>NC_050581.1:142187222-142487222 GCF_011100635.1 Trichosurus vulpecula | reverse complement strand
TGCCAAATAATTTGATGATTATTCTTTTATCATATGATTTGATTTCTGAGTGCTTTTGCCCTTCTGTTCCCACTTTCTCCCTCCTCCCAGTATTTCCCTTGAGATCATTGCTCAAAATGAATTTTGTTAGTATTTTGTCTAGCTCTACCAGTAATCCCCAAAGTAGTTTGATTGGTATAATAGTAAATCTGTAATTGAATTTTGTTAGTATCATTTTAATTATGTTAGTGAAGCCCAGCCATGAACACTGAATGAGTTCCATAAGTTCTTTATAAGGAGCATTTTGTATTTTTATTTATAAAGGTCTTGAATGTTCATTTGCTGATTGACTCCCAGATATTTTTTTACATTATCTAGTTGTTTAAATGTCACTTTTGTTTGTTATTTCCTCCTATATGTTGCTATTGGTATACAGAAATGCTGTTGATTTTTAAGGATTTTGTGTCCTTCTCCTTTAGGGAAGTTGTTGTCTGGATGAGTTTCTGTGCTAATTCTCCAGGATTTTCCTATATAAGCCATCATTTCACCAAAAATAGGTGGTGTTTGGTCTTGACTTTGCCTTTCTGTTTTTAATTTATTTCTCATGTCTTATTGCTATTGCTAGCATTTCTAGAATTGCCAAATAACAGTTGGGAAAAAGCATCCTTGCTTGTCTCCTGGATTTATTGGGAAAGCTTTCACTGTCCTTATTGTGTATAATCCCAGCTTTGGGTTTTAGATATATACTTTTTTTTACCACATTAAAAACAATATCCCTCTATACCTATGCTCTGTTGGGTGTTTCATCAGTGTCTTTGATCCAGAAATATTAACATCTTTTCTCATAAGAACAACCTTTTAAACTGATGTTGCTACACTTAATATTCATAATCTCCAAGAAAAGTGGAATGAGAAACTTTCAAAATATGGAATTGATGCAAAGATCCTCTTAGTGAGCTACGTAAGATGAGCTTGTATCCCGATGCTTTTATTCCTTCATAAAAAAGCAGTTATTTTATCTGCATGTTTAATAGTCCCCAGAACATTATATTTAAAAGACTAATAGCAGAATAACAGTTTGCTCTAGGACAGTTTGTGTCTCAACTCTATTGAAAAAGATGAGAATGAAATGATAATAACAAAAAATGCCTCAGTTTCCTCATCTGTTACATGAGGGTAATAAAGTAGATGATCTCTGTGATTCCTTCCAACTCTAAATCTGTTTTAAGATGAATAGTAAAGACTCTGCTGCTCTGGGAATTTGGAGAGAGGAGTAATCAGGGTGGGTTGGAATGATTTTACAAGGCTTCAGGACTTGAGGTCAGTAGCCATTGGATGATCTCATTATAGATAGACATTCTTAGAGATAATTGTGAATGTCTAAGAAGCAAAACAATAAAAATATTTCCTGTGTCTGGGCCTCTATATTCTCATCTTTAAAATAAAGTAATGGGGCAGCTAGGTGGCATAGTGAGTAGAGCACTGGCCCCGGAGTCAGGAGGACCTGAGTTCAAATCTGGCCTCAGATACTTAACACACTTACTAGCTGTGTGACCTTGGGCAAGTCACTGAACCACAATTGCCCTGCCCTCCCCCCTCCAAAAAATTAATTAAAAAATAAAGTAAAGTAAGAAGTTAGAAACAGATTTTTATTGTACTTTCAAATTGTTACATTATCTATCTATCTATATCTGTATATCTATATATATATTACCTATGTGACCATAGCAAATTACTGACCATTATAGACACCCCAGTATTTACTACTGCTATATAGTATGTGCCAGATGTGGGATAGGATCCCAGGTCCTTTGACTCCACTGTATTGTTCTGGCCTCTAACTTAGGGTCACATTACAGGTAATGATCAGAACCACGATTTAAATTTATGACTTTATGACTTCAATTTCCTGATCTTTTTTTTAATACCATACTGTCCTACAGGAGATTGAATTAGATTATCTCTAAGACCACCTCCATGGAATCATTGAAAGAACAGGCACAACAAATGGTTTAAGATGATTAACTATAAGGGGGCAGCTAGGTGGCGCAGTGAGTAGAGCACCAGCCCTGAAGTCAGGAGGACCTGAGTTCAAATTCAGCCTCAGACACTTGACACTTGGACACACTTACTAGCTGTGTGACCTTGGGCAAGTCACTTAACTCCAATTACCCTGCCTCCCCCTCACCCCTCCAAAAAAAAAATGATTAACTATAAGGGGGAAAAAATATGACACTGGGAAGCTAACATTGAAAAGGGAAACCATATGCCATGTCCCAAGGGTAAAACCTTTCCCCTGCCCCTGTGTAAGTACTTACCAAACTTACACAATTTACCAGTCACAGAATTTACTTTATCAATCATTCAAACAAACACTCATCAAGGAAATGTTTCCTGACCTGAAATTCAAGTTAACATTCTTTTTCTTCATGCTGATGTCTTTCTGAAAGAGAGGGCTCAACATTAGAACTCCTGAGATGGGATGCCTTTTGACTAGCTGGGGCTAGGACTCAGCTCTGTACATCCCTTCTAATACCCAAGATATGAGACAACTGAAGTCAAAGGTTTCCTACCTAGTGTGGTAGAGAGGACCCTGGACTGGAAGCTGGGGGCTGGGGTTTTAGTTCTAACCTTACTACTTCTGTTTCTTTATCTATAAAACAAGATTAATACAGTAGCCCTAAGAGTATGGCAAGATGTGTAAATATGTATGTGAAAGTGATATGAAAATAGGAATTCACCCGTTCTCTCCTCAGACACTGACACCACTCTGGTGCAGGTCCTCATCATCTCACGCCTAGATTATTGCAACAGCTATTGGTGGATCTGCCTGCCTCAAGTCTCTCCCCACTCCAGTCCATCCTCTGGGCGGTCACTAATGTGATCTTTCCTAGAGCACAGGTCTAATGACGTCACTCTTGCATTCAGTAAATTCCAGTGGCTCCTTATCGCTTCCAGGATCAAATACAAAAAAAATCCTCAATTTGGCATTCAAGACCTTTCATAATCTGGTCCTCTCCTACCTGTAAGACCTGTAAGTCTTCTTACACCTTACTCCCTGCTACATCCTCTTCAATCCAATGACACTGACCTCCTGGCTATTCCGTGGACAGGACACTCCTTTTCTCAGCTCCAGGCAATTTTTCCTGCCTGTACCCCATGCCTGGAATGTTCTCCCTCTTCATCTCTGCCTACTACCTTCCCTAGTTCCTTTCAGGTTCCAACTAAAATCCTGTCTCCTACAGGAAGCCTTTCCCAGCCCCTCTTAATTCTAGTGCCTTTCCACTGTTAATTATTTGCTATTTATCTTACATATGGCATATTTGCATATATTTGTTTGCTTTTTGTCTCTCCCATTTGATTGTGAGTGCATTAAGGCCAGAGACTGTCTTTTCTGTCTTTTGTATTCCCAGTATTTAGCATAGTGTCTGGCACATTGGAACTTAAATGCTTATTAACTGATTGACTATTTACAAATACTTCAATTCTAGTGCTCTTTCTACTACATAAATGCACATATTATTAATAGGGGAATAGCTCAAAGGAGTGGTAGAACTCTTTGCTCTGTTTTATTACATTCAACTATAATTCATTACATCCATCGTACTTAGCATAAAAGTAGGTATTATGTATGTGTGTATATGTATATATGTGTGTATACAGGTATATATGTGTGTATATGTATATGTGTGCATATATCCATTAAATGTGGAAATGTAAACACAAAAATATGTATATAAATGAGTTTTATGTGCATAAATATGCACATGTATGTGTATATATATACTTACTAGATCAGGAGTTCTTACGATCCCTGAAATTTTTAAAAAAATATTTTTATAACTATATTTAATATAATTTGTTTGTAACCCTGTGCATTTTGTTTTGTGCATTTAAAAACATTATTCTGGGTAGTCAGTAGGCTTCACCAGATGGCAAAAGGGGCCATGACACAAAGAAGATTGAGTCCCTGAACTAGATAGGTATAGGCAGCTAAAGGGAGCCATAGTGCACAGAGCGCTGGGAGTCAGGAAGACTTGAGTTCAAATCCAGCCTCAGACATTTACTGCCTGTGTAACTCTGGGCAAGTTACAACTTCTGTTTGTCTCAATTTCCTTAGCTGTAAAATGGGGATGATCATAATAGCATCTATCTCTCAGGCTTGTTATGAAGATCAAATGAGGTAATATTTGTAAAGTGCCGGGCATATAGGAGGTGCTATATAAATGTTAGCTATTATTATTATAATTATATATATTTCAGATTATATATATTCATGTATGTGCATATGTGTGTATATAATGTCTGCAGGTATAGATGTACAAGGTCCAAATAGAGATTTTTTTCCTTAACCAATAATTTCATTGGTGTAGAAAATTTCCAGTGTGGAAGCTCCCTCCACTGGGGTAGATCCTCGATTGGTCTATAATTTATAGTCTCAGAGTGTAGAGGGTCAGTGATTCAGAGTCTTCCCAACTCCTAAGCCAGGCCTCTATCGAATGAGATCGTATTTGTAAAGTGCTTAGCGCAGTGGCTAGCACGTAGTCGGCATTTAATAAATGCTTATTCCTCCCCCTCCCTCCATATTCTTCCACCACCCAGATTGTTCATATACATACTGGTGAATTGTGTGTACCTGTATAGACATGTATGTTGATGTAAATGTGAGCATATATGTATCCTGTGTTCATGTTTATATGTAACATGCGTGTGTGTCTATTACAGTTTGTGTGAAATTCTGGTTCAAAGATGTATCACTGCCATACTATAATTGCAACTTTGTCAAAAATATTGCCTCCCAAAAGTTTTAAGTCTTTCAGTTTTCAATGATGTTCCCTCCAAAAGGAAACTATTTTTTTGTGTCAATCACTTTACTTTCATCCTGTTTCTTTTTACTCTAAAAGAATCAGCTCATGTGTTGAAAGGATAACTTAGTATGTGTTGTACTAATCCCCTTCGGGAGTACAGGAGTACACTAACAAGTCAGTGTTACGTAGGTTAATAGTTTGTCTAGGATCGGGTATTTATATTTAGCAAACATACTGAAATAGCAGCAACATTTACATCTAGAAGACATTCATTTTTATTAGATAATCTCATGCTTTATAGACTGCTACGCCCTGTCTGGGCCTGCCTGAATAATTGAAGACTCCAGATTTTACATCCAGCAGGAAACCTTTGTAAGTTCAATGTGATAATTAAGGGAAAAACTACCTCCTTACCATTTATTAAACCGCGGGGTGTGAGTGCTCCCCCTCGGAAGCAGAAATCACCCTGATTTTTAGTTTTATAGCAGCTATCATTTGGTCGTTATCTCCACAGAGAAGACTGGTTTGGAAGGACAGACTCATAACCTCTTCTTTATTCAAATGAGAGTATAAAATTTCAAATGAAGGAAATGACAATGATACTGAAGTCAATTTGGAGAGTGCTAAAGAAATAATTGGAAGAGGAGTCTTCCTTTATAGATGCCTATTTTAATAATAATTGATAAAAAAGAATGCAAAGAAAATACTGGCCAAAAAAAATCATGAAATGATGTAATACATTATTCTCCCACTATTTAGCACAAAATTCATGGTCTACCATGTAAGACAATGAAGACTTACAAAATAATAAAGAGCAGCTGGTAGGAAATTGTGTGACTTGCTAGCCTTGCTAACTTTTAAAGGCTATTGCTATAGCAAGAAACCGGTTTAATAAACATTTATAACATGAATTTTAATCATCCAAGGATGATTTCCACATCAAGTGTTTAAATGCGATTCTATAATCTCCTTGAAGGCAGGGTTAATTTGGTTTTTGTCCTTGTCCACAAGTGATTATAAAGTAATCACTTAAATATTTGTTGGTCTAAATTGAAACATAAAAGTCAGTTTTCTCTCCCAACCCAGTGACCATACTCATACCCTTCCTTATGCTTAAAAATTCCTCCACCTTACTCCCCCCACCACATGCACACGCACGTGACCACACACACACACTGACTGTTGGAGACTGGACCAAGTTGAAGAATAACTCAAGTATTATTGCTTCCCCATGGAGATATTCCTGGAGCTATCTCTCAGTCAGGAATTATTTACCTTTTTCTTTGTTCTAGTCTCAAATAACCCTGAACCATGTTTAGCAAGAAGGTTCTAGAACTCTATCACTCCTCTTAAACAATTATCAAATTCCAGTGTGTGTGTGTGTGTGTGTGTGTGTGTGTGTGTGCGCGCGCACATGTGTTGTGTGTTGTGTGTGTGTGTCTCTGCTTTCCCTTCCCTTCCATGGAGTATGCAGTATGCTCTAGTTATTTCTGTACCCACAGCACCATAGTAACCATAGAAGAGTGCCTTGTCCCAGTTAGGGCGTAAAGAGCATCGGACGAGACATAGGATTGAATTACATCCCTGACACTAGCTATGTGACCATGGGCAAATCACTTAAATTCTCTGAGCCTTAGTTTCTTCTTTTGCAAAATAGGGATCATGGTACTTCTTATAATGACCTACTCAAATGAGAAATAAATTAACATGTCTGTAAATGCTTTACACTCCCACTATTTAGCACAGAATTAATAGTCTAGCACATAAGCCTATAAAGACTTACAAAATAATAAAGGGAAGCTGGTACAAATTGTGTGACTTCCTAGCCATGCTGCCTTTTAAAGCCTATTCCTATAACAAGAAATGTGTTTAATAAACATGGATTTTAGTCATCTGCAGATGGTGTCTGTAAAGCACCTCGCAAACATTAAAGCATTAATATGAATGTTGACAAAGATACCGGCCTCAACTGTTTCACCTTCAGCTGTCATTCAGCGTCACTATGGGGTTCCCAGACTTGGGCATTATGTGTGAGAGGACACTATTTCTAGGAGGGACATTTAAAGTGGATAATGTTTACCCTGTTAACTGTCAAAAAGAGGAATATTCTCTATAAGTCTGGTCCTTGATATTAAAGTCACCGTCTTCCTCTCCCTCTCTTTCCCCCTCCTTCCCTTTCCCCTCTCCCCCCTCCTCCTTTCCCTGCCTCTCTCCCTTTCCCTCTCCTTCCTCCTCCCCCTCTCCCACTTCCTTTCACTCTTCCTTTCCTTCTCTCTCCTCATCCAAAGGAAGGTAGCAAGAAACCATGAACTAAAAAGAACTGAATTTATGATATGGTGAGGAAGC
This sequence comes from Trichosurus vulpecula, assembly GCF_011100635.1. Lineage (NCBI taxonomy): Eukaryota > Metazoa > Chordata > Mammalia > Diprotodontia > Phalangeridae > Trichosurus > Trichosurus vulpecula. The sequence goes on along the minus strand of NC_050581.1, from coordinate 142,480,089 downwards.
ATGTTTATTATTGGAGTCTTGTTTGTATGTGAAGGAGCTAGTATCTTGAATGAGAATGCAGCTGCCCTGGCATACAGGGAGCACATGGTGGTAAGTAAAGGGAACACAGAACTTGGAATCAGAAGACCTGAGATCTAGTCCTAGCTCCATCACTAACCACCTCCATGACCTCAGGAGGGTCACTGATTTCAGCTCTCTGTACTCCATAGTGGCACTCCAAAGATCTGTTTTGTCATCTATGACAAGTGATAATTGCACCTTATAAAGATGCTCTCATTCTTTCCGCTGTCCCTCTGTTATTACTCTTCCCTCTATTTGCCCTCTTCTCCTGTCCTGGCCTGCTCTCCTTTTCCCTTTCTTTCCCTTTTGCTTTTGGCTTCCCCTGGTCTTCCCCAAAGGTATCTTAGGACTTCTGCTAGCTGCAGGTGCTGGGTCTAGGAGGGGCAATCACATACTGTCTGGAATTTTCACCATCGAGCTTGGAAAATGGAAGCATTGGTGCCCTCTCCATTTATGATCTGTTGTTTGAAAGATTGTACTTGGTCATGGCAGGACTTTTCTGCCTTGGAGACTTTGCACATTCTCATGTCCTAGAATGTGCTTCCCTCTTAACTTGGCCTTTTTAAATCCTTAATTTCCTTCATGGCTCAGCTTAGGTGCTGCCTCCTATAGGAAGGCTTTTCTGACCATGCCCCTCCCCCATGTTACTGCTCTCTCCCTCCATAAATTACTTTGTTTTTCCTTATCTGTATATGTCTGTGTTTTATCCCTAGGAAAGTGTCAGCCCCCTGAAGGCAGGCACCATTCCAAACTTGGCTGTATAGCCCTAATTATTGGCACAGCATCTTGTACCTCTCTAGTGCTAAACAAATATTAATTAAGTTGGAATGTGGCCAGACCTTCCCTTATGAGAAATTGAACTATCCAGCTTAATACATAAATATTATATGCATAATGCATAAATATTATATACATAATACATAAATATTATATACATAATACATAAAATAATAACGATTAGGATTTAGAACACAAAGTGGATTTTTTTTCCATTCAGAAGTTTCCAGCTTTGGCTGTCCATATAAACTCAATTCACCAGATACTGCCAGTTTTCTCCATTTCATTGGAGTTTTGTCAATTTGGCCTTCGAGTGTCCTTAAGATATTTCCCTAAAGTCAAATGAAAAATATGTGACCATTGAGGAGGATCTGCTGATGTGCGTTAAACAATCCAAATCCCTCAGCTTTGCGATTTATGGTGTTTGTCAGCAGAATGGAGAGAATGAATCGCTGTCAGAATACCTGGAGCTCTGCTGAAAAGCGGGAGTAGAGAGGACACAGCAGTAACCTTTGCTAGCCTAGGGACAGATTAGAGGAGACAGACATGAGCCTGAAGCAATTTCCTCTGGTACATTTTTAAATGTAACTCAGTTAAATGGTGATTCTTGGAGAAACTCACTCAATGTTTTGGAGACACACATTCACAAGATAACACTACCTACATATCATATATGGCTTCCAAGGATCTCAAAGCCCTTCACACACAGCTTCACAATCATCCTTAGAGCACCCATCAAAGAGTAGGGTTGTCAATCATTGTCTCCATTTTTCAGGTAGTACAACTGAGGGACCGGGCAGTTAAATGTCTTATCTGTAGTCACACAGCTGATTAGTAACTGGGTCAAGATTAAACCCCAGCCTTCAAACTGTGAATTCAGTGGTCTAGTCATTAGCCTCTTGGTAGGATGTGGCAGCCATTGATATAGGTATTGTTTGCTTGTATGTTCCTGTGATAAATAGGTGCATCCCAGATACATCATGAAGATCTAACACCTGAATGTTTCAGAAAATAGGGGCAAAAACAGAGTAAGTCTTATGTGATCACACCCATCTATACTGTGAAGACATAGCATAGTAATAAGAGGTTTGGATTTGGAATCTGAAACCATGGGTGCGAGCCCCCAGCTCTGTATTTTGCTACAGCTATGAACCTCAGACTTGTCTCTTCTCTTCCCTGGTCCTCAATTTTCTCAGCTATAAAAAGAGATTGGACTGGATGATTTCTAAGGTGCTTCCTGTTATAGATCCCAACCTGACCTGTGTAATAGTAATTAAGGTGGGACTTTTTGCTGTTGACCTTTAATGATTCTGTCCTTTGTTTGAATGGGGCAGATAAAGTGAGATGTTTTTGTATTTCTCAGCACTGAGACAATTAGGAGCCATTGATTTGTATCTGATATGATATTGGGGGTGGGGAACTTCTTCATGCCCAGCCTGGGTGAGGTCAGGGCCCTCTGGCCCTAAATAGGATATATAGGCACAAAGGTTAGCATCCTTGCTCAGAGCTCTGAGCCACAGCAGGAGTGGAGTGTGACTCCGGGCCAGCCATTATAATGAGCTCCCTGGCCGTACACCCAGATGTTGAATTGTATTTGGTCTGTAATTCAGGGTGCTGGTTTTTTCCCCTGAACTAAGCAAATGATATTTGTATGCTGGATTAAAGTAAGATTGTTAACCCCTTAATGTTGCTTTCCTTAAGTAAAGCAGATCAAAAGGACCTGTGTTGGCAGCTTTCTGGATGCTGGTTGTCAGTGGATCTTACACCCCCACAGAAGCTGCTAGTTGGATTGTTGAAACAACCTGGTGGTTGTAATCACTTGTATATTTAAGAATGGAATCTTGACATGGAATTTAAACTATTTTGTTATTTTTCTTTCCTAGCAAACAGTTTTTAATTCAAAACTATCTACAGGGGAGTAAGCAAGTTTTATTTTGGAACCCAACTATGCTCCAGCTACTGAGTATGCCCAGCTTCACTGAGAAAGCCTCTTAGGAGCCGCTTATTGTTGATCAAAAAGAAGCAATTTGTATTCTATTGGTGGTACAAATTCCATAGGTAAACAATTTCCTGTCATAAAAAGACAAATAAATTCTGTGATCATTAAATTATAGACCTGGAAAGGACCTTACAATCTAATTCAACTTTCTCATTTTACTCGTAAGAAAATCCCAGGGTCATACAGCCAGTTAGTGGAATTAGGGTTGAAATGCAGGTAAGAAGAACAGGTATCCAAAGATGTTATGATATTGCATTGTTGTTAGGTTTCTGCTTTTCACAAAAAGTGGTTGTGAACTTCTGTTGTTTGCAGTGCTGTTGCTATGAATGCCTCTCAAACTCTAGTCTAGATATACCCAACAGAATAGGATAGAGTTTGGAAAGTGTTGTCAAGAATGAAGGATCACTGACTTCACACGACATCATCATTGCCTAGCTCTTTTCTGCTTTGTTGTGTCTTATCAAGCAGCTTATAATATAGCCCACTGTTTGAAACTCTCCCCTGTATACGACCAAGGGGAATACAGAAGGAAATCCCCCCCAAATAACCAGACTCTCTTGAGTTATGTTGCTGGTGCCTTTTTAAAGAATGATTAGAGGCAGCTTCTGCCTTCCTATTCAGTGTCAGTTGTCTTGCCTGGTTACAGCTGTATTTTGGTTTTTTTTTAAACTAAAGATCCACATCGACTCCCTGTCCCCACCTCTGAGTAATATTGACATTATCTGGCTAATTGTAGCCTTACCCAGATTCTGGACACTAGGCATAACATCGAAAGTTCTTATCAATGGCCCCTTACTTGAGAGAACTGGTCATCTAGAAGCCACAAAGTCACCTGTAGATTTTATACTGAAACCAAGATAATCAAAATGCCTGAGCTGTACAAATTTCTCTGAGGATAATTAAGTATAGTGGGTCAAGAGAGACCAGGCTTTAAATCTAGTTTCCTAAACATCTCATCTCTGTGATTATGGGTAAGTAATTTAATGTCTTTATGCTTGGTTCTTCATCTGTGAAATAGCAAGCAAACATTTATTAAGCACCTACTATGTGCCAGGCATGTGCTTTATAAATATTCCATATAATCCCCACAATAGCTCTGAGAGATAGATGCTATTATTATCCCCATTTTAGAGTTGAGGAAGCTAAGGCAAACAAAGGGTGAGTGATTTTCCCAGGGTCCATAGCTACCAAGTGTCTGAAGCTGGATTTAAACTCCATTTTTCCTGACTCCAGGCCCAAGATTTCATCTACTGTGACACGTATCTCCCTCTAGGCATATTACACAGTGCCTGTGTAATAGACTAGAGAGGATCAGGTGAAATAATTTATGTAAAGTACTTTGCAGATTTTAAGCATCAATTGCGATTATTATTACTAGTCACTGCTAGGTATATAAACAGTTTCTTCAAATAGTTTCACTGACTTGTGGAATGTGAACACCAGCTGGAGGCCATTATTACTATTGGCATCAGTGCTTAAGGGCAGATGCTACATACCTTTATGTTTGCCCGATTTTGTCATAAAATCTCATTTCCTCCTCTCATAATAACTGCTTTTATAGCCATTCACACCAAATAGACGGTAACACTAACATATGCTTTGATTGACACATATTTCCCAAATACAGCAATTCAATCACCTGACAGCTGTTCCTGATCTTGGTTATGCACAAACGTCACCATGATCTACATCTCTTCTTCACACTCCCATATCTGTATTCCCCTTGTAAAAAGTGGCAAGAGAGCAAAGATTCCTGGGGAAATTAGAAAGTGATTGAAAAGAATTAAATGATATTGATGTTATTAATTTGCCAGTCCTGAACATAGGGGCTATAAAATATTTGAAATTAATCACATATTAAGTTTACCACATTTTATCATTCCTTTTTTAATGGTGGTAATTAATCTTTATTGGAATGATACAGTATATGATTTCACAGTTGGCAACAAATTTTGAAGAAAATAAGCACAAACATCTAACAAATTTAGAGCTGAAAGCATTCTTTAAGCATGGTTTCTCATCAACCTCTCTTGTTTTCACTGAGAAATAAAGGGAGGCATCCAGTGATAGGGTACAAAAAGTAACAAGGAAATTGACTTGCCCAACTTCACACAGCCACTGAGTTGCAGAGCCAGGATTCAAAGCCCGGTTGTCCCAATTCTAAATTCAACTATTTTGTCACTACATTGTAACTACCTAAAGTTCGACTGACTTTTACATTGCAAAAATTTTGTCTGCACATGAGAAATGATGTGAATAATCAGTTCTACCCTGATAATTTAGGCTAAAGACAGACAAACCATCACTTAACTTGTCTGGGTATGTCCTCATCTCTAAAAGGAATGTAATGGACAAGATTATCTCTAAGACCCCTTCCTAAAGATTCAGACACACTGAAGTGAATCAACAAGGGGGCAGCTAGGTGGCACAGTGGATAGAGCCCCGGGCCTGGACTGATGAAGACCCAAGTTCAAATTTGGCCTCAGACACTTACTTGCTGTGTGACCCTGAGCAAGTCAGTCTGCCCCAGTTTCTTATCTGTAAAATGGGCTTCAGAAGGAAATGGCAAACCACTCTAGTATCTCTGCCAAGAAAACCCCAAATGGGGTCATGAAGAGTCAGACTCAACTGAAATGACTGAACAAGAAAGCCCCTTGCAATTCTAAAGGTAGGATCCTGTGATCCATTATTGTCAAATAATTGAGTCAAGACAGATTTTAAAATACATAGATAACAATATGTGTATACACACGCACATATATCTAGAAAAGCACATAATTATACATATACACACACCACTTTCACTTTGTAATTATAAGCATACCTCAAGTATGTTTGTCAAAGAATCGTGTTTTACTTCCCATGAGTGGCACAAACGTCAGTGGCCCTCATAGGCGTGCAGAGTCCTACACAGAATAGTACCTTCCTACTTCCTGGAAGTCTCTTCTCACCCTTATTCCCAGTGCCAACATGCTATTTTGGAGAGATCCAAAGCCTCTCCATTGCATTATCCCATCCATACCTGTCCTGTCCTGAAACTATCCATATCCCAAAGTAACTTTTCCTCCTTACTGTCACCAGTTCTTTCACAGTTCTTTCACTGTAGCTTTATCAGCTATTAAGAAAGCTGTCTAATGAAAGTAATTCATGCTAAGATAATCCTCCAAGGCACTTTTTATATTTTATAAGATGAACTTGCCCACACGCATGAATCTCTAATTGACAGATTACATCAGGGATATGTTCCAGTGGAGGAAGGTGCCTTTCTGATGACCTATAAAGCACCACTGATACTAGCACCTAGAAAAATAGGGATCAGGAGCTTGGCACCCCAAGCAGCCAATCCCTCAGCTAGAAAGAAATAAGCATTGTACAGCTAGTTGGCTTCCGAACAATCCACACTTTTATGCAGAGATTCTCCTTGTTCACTGTAAATGTTCTTTGTTTTGAATTTGAACATTATCTTTGCCCAAATATCAAGATCACACTCAGACCTTCAAGACCTCCATTCTTCAGAAAGCAAACTCTTGTCCAACTTCATTAAGTAATGGAGGTCAGATAGTGAGTCTTGCCCCTAGTAGCTTCCTCACTGCCTTTTTCCTTTCCTTAGTTATCATTTCTATAGTTCCTATGATGTAGTGAGAAAAGTATTGTACTAGGGATCAGAATGTCTGGTTTCAAATCCTGTCTTTGCCACACACTGTGTGACATCAGACAGTGTACACCACGTGTCTGAATCTCAGAATATTCACTGGTAAAAGGGATTCAACAGGATCGGGAGTTCTTAACCTTTTTTGTGTCATGGATCCCTTTAGAAATCTGATGAAGTAGGAATCACATCTTTAAATGCATAAAATAAAATGCATGGAGCTCCAAAGGAAACCAAATGCTAGTGAAAATAAAGATATATTTTCCCATTTGAGTTCCTAGACCCCCTGAAATTTCTCTAAACACCTAATAGGGTCTGTGGACCCCTAGGTTAAGATCCCCTGGACTAGATCATATCTAAGATTCCTTCCGGAATGTGAAAGTCAGTTAATCTCTCTGGGCTTCAGATTCTTCATCCATTAAAATAGAGAAAAGAAACAAAAACATATCATAAACTTAAATATTGAAACTTAAATATAAAGTAAGAAAGGAAAAAAACATGTCATGTGCATAGCAGAATATAGGAGAGGATTAAAAATATGTAACAATAAATTTACATTTCAAGAAAGCCTGTATAATAAATAATACACCTTGTGTTGAGAATTGTCCATCTTTTCTTTGCTTCCTTATGTTTTCTTTTGTTCTCTGCTATGCACTTTGTAACTTTGTTCTTTTTTTCCCTCCCCTACCCGCCCCCCCCAGAAGGCTACAATATAATTTAGGTATTTCTTGATAGCATAAACTATTCTTAATGAAATCATACTGGCTTATGGAAGGCCTGCTTCTTTTTCTAGATGTTTTATAGACATCCCTTTGATAAGACATTGCATAGTTTTTCTAGGAATAGAATTGTGCCACTCATTGACAGTTTCAAACTCCATTTTCTTTCCTATTTTGAACACGATGACATTTGCCCATCCCTAGTCACACACCAGTTCTCTGAAAACCTTTCAGAGATCATTAACGTTGGCTTAGTGATCACACACATCTAGCTAGTTCTTTTATTGCCCTGTGCTTTAAGTAGCTCATCCAGACTTAGTGACTTGAATTCTTCATGAACAGCTAAGGGCTCTCCTACTATTTTCCTACTTATTTTGGGTAACCAATGAACTAGTGTAGTGCTATCAAACTCGTAATGAAAAGGGGCCACTAAGCCATGTATTAGAATCCCTGTGTACACGTATTAACTTAGAAAATGACAAGTTCACATGATCTATATTGTATTTTTTATTTTGCTAAATATGAAATTTCACATATTATAATTAATTACAATTACTATTATTATATATTACAATTACATTTTAATCTGGCTCAGTGGCATTTGAGAGTGTTGCAGGATGTGTTTGATGCATCTAAACTAGAGCCCAACATTTGCACATAGGCATCTTTCCGCACAAATGGAAGTCCAGAAATCAGATAAATGCAAGCTGCTAATAGCTCAAAAATAGTTGTTCATTTCCCCAAAATAATACTAATCATAGAATAAACAGAACTCCAAACCCATAGTCATACAAAACCTAGAAGTACATAGTTGTATTTATTGTTTACTATTAAGGAAAGAGCATGTGCTTTATTAACTTTAACAAGATGGTCACAATGATTTCATTATATTTACTTTTAATTCAATTCAATAAGCATTTATTAAATGCTTATTATGCGCAAGGTACTTTGCTAAGTCCTGGGGCTACAAAGATAAAAAGAAATAGCTCCTGCACTCAAGGAGCTTACATTCTATTGGAGGACATAACATTTGCACAAATAAGTATATCCACAATATATATGAAGTAAACAAATCCAAAGAAATTTCAGAAGGTGAGTATTAGTAACTGAGGGGGAATCAGGAAAAGCCTCATGTAGGAGGTAACATCTGCATCAAAAGGAGATAAGAGATTCCAAGTGTTGGTGATGAGGAGAAAAAACGTGACAGTGGTGTGTCCTCTTCCTTTACAACACAGCTGCAGTCAGTTGCTATTTTTTCTGCTATTTTCACTCTGTATCACTTCATATCTTCTTATAGATGTCATTCCTTACTTCATATTTCAGTTTTATAGCAATGGAGATTTGGGGACCCAAATGATCCAAACTGACTGAATTTACCAGAATGGAATTAATTCTTCCCTTGAAGCTGGTATCTTTTTGCCTTTGAGGTGAGATTTGGTTTAAGGCAGGGTTCTCAGCTTTTTTGTGTGAGTCAGGGGAACTTTTAGCAGTCTGGTGAAGTCTAAGGAGTCTTTCTCAGAATCATATTTTCAAATTCTTAAATAAAATACCTAGGCTTATAAAGAAAATGAGTTATATTGAAATAAGATTATCAAATATATTTATTAAAACCAAAACATAACAAGTTTACTGACCCTTAGTTAAGAACTAAGGCAGTTAGTTGGCACAGCTAATGGAGTGCTGGGCATGGAGTCAGGAAACTTCATCTTCCTGAGTTCAAATCTGGCCTCGGACACTTACTAGCGGTGTGACCCTGGGCAAGTCACTTAAACCTTTTTGCCTCAGTTTCCTCACCCCTAAAATGAGAAGGAAATGGCAAACCACCCCAGTACCTTTGCCAAGAAAACCCCAAATGGGGTCACGAAGAGTCGGATACAACTGAAAATGACTGAACAACAAAGTTAATAACCCTTGGCAAGGGAAGAAAGTATCTCTTTTATCTACATAGAAAACAATATACTATTTTAGTCTGATACCCAATCTTTGAAATCCTAAAGACAAAGTTATCCAGAGGACAGTTAAGGAAAATTTCCAAGAAGATATTAAAATGCTCCTCATCCATTTACAAGGGAATCCAAACTTTTTCAACCCAAAGTTGTGGCTTCACCAGAGGATAAGAAGCTTGTTTTTTCCTTTGAATAGTTATGTAATAGGGGCACTGGTGGACCACTCTAAAAAAATATTGTGTATCTAGAAAGCACTTTAAATAAATTATCTCATTGGGTAGTTATTAAAGTATCATAATCTCCATTATTTTGTGTATGTGTTCTGGTAAAATAAAATTTAAAGAAAAAGAATAGTTTATGCCATACTAATTTCATTTCCTTTTGTTTGATAAGTTTACAGGCCCAGGAGATTGGGGATGATGCTATCAATTTAGCTTACCTAAATTTTAGCAGAACAGAAATTCTTTCATAATATCATTTGCTGGAAAGTCACATTCTAAGATGTAGCGATATGAGCTATGTGATAGTATACTTACATGGAACCAGAGCTAGTTGGAGAAAAAGAGTGATAAACAGTGGTTCATTGTGTACCTGATAGGTGAGTCAATATGGAACACCGGATTTATGGTCAGAGGAAATAGATTCAAATACTGACTGCCACTTTACTTGGACAGGTTCCTCACCTATAAAATAAGGGAATAAGCCTAGAAAATCTCTAAGGTACATTGATTCCCATTCAAAACTATGATCTTGTGGATGATAAGCATTGGCTCTCCTCAATCACCATCTTGAAAAAAAGGCAGACATTGACACAACATTCAGATTTTAATTTCTGCTTCCAGTTTGGGGAACAATATCTAGTCTCATCCAGCAAGTCTTAATTGAGCTTCTGTGCTGTCAGCAACACAGAGAATAGAAGAGACAATCTCTATCCTCCAGGATCTTGTGCCAATTGCTCTGCATATTCCTGGCTATTCATTCCCTGAGACCATACCCTCATCAACCTAGAATCCTGAATGCTACCAGAGCCTAACAAAGACTGTAAACTGTAACTTATATTACCTAATGGAAGAAAAAGCACTTTGAAAGGTTAAAACTCATCAATAAAGAAAAAAAATTTTATCAAGCCCATTTATTCAAATTGATAACAAAACAAATCTGAGAAAGTATATGTAGGAGAATATATAAGAATATATAAGACAATACATGTAATAAATTAAGTTTGATAACAAAACAAATCTGAAAAAGTGTATGTAGGAAAATATATAAGACAATACGTGTAAGAAATGAAGTCTCCCACTGGGAGGAAGATATCTCACCAGGAGAGAGTCTCAGACCTTACTCGTGGGAAAATTTCCCAAACCTTCAACTATAGGAAGCTCAGAATAGTGACATGATCAAAGTACCAGCTCTTCTACATGTAAGCTTCTTCCCAGAGTCTTTCTCTCCCTTCAGGTACCTGAAGAGAGTCTGGAATTACATGTATACTTTTTCAAAGGAGGAAGCCAAAAGACCAGGATCTCCTTTCTAGTTCTCACCAACTCCACCCTTTACATAGGTATAGGGCACCCAGTAATTAATCTCCACCAACGAGAATAATCCTATGCAAATAGTTCTTTGAACTAAGGGTCACATTCTGTCCCTGAACCAAAACTCTATAATCCTTTGCAAAGATCAGTTAAGACAAACTCTAAATCTTTAACTATACAGTATAAACACACACATCGGTGCTTAAAAATAATATGCATGATTTTCATGGTGCCCCAGATAACCAATCAACCTGTTGAAAACCAAAATTTTTTTAAAAGTACATTAACATTATATGTACTTGAGAGGCTACTACAATGACAACATGCCTGACTATATCATACGTAACACATGCACATTTCAAAAGTACAGAAATATTCATAGTACATAGTGATCAATCAAAAGCAACAAGTATGGCTAATTAAGAAAGCAAAGCTAGCTAGCTGTAACAACGCTCTCAATAGGCCTATACATAAAGTGCAGCATAATAATAAGCATTAGCATATACTCAAAACAATCAACAAATAGATACTGTTATAGCATGAACGTAGCACAAAACAATCAAATGACCATAGCAGCAAAATAAGAACCAAGTTTACTCAAATGTGTAGTAATTCACATCTACAGCAGCACACATGAAATTACATGCAAAGCACATTTCACATGAGCCTTTTTTAGTATTATCAGCTAGGTACATGTGGAAATGTCAAGTTTATCTGTACTATCATCACAGGTTTGAGAGGACTAGTTCTCTTGTCACTGATCTCTTTGCTCCTGTTCTTGAGCTAATAGTTGGTATGACGAAAGAAATTATTATTGCTGAAGCTATGGACCTAAAAAATTGACTCTACCTTCTATGCCACCTCTCTGACAACTGCAGTAGTGTGAGATAGTTTAATATGGCAGAATAAGTCCTGAATTTGGAAATAGAAGTCCTAAATTCAAATACTGTGGGCAAATTACTGAACCTACTTGAGCTTTACTTTCCTTGTCTACAAAATGCTGAGATTGAACTAGATGACATAAGGTTTCTTACATTTCTAAAGCTATAATCCTAAATATATTCCTTCTTCCTAATGAGATATCCAATGAAAGCTAAACACCACTTTTTTAAGAGGATGAAGTAAGTGGTGAGTGGAGATTCAATTGTGTGCTAAAAAAAAATGAAATAATATCTACACTTAATAACATTCTCAAAAATTGAGAAAGAAGGTCATCTACCTTTTATGGGACAAATATTACCCTGATCTTCAAACCAGAGAGGGACAAAGCAGAGAAAGAGGACTGTTGACCAAAATCATTAATGAATATTAGTGCAAAAATTTAAAATAAAATCTTACCAAAGAGACTACAGCAATATATAAAAATGAAAAATTATTTTCTATGTTTAAATTGGATTTATGTGGGGAATTCAAGAGTGGTTCAATATTAGAAAAATTCTTGATGTAATTAGTCATATAAAACACAAAAACCTGAGAATATATCAGTAGCGTAGAAACCTCCTTTTGCAAAATACAGCCCTTGTTTGTCTATGCTTCTAAAACTTTAAAAAGTATATCTTCATATTTATATAACCAAAAGTTAATATTATCTGACATAACAAAACACTATAAACTTTTAAAAGTGTGTTTTGCAAGCTGTCTTGTTTCATGTAACAGTCTATTATACCCTCTCCTTCAAAATAAACCTAATCTTACAACAAGATAAAAACAATAAAGCAAAAACAATAGATTCAGTGAACACACATGACAGTACATATAAAATTCTGCCCTTATAATTTCCCACTTCTCTGATAAGAAGAGAGAAGCATCTGTTTGCTACCTAGCATTATTGCTTTTTTAATCATTCGGAGTATGGTTTCCCATCAATGATTTCTTTTACGTTGTAGTTACTTGCATGCGTTGTTTTTCTCATTCAATTTATTTCACTCTATATCAGGTCCTGCAAATCTCATGTTTCTCTAAGTTCTTCATATGTGTCATTTCTTATTGCAAAGTAATATCCAATTACACTTTGTTTCTGAACATAAGTTTCCTAGTAAGTACATGAGTAACTGAAGGACCATCCTCTTTCTCCACTACTATTTGACACAATTTTAGAAAAGCTTGCTTTATGATATGACAAAAGAAAAAAACTAAAGGCATAAACATCAGTAAAGAACAGGCAAAATTATCCCTCTTTTAAGGTGATATGATGTTTTACTCAGGAAACATCAGAGAATCAGTGAATGAAAAAGGGGCAATTGTTTTTTATATAATTAATATTTTTTATTTTTAGTTTACAACACTCAGTTCCACATAATTTTGAGTTCCAGATTTTCTTTCCCCTCCCCTGCTCAGCATGGAATCCGATATATTTTCTACATATAACTTAGCATTCAACTTATTTACACGATAGCCAAGTTATAAAGAAGAATTATGACCAATGGAATGAATTGTGAGAAAGAAGAAACAACCCCCCCCCAAAAAAAAGGAAAAACCAAGGGGAAAAAATGGAGAGCATATAGTGTGCCTCAACCTGCATTCAGACTCCATAGTTCTTTCTTTGGATGTAGATAGCTCTCTCCATCATGAGTCCTTTGGAGTTGAAGAGGGGCAATTCTTAAAGTTTTAAGATACAAAATAAATTCATGAAAACGATCATTTTTATTTATAGTACTAATATAAGTAAAATGAAAATGAAAGAGAAATTCCATTTAAAATATATACATACACATATTTTATAAAGTATAACTGAATTTACCTAGCAAGACACAGTCAGGACATACATAAGCACAACTATGAAACACTCTTTGCAGAAATAAAGGAAGATAAATTTCATTGTGGGATCATATCAATATAATTAAAAGTATTACACTACCTAAAGTAGTTTGTAAGGTTAGTGCTTTGCTAACCAAACTACTAAGATGTTACTTTGTAGAATTTGACAAAAGTAATAAAATTCATTTGAAGAAGCAATATGTCTAAGATATCAAGGGAAATAACAAATCAGTTTTGCGAAGGTGACATAGCATTATAAAACATTAAATTATATTATAAAGCAGTAAACCTCAAACCTATTTTGTACTGGCTGACAAATAAAAGAGCACATCAGTAGAATGAGAATGATGCCTTATCTTAATTATCTTTGTGTCTTCCCTAGCATCTACCACAGGTTCATGCATTTAGTAGGTACTCAATAAATGTTTGATAAATGAATGAACTTATGAAGAAATGAACAAAGGATTTAGTTCATGATTTCCAGTAACTCATTCTAAAAGAAGGAATCCACCTCCTCAGCACTCCCTGAGCCTAGGGTCCCTCCCTCCTTTTGATTAGAAAAGGTAATGGTTAGACATTGGCGATCCCCTATCTGATCATCAACCAATTCCCATTATCATTTCCTACCTGACTGACCTCCTGGGTTCCATGATCTCTAGAAGCTCATCATTCTGCAAGATGAAATAAATTCTGGAATTCACACTTTGTCAGATAATTTCCCACCCTGGCTATAGGACTTTACCTATACTCACCTCCTTCAGCTTTCTTCTATGTGTTGTCTTCCCGGATTAGATTGTAAGCTCCTTGAGGGCAGAAACTGTCATGCCTCTCTTTGTATCCTCAACATTTAACACACTAGCACCTGGTTCATAGTAGATGTTTAATAAATGCTTATAGACTGACTTTGAACATACAAGACAAACAAGACCCCAAAGCAAACAAATATAGAAGTCCTGTGTTAAACCCAAGGTGCAAACCACTGGGTTGGGGGTGGGGGAGGGACTGCTAAGTTAAATGAGAAGGCAATGTGGCAGAAATAAAAATTAGATCAGCATTTGTTCCATATATTACAATAAGCTACAAATATATGCCTGAGTATAAAAAATCATAATAGAATAGAACAAAAGAAGTTACCTTTCACAATTAGCTAGTGGAAAAAAGTAAATAAGGAATAGAGGGTCTCATAAAAGATAAAACAAATAATTTCAATTGCATAAGTTTAAAATATTTTTCATGAACAGAATCAATATAGCTAGAATAAGAAGGTAAAAAGAATAATAATAGGTTAGATGGGGAAAGCATATTTTATAAATATCAGAAAAAATATGCTTTACAAAATGGATAGTAAATGACAATATCATTATATGATACCAAGAGTCATTCCTCACTAGATAAATAGCCAAAGCGTAAGAACAATTTTCAGAAGAAGAAATGCAGATGATTGACAACCATATGAAAAATTGCACAGAATCAGATAATAAGAGAAATATAAATTAAATCAATTCTGAGAGTGCACCCCACTGCCATAGAACTGGTCTATATGCTAAAAGATAAGAGACAGCAAATATCAGAGGGTTTGTGGGAAAGACCTGCCTATTGTAGAGGTATGGATTAGTTCAATAATTCTGAAAAATAATTTTTATTATTATCTGAGAATTTTATGGGATATTTCACTAAACCATTCATATCTTTTGGCCCTGATTTGTTGGCCCAGAGACTCCACTTTTGGGGTATATTCTCCAAGAAAACCAATGGGAAAAAAAGGATAAGGGATAGAGCCCAACCTATGATTTCATTGATATAGAGGAACCTCCCTTTACCAGAGCTGGTTGGCACTTTCTCTGCAATTAAAAATCTTAAAAGAGTCACCTAGAATGGAGGTATCAAACAGCTGCCAGCAAGGCCAGAACCAGAATAAAATGTAATTGGGGAATACTTATTAAAATAAATACAAATAGAATAAAGTATAGATAACATTATGTTTTAAAATTGGATCCTAACGTGGATTATGTGTCCCTTTTTAAAATTTTTTTAAAATTTTATCATTTTTATTTAATATTTTGGTTTTCAACATTGATTTCCACAAGATTTTGAGTTACAAATTTTCTCCCCATTTCTACCCTCCCCCCACCATGCCAAGATGGTATATATTCTGATTGCCACGTTCCCCAGTCAGCCCTCCCTTCTTTCACCCCCCTCCCCCCATCACTTTTCCCCTTACTTTCTTGTAGGGCAGAATAGATGTCTATGCGCCATTCCCTATATATCTTGTTTCCCAGCTGTATGCAAAAAAAATGTTTTTTAAGCATCTGCTTTTAAAACTTTGAGTTCCAAATTCTCTTCCCTCTTCCCTTCCCACCCATCCTCCCTAGGAAGGCAAGCAATTCAACATAGATCACACATGCATCATTATGTAAAACACTTCCACAATGCTCATGTTGTGAAAGGCTAACTATATTTCCTTTCATCCTATCCTGTCCCCCTTTATTCAATTTTCTCCCTTGACCCCATCCCTTTTCAAAAGTATTTGCTTTTGATTACCTCCTCTCCCTATCTGCCCTCCCTTCTATCATCCCCTCCTTTTTTATCCCCTTCCCTTTACTTTCCTGTGGACTAAGATACCCAGTTGAGTGTGTATATTATTCCCTCCTCAAGGTGAATCTGATGAGAGTAAGATTCATTCATTCTCCCTTACCTGCCCCCTCTTCCCTTCCAACAGAACTGCTTTTTCTTGCCACTTTTATGTGAGATAATTTACCCCATTCTATCTCTCCATTTCTCTTCTCAATATATTCCTCTCTCACCCCTTAAATTTATTTTATTTTTTTAGATATCATCTCTTCATATTCAATTCATCCTGTGCCCTCTGTTTATATTCCCTTCAACTCCCCTAATACTGAGAAAGGTCTCATGAATTACACACATCATCTTTTCATGTAGGAATGTAAACACAACAGTTCAACTTCAGTAAGTCCCTTACGACTTCTCTTTCTTGTTTACCTTTTCATGCTTCCCTTGATTCTTGTGTTTGAAAGTCAAATTTTCTATTCAGCTCTGGTCTTTTCATTGAGAAAGCTTGAAAGTCCTCTATTTTATTGAAAGTCCTATATTTTATTGAAAATCCGTATTTTGCCTTGGAGCATTATATTCAGTTTTGCTGGGTAGGTGATTCTTGGTTTTAATCCTAACTCCTTTGACCTGCAGAATATCATATTCCAAGCCCTTCTGTCCCTTAATATAAAAGCTGCTAGATCTTGTATTATTCTGATTATGTTTCCACAATATTCAAATTGCTTCTTTCTGGCTGCTTGCAATATTTTCTCCTTGACCTGGAAACTCTGGAATTTGGCAACAATATTCCTAGAATTTTCTTTTTGGGACCTTTTTCAAGAGGCGATCAGTGTAGTCTTTCAATCTCTATTTTGTCCTCTGGTTCTAGAATATCAGGGCAGTTTTCCTTGATAATTTCTTGAAAGGTGATGTCTAGGTTCTTTTTTTGATCATGGCTTTCAGGTAGTCCAATAATTTTTAAATTATCTCTCCTGGATCTATTCTCCAGGTCAGTGGTTTTTCCAATGAGATATTTTACATTGTCTTCCATTTTTTCATTCCTTTGGTTCTGTTTTATAATATCTTGATTTCTTATAAAGTCATTAGCTTCCACTTGCTCCAGTCTAATTTTTAAAGTAGTATTTTCTTCAGTGGTCTTTTGGACCTTCTTTTCTATTTGCCTAATTCTGCCTTTTAAGGCATTCTTCTCCTCATTGACTTTTTGGAGATCTTTTGACATTTGGGTTAGTCTGTTCTTTCAGGTGTAATTTTCTTCAGTATTTTTTTGGGTCTCCTATAGCAAGTCATTGACTTGTTTTCCATGGTTTTCTTGCATCACTCTCATTTCTTGTCCCAATTTTTCCTCTACTTCTCTTACTTGCTTTTCCAAATCCTTTTTGACCTCTTCCATGTCCTGAGACCGATTCATATTTTTCTTGGATGCTTTTGATGTAGGCTCTTTGACTTTGTTGACTTCTTCTGATGGTATGTTTAGATCTTCTTTGTCACCAGAAAAAGAAGCTAGAGTTTGAGTTTGAGTCTGCATTTGAGTCTGAGTTCGTTTTCGCTGCCTATTCACGTTCCAATACAACTACTTGACCCTTGAGCTTTTTATCAGGATATGACTGCTTGTAGAGTAGAGAATACTTTGTCCCAAGCTTTAGGGTCCAAGCACTGCCGTTTTCAGAGCTACTTCTACTCTACTGTCACCTCAGACTCTGTCACCGCAATGCTCCTCCTCCTGCAAGAACTGCCAACCAGGACTGCAATACAGATCCAAGCAGGGCACAGCAAGAGAATCTGCCTTTGTGTCCACTCCTTGCACTCCTGCTGTGATCCGCTGCTAGATTCCTCCCACTGTGTGAGCCAGGGACTCTGGAAGCAGCTGACACTGTTGCTCTGGAAGCAGCCTCAGGAGTTTCCTGCTGCTGCCACCAGCACGCTGCTCCACCTCTGCCACCCCCAGGGCTAGTGATTGAACCTCTCCGAACTCAATTCCTCAGTTTCTCTCTAACCTGCTCTTTGGCATTTGTGGGTTGAGAAGTCTGGTAACTGCCACAGCTCAATGATTCATGGCTCCAAGACCTGTTCTAGCCGGCTGACTCCGGGTCTGGTCTGTCCTGGCAGGGCCCACTCTGGGCTGCACTCTGCTCCCAGCAACGTGCGATAGACCCTTCCCAGGAACCAGTCAGGCTCTCCTGGGCTGGAGACCTGTTTCCCTCTGCTATTTCATGGGTTCTGCAGCTCTAGAATTTATTCAGAGTCATTTTTACAGGTGTTTGGAGGGATTTGGGGGAGAGCTTAAGCAAGTCCCTGTTTTCCAGCTGCCATCTTGGTTCCACCTTCATGGGTCTCTTTTTTATTCAAATTTGATACCCCTGGCTCTAGCTTATCTCATCATCCTGCAGAACTCTTAAACCAGATTAAAATATAATTGGAAAATGTTTAGCAAAATAAATTAAAGTATGATACAAAAATAAATAATTGTAGTTTGTGGTTTTCTAAGTCAATATGTAGCCTGTCTCTATTTGAGTTTGACCCCACTGGCCTAGAGCACTGAGAAGTTAATTGATTCGCCAGTTGTTGCTGTTTGTCCTTCATTCTGGAAGAAGACCGTGACATCAGGAAGGTGATTCCATGACTTACAAGTGAATTGGATTACAGTGAGGGACGGCTCTGCAAAGTCACTAGCCTCACTCTCTGCTCTGGAATCATCTAAGTCCTGTGATGGTATCAGAGTTAGGACTAGAACTCATCTTCCACTTTGCAAACTGCATCTTGAAAGTGAAAAAAAAGGACTTATACATAACAAAACTTTCATAGCAATACTCTTTTTGGTAGCAGGGAAAAATAGATACTTATCATTTTTAATAAATCATGTCACATATTCATTATGAGAAAAGACAAATACTAGAAATTCAGATAAATGTGGGAAGGCTTGGATGAAGTGATACAGAGTGAAGAAAGTAGAACCAAAAGAACAATACTATAATGACTACAGTGATATGAATGATAACATTGAAGAGGAAATGGATTAATCAAAATGAACAATATCCATAATGGAGAACTGATAAGAAAACATACCTCTTCCTCTGATAGAAAGATTGAAACTACAGATCTGAGCATCAGTAGACATTGTTAAACCTGGAGGTTTTGTCAGCTAGATTTTACTTAAATGTCTTCTTTACAAAGAAGAGTTCAATGATAGATGGTGGGAGTGGGAAGGGGAAATGCTTGAGGTCTAAAAACAAAAGGCAACAGTAGAATTTTTTTAAAAAATGTAACATGTACATAATAATTTCTGTCCTACTTGTTCCCCATGGTTATTTTGAGGACCAAATGAAATAGTGCTGGAGAGCAAAGTTCTGTGTAACCTATCACAAAGCCTTGAACTTCATGTATACTAAGTATACATGAAATGGAATTAAACATAAATACATGCTATTTTACATATGGTAAGTGCTTTGCTAATGAGTTCCAGCCTTACCAACACAATCTCCAATGCAGACCAGCAGCTAGTAAGTGTCTGAGGTCAAATTTGAACTCAAGTATTCCTGACTTCTTGCCAACACTCCATCCATTGTGCCACCTAGCTACGCTCTGTCTCTAAAGTCCCTTGTAGTTTTGACATTCTATGATTCTGTGAATTGACTAGGCTAAAATGCACTTTTTCCTGTATCGCCAAACTTTCTGCTCTGGTATATAGGTTAGTTTTATCTGTTTCACTGGAACAGCCCAGCACTGGGTTGCTCGGATATTCCACTCTGGCTTCCTCCTGAGCCATTTCCACAATTTTTGGCTTCCCCTGGGGGATCATCTATTGGTATTCATTTTAGTATAGTCACTCAGCCCGTTCCTGTGTATTCTCATTTGATTTCATTTCCAAACACCGACCAATACTGCATTTCTTACCTGCAGACTTCTCTTTTGGGGGTGTTACCTACATATTGTCTTAGCTCTTTCCTTCTATCTAACTCACAGAATTTTAAGATTTGACAGGGACTTTAGAGATTGATTGTCTTGACCAACTTCCTCATTTTCTTTGTACCTTGCTTCTTTTCAGGTGCGGACTTCCCAAAAACTACCTGTGGTTCAAAGCATGCTTTGGGCCAGCATCTACTCCAAACCATAGTTCACAAGCCTTCCTATTTTTTTTTATCAGATCAATCAAAAGACACACTATTTCAAATTTAAAAACCTTTAATTAAACAATGTAGCAAAATATAGGATAAGGAAAACTCTGCACTATACCCACGAGAATACACAACACATACTAACGTCACTAGTGGGAGAGGGAACGCATGCTAAGAAAAACATGTGGCCAGGGAATTTGTATTCAGAGGGCATAGATATGGAGTATGTGAGCATGTATTACAATGAAAAAAAATTAAAAATTTAAATTTCTTTTTAAAAGGCACACATGGAGAGAAAAGGTGTAGCCAGTGACACTTGAGATAGCACAGGCATGCATGGGCCAGGAACATGTGTAGTTAGGGAAATTCCTTGGGTGACCTCACTGTCACACCTCTCTGCCTTGGATGCTGAGTTCCTGTAGCCAGGAGGGGAGTACTCTGTTCTATTCTCTCTACTGTGCTGCCATCTACTGGGGTCTCTGCTCAGTTTCTCTCTTTTGGGGTTTCTACTTCTGCCACCTGCTGGTTCCCCACTGAATTACAACTCCTGCACAGCCTTTTGCTCAGAGAGGCTCTTTATTTCAGCTCTTTTATGATTCAGACTAGTCTTCTAGTGAAGCAATTACGGACCAAGCCTGCTCTTTGAACTCATTTTCGTATGCTTCAGCTACTTCTCTTTGAATTCCATCTTCTTTCAAGTTAGGGTATGGAAATTCCTTTCGACTGCAATTATACCACTAGTTTTCAGACCTGTCTGAGGTCTCAGTTGCCTCCCAAAAAGTAAAGGAGATTCAGAGACATTAAGCAATTTGACTTAAGTCATTTAAGTGGTGGAGGGCAAACCTCCTGGTGCATTGTTTCCTTCCATGCTATATGGGGCTTATAGTCCATTGAGGGGTATGGGCAGTAAAAAGACTTGGGAGCAAATGTCATTCAACCTGAGTCTTTTTGTTCTCTTTGCTTCTGTGGTAATGTTTAGCAATACCTGGGGACAGTGAAAGGAAAGAATGCTTAGGTAGGTGAAAGCAAATTGACCTTTATCTCCAGCATCTGCCAGTTATAGCTATCTTGGGCAAACTTCCTATTTTCATCTCTACTTGTCTGTTTTCATCTCTTTTTTCTCTCATGGCTTATTTTTGTCACTCTGTGTATGGTATGTGAGAACTACCTAGTCCTTGGAGCTTATCCCATCTCTACCCATTACTTATTCACGTTGATTCATTAATTTATTAGGCAGTAAATGTGGAAGTATGTTTTGCATGACTTCATGTGTATAATTGATATCATATTGCTTGCCTTCTCAAGGCGTGGGAGATGAGCAGGTGGGAGGGGGAGCATTTAGGCCTCAGAATTTTAAAAAACAAATGTTTAAAATGTTTGCATGTAACTGGGAAATATTTGATAAAATAAATAAATTACATTTTAAATTTTTTGAACAAAATATTTATTAGCAGCAGCAAGGTATGGTGGAGAGAACACTGTTCTTGGAGTCAGGAGAAATATACAATTAAATCCTACATTGACATCAACTGTGTGATCATGGGCAAGTCCCCTAACCTCTCTAAGCCCCAATTTCCTTACCAGTAAAATGGAGATAATAAAACTTCTATATCCACATGACCATGCTGTTGGGAATGTCAGATGATATGCTGAATGCAAAATGTTTTGCACATTTTAAGACTAGATATAAGGGGCTCTTAATTTCAGGAAGTCTATGAATTTGGATGGAGAAAAATATTTTGATAGATATATTTCAACATAATAGGTTTCCTTTGCAATCTTGTGTGCTTTACTTAATGCTTCTAAAGACATTTTTTTGAAAAGGGGTCCATAGATTCCAGACCGCCCCAGGGATCCATTAAAAGAAAAAAAATGTTAAGAACCCTGGCTCTGTATAAAGGTTAACTATTATTCTTTGCTCATTCAATCAACAAGTATTTATTGAACCTATTACATGTAGAGCCCTGTATACATACACATACACATGTATGAGTATATATGTATATGTAAATAGACGCATACATGCACGTACACACATATACATACACACATAATACTTACATGTGTGTGTTTATACACACATATTATACATGTACTTCCTGACCTTGAGAAATTAACATTCTGTTGTGGAATAGGAGACCTAGACAGGCTATCCTCCTGTTTTCCTTCAGCCTTGACTGAATTCCAGATGTTGGGACTGATGAGAGACCATGGAAGGGTTGGCAGTGTTAGCAGCAGCAGCACCAAAAACAAAAACAAAAAACTGAAGCAGGATCTGACTTGCACGGGACCCAGCATGAGAACTGGAGGCCTCTCCGCCCTCAACAAGGGATCTATGGGTACCACAGAGTGAGATCTCACCTTCCCAACCTCACAGTTTTTTCTCTCACATTCTCTTCACATGCTAACCTCTCAAAGGAGTCTCTTCCTAGCTCCTCCAGCAAGTTCCTTGTGGGATACAAATGAAAATCTTCTGGCTATAAAATCTGCAATGACAATACGTACCCTTTGGGTAATTTGACATTGGCTCTTTGGAAGATGATAAGAAAAGGTCTGATCCTCTTATAGCATAAAGTTGGTTAGTCTTTTGCTGTATCCATAGCTTCCTTTGTTTTCCGGCCCCACTGTTTTTGTTAACAATTGTTTCAATAAAGATTTGTGAATTATTTGAATTTTTTGGCCTCCAGACCCAGGTAATTAATTCAAGAAAGAGAAGGAAAAACAACTTAATTTCTCTTCTATTGGACCAATTACAATACTTTAATGAAGCATTTGATTAATGATGAATCTAAATTAAAATTTCATTTTAAGTAATGAATTGGCCACATAGCTGTAAATTAGGATTGCCACTCAATCACTAGGCATTCATTAAGCATCTGCTATGTACCTGAAACTGCACAAAGTTCTGAGGCTATCAAGAATAAGCCAAAAGACTCCCTGCCCTCAAGGAACTTACATTGCAATGAGTTTCCAGTTGGTATCCAAATCAAAATGAAAGCTAGGGTATTGGGCTGCGAATTAGGACATCTGAGTTCTGTTTATGGCCCCACCACTCACTGGTTGTGTGACCTTGGTCAAGTCAGTTGACTTTTCTTGACTTTAAGCAAGAAAGTCATAAATGAGGCAATAGGAAAACCATGTTCTTGCTTCTTCCCACCACCTGGTTAGTAAAACCGATGGATAGCTTTGAATTAATTGGGTCTTGTGCCTGTTAAATAAAAATAAATATATTGATGGAAACTCATTGTAGCAGTGCTGTGGGTGACTTAGTTGAAATTAGACAAGACTCCTGAAAGGATCTAGCATTAGAATAGGAAGAGAAATGAGTTGTGGTTCTGCCACTGCAGGGAGCACCTACATGGATAGGATCACTGATCCATCAAAGTAATTTATTTGAACATAATATGGGGATTAATCTTTGTTAGTTATCTTGTAACCAAGAGGAAAAGCATTACTGGTTTTTTGTTTCTTTGTTTTATTTTGTTTTTCTTTGCTTCGGCATCCCACTCATTAGACAACAATGAAAAATCAGGTAAAATATGATTTCAAGCTCTCAAGAATGAATCGAATTAAATGGTTAAGCTCCTGCCCTGATGAAGATAGATAATCATTCTTTTAGACTTACATCTGTAGAGTACTTTACATTTTTACAAAGTATTTACAGGCTTTATCTCATTTGATTCTTAATAATATTCTTAGGTGGTTGGAAATACAAAAGTTATTATCATTCTGCACTCTATGGCCTAGACAGTTTGTCCTCCTCACTCTTCTTCATCTCCTATCTTCATGCCAAGCCACAGGCTGTCCTCCATTTCTGGAATGTACTTCCTCTTCAGCTCTGCCTCTTAGAAACTCAGTTTATATGTCATCTACATGAAGCCTTTACTGCTCCCTCCTCTTTCTCAATTACCTTGTATTAGTTTTATATCTATTTTGCATATATGTACATATAGTCTCCTCTATTAAAATGCAAGCTCTTTGAGAATAGGGAACATTTTCAATTTTGTCTTTGTATTTTTAGTTCCATACCCAAGGCTTGGCACATAGTAGGCATTTAATAAATTCTTGTTGAACTAAAATGAATTCAATTAAGTAATACTTCAACTTATGAACAAATTTTCAAAACACTTCACACAAAGACACCTAAACAACTGGAAAAATATTTTATGGGTATGTGAAGTCAATATAAAATAACCATTTTCTGTAAGTTAATTTGCTTATTCAGTGCCAAACCAATCAAACTATCAAAGAATTATTTTATGGAGCTGGAAAAAAAATAACAATTCATCTGGAAGAACAAAAAGGAATCAATAAAAAATGTGAAGGAAAGTGGCCTAGTAATTGCAGATTTCAAACTATATTGCATAGTAGTAATCATCAAAACAGTATGGTACTAAGAAATAAAGTGATAGATCAGCGGAATAGATTAGATACACAATACATAGTAGTAAATGGCAATAGTAATCTAGTGTCTGATAAACCCAAAGATTGGGGGAAACTGAAAAGCAGTTTGGCAGAAACTAGGCATAGACTAATATCTCATGCTGTATACAATGATAAGGTCACGATGGATAAATGATTTAAACAAAAAAAGTGATATCACAAGTAAATTGGGGAGCATGGGAAAGGGTACCTATCAGATCTATGGATAAGGGAAAAATTCATGACCAAATAAGAGATAGAAAAGTAACACGAAGCAAAATAGATAATTTTGATTGTATGAAATGAAGAAGCTTTTGCAGAAACAAAACTAATGCAGCCAAAATTAGAAAGAAAACAGGAAACTGGGTGGGGCGGGGTTTCAGCAAGTTTCTCTGATAAAGGTCTCACTTCTCAAATGTATAGGAACTGAACCAGATTTTAAAAATAAGAGCCATTCCTCAGCTGATAAATGGTCAAAGTTTTCAGAAAAAGAAATCAAAGCTATCAATAGTCACATTAAAAAAATGCTCTAAATCGCTATTGCTTAGAGAAATGCAAATGAAAACAACTCTGAGATACCACCTCACACCTATCAGATTGGCTAACATCACAGAAAACGAAGAGGACAAATGCTGGAGGGGATGTGGAAAAATTGGTACACTAATCCACTGTTGGTAGAGTTGTGAGGGAATCCAACCATTCTGTAGAATAATTTGGAACTATGCCCAAAGACCTATAAAACTTTGCATACCCTTTGACCTAGCAATACCACTAGTAGGTCTGCATTCCAAAGAGATCAAAGAAAAGGGAAAAGGATCTATTTGTACAAAAATATTTATAGCAGCTTTTTTTGTGGTGCAAAGAATTGGAAATCAAGAGGATGCCCATCAAATGGGAAAAGGCTAAGCAATTTGTGGGATATGGTTGTGATGGAATACTATTGTGCTATAAGAAATGATGAGCAGGATGCTTTCAGAAAAATCTGGGAAGACTTATATGAACTGAAGCAAAATGAAGTGAGTAGAACCAGGAGAACACTAGACAATGACATCAATATTGTAAAGGCTGTGTCCCTGGTGCAGATCCGTGAAAAAAAATTGGCTGGTACACTCCCCCCAAAGAGGAAGGCTAACCCTGGAGTTTCTCTCTCCTCCCTCTCCAGGCACCACTGGACCAATTACCCTTGAATGCTGTATTTGGATCTCATGCTGCCTCTGTGGTTCCCTCCCCCACTAACTCTTTCCCTGGATGTGATAGCTCTGCCTATTGCCGGACAACGATGGCTATTCTAAATGCTAAGGAAAACAAAACAAAACACAGAACTGTTTCAGACATTAAAGACTGACTTACAAACCAACCAACCACCTTGCTTGAACCCTTGCTAGCAGGCATTCTTATAAAAGAAACTTTTGAGCCTTCTTGTATTGCTGGAAACTCAGCTGTGCTCCAGACTAGAGCAGCCTCCTTACCTATGTTATGGATTTTTAATTTATTTTCTCTTATTTCATGTACACTGCCTCTTTTGGTTATTGTGTATGATGGATGTGTATGGAAAAATGTACCTTTGGGAAAACAATTACAGTTTGTTTATTTGGAAAAAAAGATGATTAACTGTGAAAGACTTAGCTACTTTGATCAAGGCAATGATACAAGACAATTCCCAAGGACCCACGATGAAAAATGCTCTCTACCTCTAGAAAGAGAACTGACGAACTCTTTGAGTTCAGTCTGAAGCATACTTTAAAAACACTTGATTTTTCTTTTTTGTTTGTTTTTTTTTGTTTTCTCTTTGCACATGACTAACATGGGAATATATTTTGCATAACATCACATCAATTTATATCAAATTGCTTGCCTTCTCAAGGTGGAAGGAAGGATGGGAAGGAAGGAGACAATTTGGAACTTAAATTTCTTTAAATTTAAAAATATTTTATATGTAATTGGGAAATATTCAATGTAATAAATTAAAATATATTTTTTTAAAAAGAAAGAAATTCTTCAACCATATTCAAAGACTGGTGAATCCATTGTTGTCTGTGACCTTAGCTTCCCAGATGCAGATGACATTATCATTGGTTGGATAGAGAGCTGGTCTGAGAGGCAAGAAGTCCTGAATTCCGACACCTATAGTGTGACCCTGAGCAAATCACATAACGCCACCCCCCCAAGCTCTAGGCGACCCTCTCTAAAACTACTATTTGGAGGTAAGTGCTGACCTTCATTGGTAGAGGGAGTTTCCTTATCCAGTAGCTCCCCATAGGATAGGGAATAACTATTTATTAGGCACCAACTATGTGCTGGGCGTTTTGCTAAGTGCTTTACAAATATTTTCTCAAATTAATGAAATCACAAGTCCAGTCCTTATCCCTATAGAAGATCATCTGACATACTTGCTTTTGGGAGATGTGGCTTTGAGTGGAGCTTCTAAGTGGAAATATTTTCCTTTGTCATGGCTAAATGTAAAGAGCCCCCTGGTCTGAGGGACAGGAGACCAGGTCTGAATGCCAGTTCTTGGTGGTATTTTAGCCTCAATTTCCTACTTTGAAAAGTCAAGGAACTAAACTAAATGATCACTAATCTCTTTTTCAGGTATAATATTCACTGATTCTAGAAAGATTTCAGGTACAAGAGGCAGCGGCATACAGTAGAAAGAATACTGGCTCTGGAGTCTGAGGACCCAGGGTCAAATCCAACTATTCTATTTGCCAACTGTGTGACCTTGAACTAGGACTTTCTCAGATTGCCTTCTATCTACTCAGTGTGGATGTATGGATGTATGGATGTTGTCCATGTTATCTTCTCCATCCAAATATAAGCTTCTTGAGGGCAAGGACTCTGCTTCTTCCTTTCTCCGTATCTCCACTGTTCAGCACAATGCTAGCACATAGTAAGCACTTAATAAATGTTTGTTGAACAATGACCAGTTCCTCAGGATACACGCTGAAACATGCTCCCCACTTCCAGGCAGAAAGGGATGGACTCAGGCTACAGATTGAGATATAGATGGTTTTTGGGGGGTATGGCCAAATTACTTTTGCTTGATTTTATATACTTGTTACAAAGTTTTTACTTTTATTTTTTTCCAAAGTGGAGTAGGGGAAATGGGAGGGAGAAAAAATAGATTTTTGATCAAATATTTTCTTAATTAATAAACAAAAGACTGTAGCCCAGGGCAGGTCAGGCTGTTTCACTCACTTTAAACACTAAAAAACAAAAAATCCCAACAAAACAAAACTTGAAGGCAGAGAGTTAGTGTGGTATAAGGAATAAAGTGGTAGACTTGGAGTCAGAAGGACCTGTGTTCAAATTCCTTTTTATATACTCACTAGCTATGTGGCAATGGACAAGTCAGTTAACCTTTTTCATCCTCAGTTTCTCTGTCTGTAAAATGGGGATAATGATATCTTGTACCTCACAGTTATTGTGATATTCAAATGAGAAAATACATCAGACGCTTTGCAAGTCTTAAAATTCTATTATTTATTTATTTTTGAAGGAGATATTTTCATTTTATTTTATTTTCAATTAAGATTTTTATTTTTCAATTTACAGCACTTAGTTCCACATATTTTTGAGTTACAGATTTTCTTCCCCTCCTCCCCCTCCCCCCTCCCCACCAAGACAGCATGGAATCTGATATATCTTCTACATATAGCTTCACACTAAACTTATTTACACAATAGTCAAGTTGTAAAGAAGAATTATGACCAATGGAATGAATCATGAGAAAGGAGAAACAAAACCAAAATAAAAGAGAAAAAAAGGAGAGCAAACAGTGTGATTCAATCTGCATTCAGACTCCATAGTTCTTTCTCTGGCTGTAGCCAGCTCTCAACGTCATGAGTCCTTTGGAATTGTCTTTGAACCTTGTATTGCTGAGAAGAGCCAAGTCTATCAAAGTTAGTTATCACAGAATCAATGTATCTGTGGTTGTGTATATTGTTCTCCTGGTTCTGCTCCTCTCACTCAGCATTATATCATATAGGTATTTCCAGGTTATTATGAAGTCCGTGTCTTCCCCATTTCTTATAGCACAATAGTATTCCATTACATTCATATGCCACAAATTGTTTAGCCATTCCCCAATTGACCAGCGTCCCCTTGATTTCCAATTCTTTGCTACCACAAAAAGAGGTGCTATAAATATTTTTGTACATATGGGTCCCTTTCCCACTTGTGTGATCTCTTTGGGATACAGCCCTAGAAGTGGTATTGCTGGGTCAAAGGGTATGCACATTTTTGTAGCCTGTTGGGCATAATTCCAAATTGCTCTCCAGAATGGCTGGATCAGTTCACAACTCCACCAATAATGTAACAGTGTTCTGATTTTTCTACATTCTCTCCAGCACTTACCATTTTCCTGTTTTGTCATGTTAGCCAATCTGACAGGAGAGATGTGGTATCTAAGAGTTGTTTTGATTTGCATTTCTCTAATCAGTAGTGATTTAGAGCATTTTTTCATATGCTTATACATATCTTTAATTTCTTCCTCTGAAAACTACCTGTTCATACCCTTTGACCATTTCTCAATTGGGGAATGACTTGTATTCCTATAAATTTGGCTCAGTTCCCTGTATATTTTAGAGATGAGGCCTTCATTTAATTTTATATTATTAAAATATTATTTTAATTATATATTTATATTGGTATATCATATTATTGTCATCATCATCATCATCAACATCGGAACTAACTGGAAATCAGCTGTCTTCACATTCCGTCCTGCCTAACATAGGCACTCCAGTCCTAGCTAGGATGATCATTCAGAAAGAGTGGAAAGGAACAAATGAAGGGCGGGGAGATGTGTGTCGGCATAAGAGACAGAGGCTGGCACAGAGCGAGTGCATACTGTGGCCTCATCCATGCGCACACAAAGCCAAGCTAATTAAGAGGAAATGTCAGAGGACTGCTATGTTTTCTCTGGGCAATGTCTTCTTGTTGCTAAGGAACTCTTAGTTGCCACTGAGGCATCTGTCACAATGAAGTGCCAAATCCAAGGCCAAATATTAATTTCTGAAAGGGGAGATTAGATCGCTAGACTCATAATTTTAGAGCTGAAAGATACCTCAGAGATCATTTAGTGATAATATCATAACGTTTAGAGCTGGGACTTTAGATATAATTTAGTTCATGCTTTCTCTCACTTTATTGATGAAGAAACGGAAGCCAGAGAGTTCCAGTGACTTACCTGAAGTCATATAGGTGTGTAGTAAGTGGTAAGTGGATTTGAATTCTGGTAAGTGGAATGCCAAGAAGCTTGTGGAATAACGCATAGTGTGCTGGATGTGAAGTCAGAAAGACCTGTGTTCAAACTCTGTCTCTGAAACTTCCTAGCTATTAACCAGAATAACTCTGGTTAAGTCATGTAATATCTGAGCCTCAGTTTCCTTACCTGACATAATACTCATAATACCTACTTAATGTATGTAAACTTTAACTTACTATATGTAAACAGATAAACATCTGGTATTATATTGCACTACTCCAAATGTGTCAGTTTACAGATAGAGAAAATAAGGCCTAGAAAAATAAAGTCACTGACCTAAGGACCCACAATCAGTTAGGCTCAGTTACTTTATTGAGAGTCACTACACAATCGCAATGCTAATATACCATGCTATCTCTCTTCTTCTAATGAGGACCTAAGGGTAACCGGACCATTTTGAGCTTGGGAGTTAAGTGTTCAGGTGATCTCAGAGTACGGTGAAGGTAGTTCATCAGTGAATTTGTATCAGAGAAGTACAATGGAGGACATGGACAACACCATCACTGATTTCCCTCTGGATCTGTCTTGGGGGGGGGGTGACCTTTCTCAGAGATGGGTCTTGCATGGACAGTTCCCTGTGCAGAATGATCTGTGTATGCCCTTTGTTTTTCAGTTTTCAGTCATGTCTGACTCTCCATGACCCCATCTTTCCAGAGATACTGGTATGTTTTGCCATTTCCTTCTCAAGGTCATTTTACAGATGAGGAAACTGAGGCAAATAGGATTAAATAACATGCCCAGGGTCACACAGCTAGTAAGTGTTTGAGGCCAGATTTGAACTCAGGAAGATGAGTCTTCCTGACTTCAGGCCCAGCACTCTACTGTTCACTTCACCACCCAACTGCCTAGTATGTCCAAGGGCTTGGAATTTTCACATTACTTACGAATTTGCGGTAAAGCATTTAAACGTAGAAATGTCACAGTTCCACCGCCCAAAATAAGCTAAACTTAGTAGATTACTGTCACGCCTTCCAAGAGTTCTTCTCACTTCCACTCTCCCCTCTACTTCTTTAATTCACTTTTAATAGCCTTGCCAAAATCATCTTCCTTACATATAGAATTAAAGCTAAGAAGAACCTTAGAGATATGTGGTCCCACTTCTGCATCTTACAGGTGTGAAAACTGAGGTCCAAGGAAATTAAGTGACTTGTATGTAATAAGATCTTAGTAAATATTTATTGATTGATTACGGGCAGTGTGGTTTAGTGCATAAGGCACTGGACTTTGAATCAGAAAGATCTGGGTTCAAATTCTGCCTTATACACTTATCAGTTGTGTGACCTTCAGACAATAATTATAAAAATGGCATTTATAAAGTGGTTTTAGGTTTGCAAAGAATTTTACAAATCTCTCACTTCATCCTCACAACAAACTAGGAGGTAGGTGTCATTATCATCCTTTACAAATCAGGAAAATAAGGCAGAGAGATATTAAATGACTTGCCCAAGATGACACAGCTTAGTGTCTGAAGCCAGATTTGAACTCCTGATTCCAGGTCCAGCACTCTTTGTACTGCACTACCTAGTTACAAATCATTTAATTTCTCTGGGCTTCAGCTTCCAAATCTATACAATGGGAAGTTGACCCTGATGATCTCTAAGGTCTCTAACATCTATGAATCTATGATCCTAATTGCCTGCCTGAGTTCACAGAGTCATTTTACTCTTCTGTTCAAAATTCGTAGACTCCCTACTACCACCCCCAGAGTAAAACCCAAACTCTCAATGCATTCCACAATCTGGCACCACACATCTCTCCTGAGCTTTCTCTCATTCTACTAACTCATACACACCCTATATTTCAGCCAAACCAGACAACTCAGCTAATGCCATACATTTGCCTGCAATGTTTCCTTCACATGACTGAAATAATACTATCTTCATGCCTCTCTGCCTATTGAATTTTTATTCATCTTTTAAAGCCCTTTTATGTTTAAAGTTTAAATGTAAACTCCTTCAGGAAATTTCCCTGATCTTCCCAGTCATTAGTGACTTTCCCCACCTGCTTAGACCTCACTTTGTAACTTTACTTGTATTTCTTTTTGTGTTATTTTGATTTCTAGCTTTTTAAATCTGTATTTCTTTTTTGTATTATTTTGATTTTTAGTCTATTAATTTATATTTCTTTTAGTATTATTTTTGAATTCTAGTCTTTCAATTTGTATTTATTTTTGTATTGTTTTGATTTCTACCCTTTTAATTTGTATTTCTTTTTGTGTAACTGAATTCTAGCCTTTTAATTTGGATTTCTTTTTGCATTGTTTTAATTTCTACCCTTTTCATTTGTATTACTTTTGTATTATTTTCTTTATTAGCCTTTTAATCTACATTTCTTTTGGAATCCTAACCTTTTAATTTGTATTTCTTTTTGCATTATTTTGAATTCTGGCTTTTTATGGATATTGTTCACCTCTACTAGATCATAAGCTCCATGAGAAGGAATTTTCTCTTATCTAACATTACATTTCACTCAAGTTCTAATACAATGCTCTGCATATGGTAAGTACTCAAAAAAATGTCTACTGACTTGATTTTTTTTAATTGTACTACTCAGTAATCCCCAGATCTAATTTTGTTGCTGTTCCCTAACAGAGAGCTGGATACAGGAGGAATGGGACACAAAACAGGTAAGTTTTGACGTAGGGAGGAAAAGAGGTTAGGGTTAGGGTTGGAACTCTCAGAATCGGACTTGGAGCATGGGACTCTCAGATTATTCTCATGTTTAGACCTCCACAGATATTGGTGAAAGGATCTTCTGTTCCCATGCAAGCATTCAAGGTATACACACACACACAAACACGCACACACACACACACACATACACACACACACCATATATATACATATATATGTATATACATACATACACACATACATATACATATATATACACATATGATGTAGAGCCTTTATTTTACCCTACAGAAAATGCAACCCTACCCAATATGCAAAAAAAAAAAAAAACCCAAACAGAAAACCTAAACCTAAACCCAGAGGACTCATACTGGTCCATAAAAAATTGATGGGATTTTCCTCCCTCTGCTCAGTTCCACCTTCCCCATAGTCCTATACAGTTAGTTCTCCAGGTTCATAGCGCTACTCTATGGCTTATAATCCCCTTGGAAGGGAAA
The DNA here is from genome assembly GCF_011100635.1 of Trichosurus vulpecula. Taxonomy (NCBI): domain Eukaryota; kingdom Metazoa; phylum Chordata; class Mammalia; order Diprotodontia; family Phalangeridae; genus Trichosurus; species Trichosurus vulpecula. The sequence goes on along the minus strand of NC_050581.1, from coordinate 142,447,152 downwards.
TTTATTTAAGGTTGTTAGAAGAGTAGCCCCTAAAGATTCTGGTGAATTTCACTTACACCACTGAGAGATATGTGATCCTCCTCTAATTATGGTATTATGATATTTCCTTGAGCTCTGGGATTCCCATGGAAGGAAGTCAATTTAGGATTGCTGGAGAGGGAATCCTCTTCCCATTAGACCAGAAACTTTTGAGTAACTCACCGTGGTACCAAGAAAGCACTTTAAAAATGCTTATTGACTGACTAACACAGTAATATTGTGGAGGGCTAAGTCTAGGTCTTTTGCTTCCCTATGTCGTGAATCTAGTGCCTTGCTTGTCCTTGGGTTCAAGGACCACATGTGTAATCTTATTTTCCACAAGAGGATGCTCAGGTCGAAGAACTCCCCTTTCTCCCTCTACAAGGTTAGATCCTATAACACGAACTTGAAATTGCTGGAGAGGAAAACCTAAGGATGGTGATGCTCAGTAATCCCCCTTTTTGCTTAAGGAAACTAGGTCCCTAAACTTTGCAGGAAGTGGAAATTATCTAGGAAATTCCTCCTTCTATCTAAAATGATAGAATTCCAGAAGTCTTCAGCCTGTTGGGTAAGAGTACATACAATACCCACGTGCCTTTAGGCCTCAGTGCTTATATAGGCTCTCCCCTTCTTCCTTTACCCATCCCTACCTACAGACCCAGAACAAAGAAGGGAGTGACTTTTACCCACAACACTCAACCAAATCAACCTTAACCAGCGAGATCCGCTCTCTATGAAGTACCAAGGAGTACATCCCAATAGACAACCCGCTAATCTCTAAATAGGCATATCCACAGCCTCCACAGGGAAATGCAATCGAAAGCCCCAATGAAAAGTTCATGTCCCTATAATCTTATTGAACAAACTAGGGAATTCTCCCGAATACCTGCCTAAATCAGCAGCCTGCTGACACCAGCTCTCCTCTCTTCTGTAAATTGGTTGGCTATCTCCAAGGGACTATTCCTAGGAAGTAATTTTGCTCTATATGTGACCCAGGGTCATGGCCCAGGACAAATTCCACCGATATGATCGATGTCTATTTTAATTCTTTATGCTTAATATGTCCAGATTCCTGGTTTTGAGGAAAGACCAGTGAAGTATGACTTATTGGGCACAATCTGCCAGGATGCACTCTTATATTGAATATATGATGTATCATATATATAATATATTATTATATTATAAAGGCCAAAAGATGCTAACTTTAAGAGAAATCTACGTAAAAGAAACATATGTCCATGAGAGAATCATAGGAAAGATCACAGAGTTAGGGCTTTAAGGGACCACAGAGGCTATTTTGGGCAAGGAGCCCCAGAGCACATCTAATCCAGTCCTCTCTTTTTACAGATGTGTAACTGAGTCCTGGAGAGGTTAAATAAGTTGCCCAAAATCACACAGATGGTAAGTGGTAGAATCGTGATTCAAATCCAGGTCCCTGAATCCCAAATCCAGTGGTTTTTTTTTTCTATTCTACTACACTCTACTAAAGATCACTAGGTGGTACGATGGATAGAGCACTGGAACCAGAGTCAGGAAGTCTTGGGTTCAAATGTGACCTCAGACACTCAGTGTGTTGCCTTGGGCAAGTCACTTAACCTCTGACTGCCTCAGTTTTCTTCACTGTAAAATGGGGATAATAATAGCATCTACCTCCCAGGGTGGTTGTGAGGTTCAAATGAGATAATATTTGTAAAGTGCTTGGCACAGTGCCTGGAACACAGAGAGGGCTGTATAGATGCTCATTTCCTTCCTTATTTCCTGCCTAGTCTTGCTACCATTAAGATGGAGGTAAAACAAAAATTCTGGGGTGGTCAAGGCTTGGTCCTAATTAGTGCTTCACAAACATTGCCCCTCTAGCTCCAAATACTAAATCCTATGGTTTCTTCCCTGACTTGACTTGTCTCTCCCTCTCCTCTCCTATGGCTAAGTCCTATGACTGATCCCCTTCTATTTCACCTCCTTTCTCCTGTATCTGATTCCCTTCCAGCAAGCCTCCTCAGGATAGTGCCCACAATCAGTAAAGGGTACCCCTACATTCTGAGTGGCTTGGCCTTGCCTCCTCACTCCCACAACAGCAGCCCTGCAATCCAGCCCCCTTCTCCTCTGTCCTCTCTTCCTACACTTCAAGGCCCTCTGCTAAGCATGGAAGAAAAGAGTTCTGAAGGGAGGAGGGATATGGAGTTCTCCCTTCTGAAGGACTCTGTGGGGACCATTGTAAAGAAGTTTTGAACTGGGAGTCAGAAAACCTGGGTACAAGCCACTCCTGCCTGGGTTGGCTACAGGTTCCTTGGGTGACTGTAGACAAGTCAATTCACTTCCCCTTATACTGATCTTCAGTTTCTTCATCTTTTAAAAAGAGGGATCTACGAAGCAAATTTTTTTTTTTACTTTATCTTTCTCGTGTGTGTGTTTTGTCTGTGTTTTCTTTTGAAACATGGCTAATAAGGAAATATATTTTGCATGAATGCACATTGCTTGCCTTCTCAAGGAGGGAGAGGAGGGAAGAAGGGAGAGAATTTGGAATTCAAAATTTTAAAAATGAATGTTAGAAATTGGTATTACATGTAATTGGAAAGAATAAAATATAGAAAATGTCATAAAAAAACAAAATAAATAAAAAGAGGGAGTTAGATAAGGTGACCTCTGTGGTCTGTTTTAACTCTAATATTCTGTGACTCAAGTTTTAGATAGCAGTGGACTAGATTTGAAGTAGAAAAACCTGATTGGAAGCCATGCTGTTAGTTGTGACCACTGCTGATGTCCCACCACTTTTCCCGGCCGCAGTTTCATCTCTAGATCTAGGGGTGAATGTTGACTTAATTCACTTCCAGCTCCAAATCCTTTGATCCGTTTTTAGAGATAGGTTTCCAGAGCCTTAGCCGCTGATGCTTCTCTGAGGCCAGAAGACACTTGCATTGAAAGGCAGTCTGATTCATCAGGGGCTGGTGTCTGGCGTGGGTGTCTTTAATCCCACTAGGAAACCTTCGGTTTGTGGATTTCACACAGGGGGGCGGGGCCTCATCATAGCCCCGCCTTCTGAAATTGACTAGGGATGGTTAGGTGGGGCCTTATCTCAGCACTGGGTGTGACTTGGGTTTTCATCCTTCTGTGATGCAGCCTTGCGGAGGGGCGGGCGCCTCTCCTAAGCCCCGTCCCCGGTGACGTGGGGGGCGTGTCCCCCATGCTGCCCCCGCCCCTGCTGGCCCCGCCGGCCTCTGCTTGGCCCAGTACAAAGTCCGGGCGGTGACTGCAGGTGGCGGGTCTGCCGCAGGCCCGGCGGGGGGATGTGAGTAGCGTGCGGGCTGGGGCTGGGCTGGGGTACTGTGTCCAGGGAGAGCGACCCGAGGGGCTCGGGGGAGCGGGGAGGCTTTATGTCCCTTTGCCTGGCAGCTTGACCAAGTACCTGGGCGTTGCGGGCCCGATCCTCTTCCAGATCGCAGTCGTGGCTGCCACGAGCTCTCCTAGGAAAGTGGAAGCTGGATGCCACCGCCTCCTCCTCCGCGCGTGGGAGGGGTGGGGGCCACCACGTGGACAGACAGCTGGTCCGGGGACGGGGGTCAGCAAGAAGTGGCAGGCCTAGGTGACAGGCCCTGGTGCCTGGGTGTGGGCTGCGGAGTTGCAGACACTACATACTCGGGGCTGCTCTCCGCAGAGGCACGTCGCCTTCCTCGGGCTGTGATTTTTTTCCCCCAGGGTTGAGGTTCTCTGGGGAGTTAAATGTCCCCGAGTCCTCCTCCCCGCTCCCACCCACCCCTTACTGCTCCTCTGGGGGGAAAAGCCTAATACAAGCAGTGAGGGACTCTGGGAATGTAACTCCAGTCCACCGCCTTCTCTGGTCAGTGGGAAGAAAGACCAAAATGGCAGGGGGGGTTGGGCTGGTGGCCTTTGCCAGAGGTTGGCACTGGGATTCACAGGAGCTTTTCAAAAGGACAGCCAGTGACTGGACCCAAAGATGCCGCGGGAAAGGAAAAAGCAGCTGCCGTGGCCCATAGGGATCCTGGACTCGGGGGATAGAGAGGAACATATGGCAGCTGTGGCTAGGGAGAGGAGACGGGAGACTCTCGAGGAGCCTGGGCCTCTGGTTCATGAGTTTGGTAGCTTTAGATCTAGAAGAGAACTTAAGTAGACTAGCTGAATTCCCCCTCATTTAACAGAAGAGAAAATTAACTCGAAGAGGTAAGTAACTTCCTCAAGGTCACATGTAGTAAGAGCTGGAACCAGGGTTTGAAATGTAGGCTTCCTCCAAATCCTTCTCTTTGGCTGCAAAGACATTCTGCTTCTCCAACTTCAGACCTCTATTCCTCTCCTCTCCTCTCCTTTCCCACCGCATACACTGAGGCTTTCTTATATGTTGAAGTGTTTAGTCTTAAAAAATCACAGCATGGTGTCATGGAAAGAACATAGATAGCATGGGAAGTCTGGAGGCTGGGTTCTATTTCTGGCTTTGTGGTGAATTTACTGTTTGACCTTGGGAAAATTACTGTCTCCTTCTGGGCTTCACTTTTCTCTTTGGTGACATAAGAGGCTTGAACCAGATGACTTCGAATGTCCCTTCCAGCATTAATCATTGGGTGGCTCATACACTGATATTGATAATGACCTGGTTTCTAGTTGGTGTTAGAACTGCTAGGGTAGCCTTGGCAGGTGGGCCAATCATAGCCCTGTATGCATGGGACCAAATGTGGTAATGGAGAAGATATGATAAACAGCTCCAGTCTCTTTGTTTATATAGTTTTAATTTTTTAAATTATAATTTTTCCTCAAATGCCTCCTCACCTATTGTATTTTCTTCACAGCAACTTTATGAGATAAATAAGGGGGAAGGGGTAGTAGTATTGTCACAATTTATGATGACTTGAAACAAAACCCTGCTCTGACATCTCCAAGTGACCTAGTGGCGACTGAGTTTTATTACATTATGCTAGGACAACATAAGCTCTGGCATTGCTCACAGTGTTGATCATCAAATCTGAAAGATCTTGGTTCCTATTCTGCCTCAGACATATACCAGCTGAAGGACTGTGGAGAAATCTCTTCACTTTGTTCAGTCTCAATTTCCTCATCTGTGAAATGGAAGTAATAATTCTTGTGGCACCTTCTAGATGTGAGGATCACAGGATTATAGATTTTGTGTGGGAAGGGACCTCAGAAGCCTTAAGTCCACCCCCTCATTTTACACATGAGGACACAGAGGTTTAGAGAAGGCAAATCACTTGCCCAAGGTCACACAGGTAGTAAGTGGCAGAGGCTGGATATGAACCTTGGTCCTCTTGACTTCAAAGGCAGTGGTCAGGTGGAACTTTGAAATCTTGGCTCTCTTCTGGAGGACTCTAGTTCTGACAGATGCTTTTGCCAGGGATTGGTGAAACACCTGATAGCCTGCCTCCTCCGGATCAGAAGTTTGGGGAGTTTTGGACCTGGTGATTTCTGAAGTGCCCTTCTCCCCCAGCTTTAAAATTCCATGATTCTACCATTGTGCTATGAGAAATGATTAGCAGGATGCTCTCAGAAAAATTTGGAAAGGCTTACATGAACTAACGAAAAGTAAAATGAGGAGAACCAAGAGAACGTTGGACACGGTGACAGCAATATTGCAAGATGATCAATTGGGAATGAATTAACTGTTTTCAGCAATACAATGATCTAGGACGATGCCAAAGGACTTAGGATGAAAAATGCTATCCACCTCCAGAGACAGAACTGACTGAGTCTGAATGCAGATCAAAACATACTTTTAAAATTTTTCCTTATTTTTCCTGGTTTTTTTGGGGGGGTCTGTTTTCTTTCTCAACTTGACTTATATGGAACTATATTTTGTGTAACTGCACATGTATAACCTGTATCAAATTGCTAGCCTTCTCAATGAGGAGGGAGTGGAGGGAAGTTGGGAGAGAATTTAGAACTCAAAATAAAAAAAAGAATGTTAAAAATTGTTTTTGCATATAATTGAAGAAAAATAAAATATTAAATATAATTTTTAAAAGAATCTTGCTATTACAAAAAAAAAGATTCCATGATTCCGTGTGTTCTGAGTTGGTATTCTTTCCATTTTTCTTTCTGTCTTTGCCTCAAGGCCTCACGACACCCAGCTGTACCAAGAAGTGTCAAAGAACTGCTGGCCCATTGTCTACTCTCCAAGATACAACATCACGTTCTTGGGCTTGGAAAAGCTCCATCCATTTGATTCTGGGAAATGGGGAAAAGTCGTTGGTTTTTTGAAAGGTAAAAGCAGGCCTTTCTCCCTGACCTCAAATACAGACAGCTTCAAAGTAATCCTGTAGCAAAATTATGGGAAATACTGGTGAAGCTTGTTTTCAGTGACCTTTACCTTTCTTTTCAGTTTGTCTTCACCATGTTTTAAAAAAAATTTCCCCCCATGTTTGGAGTATGATTCTGTACAACAGGGCAGTAAGGTCATGTAGTGGATAGAATGCTGGGCCTGGAGTCAGGAAGACTCTTCTTTGTGAGTTCAAATCCAGCCTCAGATAGTTATTAGCTGTGTGACCCTGGGCTAGTCACTTCACCCTGTTTGCCTCAGTTTCCTCATCTGTAAAATGAGCTGGAGAAGGAAATGGCAAACCACTCTAGTGTCTTTGTTAAGAAAACCCCAAGTGGGGTCACAAAGAGTCAGACATGGTTGAAAACAACTGAAATAACAAATTATTGCGACATTTATTAAGTACCTACTGTATATAGAGCACTGTGCTAGTTTACTGATCTGCACTGTTCCCTCTCATTTCTATGTCTTCTATCTATTCTGCATGGGTTTTTTTTTAACCTTATTAACATATTGTTTCCCCCTTTGGAATGTAAGCTCCTTGAGGGCAAATAGTTGTTTTTTCTTTCTTTCTTTCTTTTTTTTTCTCTTTTGGTATTCCCAATGCTTACCACAGTGCCTGGCACATGGTAAATGTTTAATAAATGTTTATTGACTGACTCAATAGCCAGCACCGCTGTTTGGAATATCCTTCTTCTCTTTAACCATCCATTTAGACCTAACTCAAATGCTATATCCTCAACAAAGTCTTCTCTGATCCTTTTTTTATTGGTGGGAACTTTATCCCTCAGACTCTGCGCAACACTTTGTTTTGAAATTCTCTAGCTAGGAATTTTGTATCTCCCCCAACACTGTGCTCTGCATGCAGTAGGTACTTAGTAAATATTTGTTGTATCGTATTATACCACCTCCCCTGTCCCTCTTGCCCGGCACTGAGAGTATCAGTGTCTTATTTTTATTGAGTCTGAGACCATCCTCCTGTAGAAGGTTAAACTTCTTGAGGGTAAGGGACTATTTTTGTATTGTATCCCCAGTCCCTAACCCAGCACTTGTAGTAAACGCTTAATAAATACTTTGAATTGAATTAAATCAACAGCAGATGGACCTAGCCTCTGAACTTCAATTTATGTGCATATAATAATAGCTATTTTGAACTGGGGGCTCATTCTGAAGGCCTCAAGGGTATAGCCAGTGAGGCTTTAGGCTGGCAAGGCAAGGGCTGATTTTTCCCTGGGCTTAACTCTTGGAAGATATGTGAAGGGTGTGGTTTATTTTGGTTACAGAAGAAAAGTTCCTTACTGATGTCATGATGGTGGAGGCCAGAGAAGCCACTGAGCAAGACCTGCGGGTGGTGCACACACAAAGATACTTGAATAGGCTGAAGGTAAGGAAGAATGGAGTTCCTTTGGCCAGGCCTGTTTTGAATGGGTTTCCAGGCATGAGGCTCTCTTGCTGTTTCCTGTGTTCTCTCTTGACTTTCTTCTCTATATCCCCATTGGTCTCCCAATCAGTGTAGGAGATGGTTTGGAGTCCTGGAGGTCTCTAGAACTGGGGCAGTTCTTTCCTTCCATGCTGAAACACCATGTCTAGTTACTTTGGATTAATGAAGCCAATGTTGAGGTGCTGATTTTTTTTGTCTTTCCTCTATTTTATGCTGTCAGCCACTGTTTGGGGTCAGAGTTGAGAAAAGGTAATAGTTTCTCCCATGGGATCTTGTAAAGGCTCTAAAGAGTCGTAGTGAGCCAAAGTCCAGTTGAGATGGACATGAATGAATGACAAGGTCCATCCCAGGATTCATCAATGTTGCCTGTCTCTCTAGGATAGCCCATTGCAGGAACCCATTTTAAACAGATCACCCTTTAGAAATACCTTGTAAGTCACCAAACATAACTGTCAGACAGAGTTTAACAGTTTCTTTTACTTCAAAATAGGCAATCTTCCTAGAGTGAGAGCTTCCTTCTCTTTCACCCCGCATTAATTTTCTCTTTGAGCAATCAGCCACCTTTCTCTCATCACACAGACATCCAGGAGTTCTGGTATGAAGTTTCCATAGGCCTATTAACAAGATTCAGTTCAATCCAGCAGGTTTCTGGAGTGCCTACTATATATAAGACACAGGTAACACTCTGAGCTACCTGACAATGCCCTGTGGTAGTTTGGGACCTTTGCCCAGTAAGATGTACCAAGGACTAGTGGTAATGGATTGCTGTTTAGAAGCTAGTATGAGGGATATTTCCAGGGTATATTATGGTAGTTCATAGATATATAGAGAAGTAAATAATTAAGATAATTCTAGACCCTCCTCGAATGTATGATTCTTATCTACTGTGCTAGAGTTCTTCCTCTAGGTCTTTGTACATTCCAAGAGTAGTCCTTGGGCCACCCATTATCCCTCATTCTTATCAAATCTCTTTTTTATAATCATACATTTCCCAGAAGACCTCCCTTATGGCACTTCTTGCATATACAGTCAACTCGTCATCTATTACATGCAGGGTCACTGTTAGAAATATGCTGAGTACTTGTCCACAAAATTTATCTCTTCATTGTCTTTTGTGTCACCTGCAACTTTATCTCTTTAGAGATTGTGGTATCCTGAGCTTTGCAGTCTTTGCAGCTTGAGAGCCAAGAGAATATTTGTATTTAAAAGATGGGTTTTTGCACTAAAGGGCAGCTTGTGATTGTACCATGCTTTCCCACATGTCATCTAGCCTACTTTCTTCCTCCTATTCATTCTTGGACCCAACTTTTTTGTCCTTCTGCAGTATTTGTCTCATATGTAGAGACTGATGGACTAACTGGAATTGTTTAGACAGTAGACAGTTTTTTCATCCATTTAATTCTTCTATATGGATTAAGTCTGTATCTTTTGAGTAATTATGGCTCCCACTGAGGGGCTCTTGTAATGTTCTGGGACTGAATAACAATCAACCCAATAATATCTGCAAACAGTTGCATCTAAAGGACCTTGCTATCTATAGGAATATTCTCCTCTTCCATTTGAACCATGTGTAGGTGATCCTCCATGATAGGATGGACACTTTTGGCAATTATTCATCTCTCTTTTTTATGCTTTGTTTGATATTTATAAGCAAGGGACCATTGAGCAGAGTTGGCTCTGTAGTTTGCATTTGCCAAGGACTATTATATGATTTTAATGTACATTTGAGAGACTTCTTGTTAGATGAGGGCCTTTAAGGCTCTCTCTGTGTGTGTATATGCAACATGTGTGCATGCATATGGGTGTGCATGTGCGTGTTGTTTGTGTGTAAGTCAACAAACACAAAAGATAGGAAGATATATTGTTCTCTCTTTGCCTTTCAGAGAACTGGGTAGCTGTAAAGCTGTGTTTCGTGGTACATTACTACTTCTGAAAGTCTGCTGATTCCTTTCTCATATTTTCATAAAGGTTATCCTCAGTATGTTTGTAGATTATTCTCATAGTCATTTTTATAAAGGTGAAAATGTAGTCATATGATGGTAGTTATCAGGGTTCTTTTGGTAGCCTCTTTTGGGTAGTCAGAGTATCCATGAATTTTTCCATTATTTTGATTTCTTTCTCTGAATATCTTGGCAAATGATCTTTTAAGACTTTCAAGATTGTGTTTCCTTCGAAACATCTTAAATGTCATCTTAACTTTCTCCTGTAGTCAAGGACTGAGGAATTAGGATACAAACAGAGTCATCGATGATGATGATGAAAATAGATCATTATGGAATCATTGGAAGGATCATTGGAAGTTTTGTTCAATTTTCTATCTGTTCATTGCTACACAGCCAGTTTTGCCTCTAAATGCTCTCAGGATGATGTGGTTCAGTTGGAGTTCATGCCAAGCTTTTGAAGACTCACTTTTGCTTGTATTACTTTTCACTGTTTTATGAGGTGATAACTACTAGTTATTTTCCATTATTCTTTTTTGTTTTACAAAAGAGTTTGTATCCTAATTTCTTGTTACCCTTGGCTTCCATATACCCTTTGGCAAAGGCATCGTATGTTTGTTGACTAAGGCAGTTTCTGGGTACCTTTGGCCTTTCACTGTGGCAACTACTTTACAATGACTAAGCTTTTGTAGGGAATGGTGATAGTCAAAATCTTTGTTTTTCTTCCCTTTTTTGGCCCTACCTTATTTGTCAGGCAATATGTTCTCAAGGCTGTCTTCTCCTCTTTATCCTTTCTCCCGATTGAATGCTAATTTTGACTGCTGCTTTAACTGATCAGTGGTCTGAAAACACAATGACAATTGATTCTGCTGTGACTCTCAGAGGAGTAGTCATTTTCCTGTCTATTAAGATACAGGTTATTTGATATGTGTGTGTGTGTGTGTGTGTGTGTGTGTGTCTCATTTGTCATGTCCAGGGCCTCCTTATGCTCTTAAAGTATTTATGACATGTAGACCTGAGTTTTCAAAGTAGCCTAAAATCCCTTGGTCTCTTTCATTTCTAAAAACTAAGTAATATTTTCTGACTTTCTTCCCCACCCCCATCTTCTCCTGTGGCCATTAAAGTCTCCAAGTATTAAAGTGTATGATAACTTGGTTTAGATAATTTTTCCCAAGTCCTTCTTAATGGAATTTCTCTCCTTCTTCATCCTTTTCAACACATTTGTCAGTGCACAAGTGTCAATTAATGACTTGCTTATGCTCATCTTGAGCATCATAAGATAAGATGACCAAGTATCCCATGAAATGTTTTTTGACGCCTTTGGTTTCACCATAAAACCAGCTCTGCCAAATCTTTTGTTTGCCTCCACAAGAACTTGACTGTAGCTTTCTTTTTTCTTTTGATTTCATTTCCTTTAAGAACATCAACATTGATGTAGTTGTGTTCTTTAAGAATGTCTTTGGCTTAATAAGTTGGTCGCTGGACAAAGTTCTTACCAGTAGGCCGCCTACAGTTAGGTGAATGTTTATAGAGGATCTGTAAAATTGTAATTCTTACCCTTTCTCTACCCCATTTTCCACCTCCAGCCCTATGGAAGGGGCCCACATAAGACTAAGGACCATTTTGGATTTTTCTTGATTTCATGAGTTCCCATGGCCAAAGACTTCATCACTTACTGCCCAAGCTATTGGTGCTAACTCTCCCTCTATTTAGTTACCTTTGTCCTCAGACATCAGAATGGGTTAGGGACCATTCTCAAATATTTCCCAGCATAGTTGGCACTGCCAGAGCTTTCAGTCTCTTGAAATAGCTTTTGATAATCCAGGGCTATCACCATGCCATGGTAAGAAATTAGAACAGAATTTTGTATAAGGGAAAACCTCCTTTCTTTGTGTCTGGAAAGTGATACTTGTATTTTCCTGGCACTGATAGAAAAAACTCAGAGACAACATAGAGCTTCAAAGCTTCCCTAATTATCTTGTGTATCTTTAAAAATGGTAATAATTTGACCAAAATTATTTTTTAAAAGAGCCTCTTAGGGCCCTTTGATAGTAGTTCAGGGTCAAGCAATGAGATTACAGTAATGACATGTGGTAGGTGGGTGGGTGCAACTTTTCTGAGAGATTCAGCCACCTTAACTTGTTAGATTCGGTAGAAGGGAGACTGGCAACATTCCTGAAAGTCATTAGATCAATCAGCAAATCTTTATTTAGTAATATACCTGTTCTCCAGGCTCTAGTTCCCCTCTGCTCACTGGAAAATACTTTGTATATATTTTTTATTTATTTGTCCATGCTGTGCCCCCTCCCCAATAGAATGTGAACTTCTTGAGGGCAGAGACTGTCTAATTTTTGTCTTTTTATCTGCAGTATCTAGTGGAGGACATGGCACATAGTAGGCACTTCATAAAGCCTTACTGAATGAATGGATGAATGAATGAATGAATCAATGAATGAACGTTCACACCTCTGTGTTGTAGGGGAGACAACGGAAGGAGGCAAGGTCCTTGTCCTAAAAGAACTCTGTTTGGTAGCATGGGATCTGCCTCCCCTTTCCCCACCTCCCCACCAGAATACAGTTAGAGGATGATGGATGACAGTATCATTAGCTACTAGTGGAAAGGAAGATGGCTGAGGAGGAGGAGGAGGAGAAGGGAGATGAGGAGGAAGGGGAGGTGGAGGAGGAGGGGGAGGAGGAGAGAAATGAGGTAGAAATGAAAAGGGATTAAAAGTGTTTCTCATCTCTTAGCCAATTAATAAAAATTGATCTTCTACTCTTCTCTTTCCTTTTCTGTGTTCCCTACCCTCTTGGGGCCTTTCCTCCATTTTCCTCCTGTATAGATTACCTTCCTGGGTAGTATCCAAGGCCCAGATCTTTGAAACCTCTAGTCTAAACTTCTGGCCTTGCGTCCTGTCCCCTTAGGGTCCTGATTTCTACTAGGACGAATCTGATAAATTCTTCTCTTCCCAAAGTGCTAATATTTTACACAAAGTTGCTAATAATAACTTACTGATAATATTTAATACAAAGTTGCTATTAATAGCTTGCTAATAATACCCTTAATATTTGTGCCTTAACGGAGTTTTGCTGCCTTAGCCCAAAGGCAGGAGCTGTATCAGCTAGGGCCAGAGACAGATCTCTGGGGAAGGAGGAGCAGGGGTGCATTTAGATCTTCTTATCAACCAAGAGCATTTATTAAGTCCTACCCTGTGCCAGGCACTGTGCTATGTGCTGGGAGTGCCGATACAAGGAATGCAACATTCTGTACTCTCAAGGAACTGCTGTTCCATTGGAGGAAACAACAGATACATAAAGAAATATATGCAGAATAAATATAAAGAGGAAAAGTATAAATTTATACAAGGCTGTTTGGAAGGGAGGGAACTTTATGAAGTTGAAAGGCTTCATGTAGAAGCTAGTGTTCAAACTGTGTCTTGGAGGAAGAGAGGGATTCATTGAGGCAGAGGTGAAGGGGGAGTGCATTCCAGGCATGGAGGTAAGAGATTGAGGGCTGTGTAAGAGCATCAGAGAGATATTGTCAGTTTTGTTGTATCCTAGAGTTTTGTTGTTGTTGAGTTGTGTTTTGTTGCTGTTGAGTTGTTTTAGTCCTGTTCAATTCTTTGTGACTTCATTTGGGGTTTTCTTGGCAAAGATACTGGAGTGGTTTGCTATTTCCTTCTCCAGCTCATTTCACAGATGAAGAAACTGAGGCAAACAGGGTGAAGTGACTTGCTCAGGGTCACATAGCTAGTAAGTGTCTGAGGCCAGATTTGAACTGACAAAGAGGAATCTTCCTGACTCCAGTCCCTGTGCCCACCTCGCTGCCTATCCTAAAGTTTAGAGGGGGAGAAATAAACAGTGAGGCTAGAAAGGTAGTTGGGACCAGATTGTGAAAGGTTTTGAAAGTTAAACTGAAGAGTTGGTGTTGCATCCTAGGGGCAAGAGAGAGCCACTGGCATTTATTGAGTACAGGTGTTAGGTGGTTGGATCTCCATTTAAGGAAAGTCCCTTTGGCAGCTATGGCATGAATGGATGTAAGTGAGGAGAGACTTGAGTCAGGGAGAGGAATTAGGAAGCCTTTGCAATAATCTAGATGAGAGGTGGTGAGGATCTACTTAAGTTCTGTCTGCCTTAGTGTCCTCCTCTGTATAATGGGGACAATATTGGTACCTCCCTATCACGGCTGGGAGTATAAAGTGAGATGATATTTGTCGAGTTGCTTTTGCTAAGCTTAAAGCACTATATAAATGCTAGTCACTATTTTGTGGTTGTTGCTGCTGTCATTATAGTGATGGCTGTGTGAATAGAGAAAAGAGGTCCGATGTGACAGATGTTTTAGAGGTAGAAATGGCAAGATTGGGCAATTGATTGGATATGTGGGGTGAGGGAGAATGAGGATGATGCCAGGGTTATAAATCTGAGGAACTGGAAGAAAGATGGAGATTAGAGGAAGGATAATGAGTTGTATTTCTTTCATGCTGGGTTTGAGATGCTTCTGGAACATCCAGCTTGAAATTGTCCGAAGGACAGTTGGTAATGCTGGACAGCATTTCAAGCATAAGAGAATGACCTTAGATGTATAAATCTATGAGTCATATGAACAAATTAAACCCATGGGAGCTGAAGGTATTACCAAGAGAGAGTTTAGAGAGAGCCCTGGATAGAGGCTTGGAGAATAATACTTAGGGGCAGGGGCTGGGGGGTAGATGACAGATAATGAACCAGCAAAGGAGACTAGAAGGATGAGGTGGACAGATAGGATAATCAGGAGATAGAGCTGTCATGAAAACCCAGAGAGGAAAGAGGATGAGGAGAAGAGGGGTCAGTAGTGTCAAATGCAGCAGACAGGCCAAGTAGGAAGAGGACTGAGTCAGATTTGGCAGCTAAGAGATCATTGGTAACTTTGCAGAGACCTGTTTTAGTTGAGTAATAAGGGCTGGAAGCCAGATTGCAGAGCCTCAAGGAATGAGTGAAAGGTAAGAAAGTGGGAGCCGCAAGTGTAAACAGAGTCTTCCAGCATTTGACAGAGCGCGGGGAGGGAGATGATAGCTTGAGGTGATAGTAGGTCCAGTGAAGGTTTTTTAAAAATGGGGAGGCTTGGGATATTTGAAAGTAGCACGTAGCATATATTTGGGCAACTCCAATTATAGGGAGATCTGTCCCTTTTGGGGAGAAAAAGCACAAAACCACTAAGAATGAGGTAAAGAATTTTATTTATACTTTGTATTTCAATTGAGGGTTTATTGTGGTCTCTTAGTTGACATCCTGGAGAATTTCAACAACAATTCTGTGAATATTTGTGAAGTATCTACTGTTTGTAAAGCACTGATCTAGGTATATTACTCTCCTGAAGAAATGCTCACTTAGATTCTTCCCAAGTCCTTTAATGGGGTTCATGGGCAGGACCCTTTTCTGTCTGATCTTTTGTCCCAAGACCCAGTCCATGCAAAGGATGGTACTCTACTGGGTTTCACAGTACTTGATTCCCTTTGCCTGGGGAAGGACATAGCCCAGAATACACCTGAACATTGTGGAACCCTGAATCTTCTTCCTTTCTTTGGCCTGGGGTTTGGTGACTTACCTTTACTATATGTGTATCCCACACATATGCCTCACTACTGTTCTCTTAAGTTTGGGCTCACTCTTCCCATGGATACTGTGTGCATTGACTCAGTGCATCCCACATTTGTTGGGGAGGATGTTTTGTAGCCACTGCTCTTAATATGGCATCTTAGTAAATGTCTTTGCTAAGAGCTCATTGTGTCTCCTGGCTGATTGTTAATGAGAAACTTTAGAAACACAGCCCATACAGCTGGGCCCCAACCCCAGAGTGCAAATTTGGGAGTGTCCTAGGAGTCCTAAAGGATTTGTGGGGAGGTATTTCCTTTCTATGGGGTGGAAGAATCAAGGCGTTTTGGGATAAATTGTCTGAGGTAAACTAGGCTGTCAGCAGGCCTGGTCAACATGTCATGGCCTCTATTTTCTCCCCCCATCAGAGGCTAGACCAGAGGGACCAGTGATACCTCAGTCAATTGAGTCACATTTCCTAGTTAGAGGAGGAAAGTGTATGTATGTGTTTGGGAGTGAAGGTAGAAGGAAGATGGGTAAGATTTAGTTGGGTCTTAGCTAGGGGCTGGCATTGCTTACAGGCTGGGAGCCTGCTGTATCAGTGAGCACAGTAGCCTGGGGAGAAAAACCCTGATTCACATAGGTGTGGGGAAAGAGACTGACAATGAATGAATTCCATAGCCCCATCATTCCTACACCTTCCCTTCTTCACCATGTCCCATCACCCATTCCTTGGCTTGTTTCCCTATTTCTTTTAATATCTTCCAGCTCCCCCACACACCTCTAACACATATACACATACATCTCCCATGGAAATGTTTCATGGCCGTTACAGTTAAAAAAATGCCCTCCTTTCCACCCAGATACATCACAGAGTATTAGAATCAGAATTCTGATTCAGTCCCAGAAGGGACTATGGGAAATAGCTTGGATTAGTGAAAAGGGCATTGGGATGGGAGAGACATTCTGAAGAAATCAAATCGGTTTGTGAAATAATTATATAGGCAACTGAAAAGGGAGGAAGTCCAGATTTCACAGAAGTTCTTGAGACTGAGAAAACATCAGTGCCATGAATAGACAGGAAAAATGTGAGGGGGCTTAGTCACTTTCCAGAAGAGCAGACAGGGTGGCTGATTTCTCTTGAGATATTTCCAAAATGGTCTTAGTCATGTTTATAAATTATAATAATATTAACACAACAATATAATATTTGTATGTAACTTTTAACTTTGTGAAAATGCTTTGACACGTCTAATTCCAATCACAAGACACTCATGTTAAGTAAGCATGGCAGTGACCATTGTCCATTTTTTATAGATTGAAAGCTGAGGCATAAAGAGATTTCCCAAGGTCATAGAGCAATCTTGTTTCCCATCCATTTTCTCTTCCCTCTTGACCACAGGGTTAAGATAGTGAAAAGGACCTTATGGTGGTGCAATAAGGAGTTGGATTTGTCCATTTAGTGGTTTTGGGAAGATGGTTTACCAAGTTATGGTTGGGAGGAGATGATACAGAAAGAGTCTAGATTAGAGGAAGAAGCGATCTTGTGTCCTGGCCAGGGGCACTATTATCATTGATTCTTTAGAAAGTCCTAACCAGCCTTGACCGATGCTCCTATCAGAACCTCCAAGAGAGGTTGGATCCCCTATATTTCGTTGGTGGCCTGATTCTGGGAAGAGTAGAGAAATACCATCATGAAATAGGTCAAGGGTAGGTCAGTTTATAGCCCCTGAGAACACAGGTCTGTACTGAGTCAATTTGGGGGCTCTTCTGGGAGACAAGTGTAGGTTAATTTGGGTTACCCCTGGGGGCCAGGTTGATGCCAAGTTAATGTAGATTTCTCTTATTGACCTAGGACTCCCTCTGTCCCCCTGGGCATCTCTTTTCATCCCAGGGCTGGGATAGAGCTAGTCCTGCATAGGTGGGCAAGAAGCTTTTAGATGTAGTCTTGTGAAGGAATTCAAGGTAGATTTTATATCTGACAAGGTGAGATGGCTGCTGAGTTAGGTCCTTGGCTGAATCTCACTGGCCTCATCCATACCCAGCTAGGCACACAACATATATGTATGTATTCATGGGCATTACATGCACATTCATCAGAATCTCACCCAGACACAAACATTCACGGCCATATACATATATACATATATATATATATATATATATATATACATACACAGATATGTATGTGTGTATATGTATATGTGTGTGTATTTACCCTAAACCTCTCCTTTTACCTGTCTAGTTATTTCACATTATTTGCAAGTAAGCAGAGAGAGAAGACTCATTCCATTGGTGGAGAGGGGAACTTCTTTAAAAACAAACAAAAAACCCATCTCAACTTGAATTCTGAATTATCTACCATAGGGCCAATTTCTCCATGAGACCAACATGAAGCTGTTACTCTGTCCCTAGGAGAAGAGCTATGCCCTAGGACTGCAAGGGTTCCTCATCTCCATCTCCTTCTTCCTCTCAGCTACTTTTGATGACTTCCTATTCCACAATATGGACAACTGTGGGGTACAAATGTCCGTGACATTGTAATCCCATGGGTTGGGGGCTCTTCATTAGCAATTAATCTTTTAAGTTGTTCAGAGCTGTTGGTGTTTCAGGGTCATTCTCACCAGCTGAAGTCTTTAACAGAGCTTCCATTAAATATATGTTATGAGCAGGTTCAGGACAGCAAATACACTGGCCAGAGTTGGGGTATCAGAGTCAGCCAACAGAAACACAATGTGAGATATTTGGAAGTATTCATAGCACTCCCAGCTCTGGCTATGTCAGGTTTCTATTGTCATTTCCTGGTGGCAGCAACTAGTTTCCTTTGTTGGCCAATAGCTGTGAGAATTCTAGATGGGCCAACTACAGCACAGACTCATTAAAAATGAAAGGGAAGATACCGAAGCTTAGTTCTTGAAAAAGACCTGTAACTCTTTGGCTGACAGCCTGGTATTTAACTGAAATAGTACATGACAAGGACTTCATGTGCAGAGAAAGGAGGAGAAGGGAGGAAGGCTAGGAAAACCTGCCAGGTGAATGAGGACCAATGTGCACTGCAGAGAGAGCTTAATTTATGTTACTGGGAATCCAAATACAGAAAGTGCAGTGACTTTCAAAGATTGGTGCTGGATACTCCCTCCTGGTTCTGCGTTTCTCAGCAAGTTGTCATATCTGACCTCCTTTATTAAATAACTGCCAATTTGGAAAATGATATTTCTGCCTTTTCCAGATATTTGAATATCTCTTTCTCTTACTTTTCTCCCTCCTTTGGCTGGCACTCAGAACTGTATCCTGGAGAGCTCTCCGGAGGTATCCTCATGTTTGAAACTGTCTCCATTCTTCACATCCTCTCCCCTTTGGGGCGGGCAAATCGAGCTGCTGCCACAGTCTCATACAGGCCATCCAGCTGTGTGTGTGTGTGTGTGTGTGTGTGTGTGTGTGTGTGTGTGTTGTACAAAATTCTGCTCCTGTCCTTCATCTCGTGGGTCTCAGCTTGGCAGCAGCTGGCTCCCCTGGGTTTTTCCCTGCATGGCTGTTTTGTTTGTGATGTGAACTGGTGTTGTATTCACTGCTTAAATAACAATGATGATAGAAGAATTAATAAAAGCTCAGTTGACATTGGGATTTGTCTTGTGAGAGGGCAATCTTACAGTAGTGATTTGGTTTGGACAGTGCCATGCTTTGGCCTTTTGATGAGAGTTTACTATATTTACTGCTGTGGGTGATTAGAAATGGGACTGTGGGTTGGTGGAGTAGGAACTTGAATTTTGGTGTTCTTAAATCCAGGAAAGACAGGGTAAAATCTCATAGTGACAGTGAGAGGAAGGAGGATCATTGGAATGAGTCTAGCAATCTCACCTGGACCAAGGCTTTTTCCATAGTTTCTTTTGATTCCAAGTTCTGGTGAGGAGTGACACCCTTGATAAAAAGACCTAGATGCTATAACAATGAATTCCACCAAACTACTACCTATATTCTTTCAGGGAGCTCGAATGTAGTGGAATGTGCCATGGTTTGTGATATATTAGGACTAGGCAATGTTTGGGTGACCTAGAACCTGGGGTCATTATACTATTGAACTTTTCTAGGGTGATCGTAGAGAAAGGGTACTGTCAGATATTGGCATAACAGTTTGGAACATCCTAACAGAAGCAGAGAATTCCAAAATATTTGAAACAGATCCCAGTAGACGCATAACCTGGTCTATATCCAAATAAAAAAAAACCTCACTACAATATATCTGAGAAGTGGATCATCCAACCTTTTCTTAAAGAACTCCATTAAGGGGAAACTTCCTTCTACAACATACCCCCAAATGGTCAGCCACCTTTGGCATTGAAGGCCTCCAATCTCCTCTCCCCTCCCTCCCTTCCCTACTTCCCAGGGCAGCTCATTCCACTTTGGGGTAACTGATTGTTAGGAAATTTTCCCTTATATCAAGCCTAAATTTTTTTTCTTTGCAATTTCTACCCTTTATTTCTTGTTCTGCCCTTTGGAGCCAAGTACAAGCCCAAGCTCTGTTCCACCTGACAGTCCTTCAAGGACTTGATGATCTAGAAAGCCTAGAGGCAGCCTTGTTGCCTCAGTGAGTCCTGACTCCAAACTCTCGGCTTCCCAAAGGCTTTTTCGTCCTCAGGCATATACCCTTGCTCTTGTCCATGGATAACAAAAGTCACCATCAGGAGCAGGAACACGCTACCTTAGGACAAAAACAGAGCCCACATGTTAGGACTAGGAAGCCGGATAGAAAATTCTGGACTCAAGAGAAGGGATTTTAGGAGCAAAATTGAAGAGGATAATGCTGGTAAGAATCACACTTGGAGGTATGTTCTGCAATTGTTTTTTAAGATTCTGGTTCAATGGAAAGAACATTGGTTCTAGAGTTAGGTTCAAATTTTGCCTCTGGCACTTACTACCTGTGTGTCCTTGGAGAAGTCATTTTCCTTTCTTTGGGCCTCAGTTTCTTCATCTGTAATATGAGGAGAGGGGTTAAATTCAATGGTTTATGAAGCCCCTTTCAGCTCAAGGTCCATGGTCCCTTCCCCAACCCCCAACAACCTGTGCTCTCTAAGCTTTTCCTACCCCCATTTATCACCTCCTAAAGCTGTACTCAGGGCAGTTTGCCCATTCCTCCTACTCCTGTCTACTCTCAGCTGTGCACACATATGTACACTCAAACATAAAACGAATGTCAGGTCGATATGTTTTCTGCTATCTCCTCCCCATCCATTATATTTAATAGAAATCCCACTACTTCAACACCTGTGAATTGAGAAGAACCAAACATACTCTGAAATGACACTATTGGGCCTGATTCTCACAGGTTCCAGTTACTTGCTCTGAGGATATGGCCTTTCTCTAGGGTCCCTTCTTGTATTTATGACAGAAAGAAACATAATATTTGATTGTTGGGGTCTAGTCTCCCAACACTTTGGGCTATACATAGTCCCAAGGTGTCTGTTTTTTTCAGCTAGACATCCACTCTGCTGGTGGTTGTCTCAGTTAATGGTTTTTAGAGGGATGCCTTGGGGAAGGAGGGTGACATCAAACCTGAAGGGATCAGATGAAGGTACCAGAGAAAATCCCAGTGACCATCTCTTTCTTTCCCATCCCCAAAGGGGATGATGATCAGTTAATCAGCAAGCATTGATTAAGTGCCTATTTTGGGCAGGCACTTATGCATTAGTCTAGTATGGTTAAGGTCTGGGGACAGTCACAGTTCACCCTGGATTCTCCTCACTAGGGCTCATGCTCTAAGACATTTGGAGCATTGATTAGAAGCTTTTGGGTGTTGAGGCCATAAATATCAAAAATTCCACCTGAGGTCACATCCAGCTTTCTGAAAAGCCTAGCTACAAAAGAGATTATATGGTCCCAGAGAATCATAGACATAGCAAGATGAATTGACCTACCCAAGGCCCCACAGGGATCAAGCAGAAGACCCAAATTTGAACCCAGTGACTGTGGTTCCAAATGCAACCCTATTTCCATTAGTCCAACCTGGCTTGATTTTGTTTTATTCAGAGTATTTCTATTCTGTCATCTCCCTTCTCTGACAGTCCTAGCAAAGTGTTATGTGCTTAATGTTTATTCAATTAAATTTAATTTCTAGCATTCATTCATTCTTCTGTCAAGGATGTATTGGGAAGACTTGGCTTTTCTCATTAATGTCTAGTTCATAAATTGGAGATATTTCACCAAATATCCAAACCTTTCTTCCCTGTATTAATGTATTATGCATCTTCTTATCACTTGTGAATTTATTTTGACCCTATTTTAAGCCATAGCTAACCTCTTGGGGCTAATGTATTCTCTAAGTATTCCCACTCTGCATAGTTTTTCCTTTTACTTTGATTCTTTAAGGAGCTGTTATAGTCATTGGTGTAGGTGTTCTGTCCACAACTGCAGGTTGCAATCCCCCCATAACTTAATAGCTAGTCTTGGAGAGTTACTGTTGGAAGAGGAAAGGAGAGGAGAGGAGAGGAGAGGTGAGATCATTGCGATGCAGTCGACCTATTGATAAGCTTTTGGGAACATAGCTAGACTATTCTTAAGAAAACACCAGCACTGGGTCTCCAGCTCAGTAGGACCTCCTAGAGCTTGCACTCCACAGGCATAGCTTTTGAGAGACAGGAGTCACCTGCATGCCAAAACAAGGCTTTGAAAGTAGGATTTTATAGGAGATTATTTCCTTTTATTTATTCTAAAACTACTTTTTTCCAGCTTGGGGCTTCTAGTTTGAATATTCCCTATGTTCACTCCCCCTCTTCTCCAACTTGGTCCTTTCCCTCTCTTTGAGTATAGGGTGTGATCAGGGAGGATTAGAACCTCTGGTGTGAGGGCTGCTGAGCCCTTTTCAAAGATGCTTTTCACCTTTGGTATCTATTTGATCCGCCTAACTCTCACCTGTGGCTCCAAGAAGCTGTAGTGTGCACAATGGCCACACCCCAGTAAACCGTTTCAGCAGACAGGCTAAACCAGGTTGAGGGTAACAGAGGGGTCTCACACTTGTTGGTGAGTTAGGGGGGTGTCTCTACCCTAATCATGTGAAGACATCTCTGGTAGAATTGGTGGATGAGAACAATTTGTTCCAATGGCCATGAAGGCAGATGAAGCAGGTGCTGTGAGCTTGGTTAGACATCAAAGATGCCATCACCAGTCATCTTGATTCTGTCCTGCCACTGGACTGTGATGACTCTGATAGAGTGAGGCCAATGACTTTGTGCAGCTCTGCCTCACTTAAATTGATTTTATCTATGAATCAAAAGACATCACCCATACTATTTTACCATTTTTACCTATCTCAAAGTCCTGTGGTGACAGGCAAACAACAAAGCAGTAGGTGCGGATACACTGGGAATTGTAGTCACAATCTTGAACACAGGTGGCCCAGGCCATAGGGTCATCTTCTCACTGGAAGCAGCAGTGGGATTTGGCAGACCCCTTGGTATCTGAGCTGCCTTTTTTAAAGGACTGCACTGCTCACCTCCCAGTGTGAGGAAGGAGATAGAAAAAGTACCCTAAAAATTGTCTGCTTACCCAACTCTGGCTTGGTTACCATGGCAAGTGGGAAATCCCACCCTGTAGTCAAAACACACCCAAAATATTGTGCAAAAACTTCTACAAAGATGATTCTGCTCACCATAGGTACATGAAATATGTGCACACTTGTAGATAAAACAAAGTCCAGTAGACCTGAAAGATGAACAGTTCTTGTAAGAGAACTCAGCAGGTATTGCATCCAAATAGCAACCCTGAGTGAAATAAGCTGGCAAATGAAGGCCAGCTCACTGAAGTTGGACCTGGATACACGTTTTTCTGGAGTGGCCTCAGTGAAGGGGAGCACTGTGAATCTGGTGTAGGTTTTGCCATCAAAACTAATCTAGTCAACAAGCTTGTATACCTACCAAAAGGAGTGAATAACAGGCTCATGACAATGGGATTGCACTTGCAAAAAAATGCCATGCCATCCTCATCGATGCCTATGCTCCCACCATGATGAACCCTGATGAAGTCAAAGAAAATTTCTCTAGAGACCTGGGGACTCTTATCATCAATGAGCCAAAAGAGGACAAGCTTGCAATTCTGGGTCACTAATGCAAGAGTAGGCTCAGATTACCAGACATGGCAAGAAGTCCTTGGGAGGAATGGAGTCAGAAACAGCAACAGCAATGGTCACTTAACTGCTGAAGACTTGTGCACCTCATGACCTTCTTGTCACCAACACTGTCTTCCATTTACCTAAATGCAATAAAATTTTGTGGATGCACCCTTGTAGCAAACATTGGCATTTAGTAAACTATGTGATTGTAAGGAGAAGAGACAGACAGTATGGGAGAGTGACATAGGCAATGTGTGGCACAGAGTACTGGACTAATCATAGACTTATCCTCTCCAAGCTAAATTTTCTCATTCTGTACCTCCAAGGCAAAATGACTACCAGAATACTTAATCTCAGAAGATTAGAGCACTTCTCTGAGTGGGAACAGTTTGTTGCTAACTTGGACGGAAGATTGAGCCAACACATGGTTGCCAACAGTGGAACAGAAAAGGAGTGGGCAGATTTCAGAGATTTGATGTATAGCACTGCATTCACTCATCTGGGTCAGAATACTCTCAAATTCAAGACTGGTTTGATGAAAATGATGGGGAAATTCAGAAGCTGCTAAATGAAAAATGAGAACTCCATAGGGTTTACCAGCAGTATAGTCCGTCCATCTCTAAGAAGGCAGCATTCAACTCCATCAAAAGTAAAGTACAAGCAAAACTTAGAGACACGCAAGATTCTTGGCTCAATAAGAGGGCAGGTGAAATTCAGTTTTATGCTGATAGTAAAAATCCAGAGTACTTTCATGATGCCCTGAAGGCTATTTATGGGCCAAAGATATTTGGTGCATCTCAACTATTCAGTGCTGCTGGAGCCACATTCATTAGTGAAAGGACATGATCCTGAAGAGATAGGCTGAACCACCTCCATTGTATTCCCAATAGACCATTATCAATCAATGCTGAAGCCATTGACTGTTTACCTCATGTTGAAGTCAATCTATCTCTAGACAAATTTCCAACTGAAGAAGAAATTTTGAATGCCATTAGGCTCCTCTCCCTGTGGCAAAGCACTTGGTGCTTACTGTATTCCAGCTGAGATTTATAAGGTGGGGGGTTCCGTTGCTCATACAAAAACTGACTGAAATTTTCAAGGTTATTTGGCAAGAGGAGGTTATCCTCCAGGAGTTCAAAGATGACTCCATTGTTCATCTCTATAAAGATAAAGGAAATAGATGGCCCTGTGACAATCACAAGGGGGTATGTAAGGGGTCTCTCTCAGCCATTGCTGGCAAGACTCTTGCTACAGTCCTCCTTAATAGGCTGATCCTTCATCTGGAAGATGGTCATCTACCTGAGAGCCAGTGTAGCTTCAGAAAGGGCTGAGAAATGGGTTGATATAGTGTTTGCTACCCAACAAGTCCAGGAGAAATGCCAGGAGCAGAACAGAGGTCTGTATACAATATTTGTAGATCTGACCAAGGCCTGTGATACTGTCAGTCATAAGGGCTTATGGAAAATTGTGTCAAAATTTGGTGGCCCAGAAGCTGATCGATCAATATCATACATCAATATCATGGGAGTAGCTTGCCCAGGTTTTGGGTAATGGGTGATGCTCTTGCACTTTCCCAGTCACCAGTGGAGTGAAACAAGGCTGTGTGCTTGCTCCCGTGCTTTTTCCATAATGTTTTCAGCCATGTTGTCAAATGCCTTCAAAGAGGACAAACATGACATTAAGGTCAAATGCACTGATGGTAAATTGTTCAACTTGAAAAGGCTACAAACCAAGACTAAAGTGGAGGGAGTGTTGGTACATGGCTTTTTGGTTTGCAGATGATTATGCACTTAATGCAGCCTCTGAAACTGAGATGTAATAAAGTATGGATTGATTTTCTGGTGTTGTGCCAATTTTGGCCTAACAATTAACACCAAGAAAACACAGGTGCTCCATCAGCCAGCACTACCCCATCCATACATGGAACCATCGATTACAGCAAATGGAGAAGTTTTGAATGCTGTGGATAAGTTCACTTACCTTGCTAGTGTATTTTCCAGGGATGTACACATTTATAATGAGGTTGATGCACACATTTCCAGAGCTAGATCAGTGTTTGGGAGACTCCAAAGGAAAGTATGGAAGAGAGGGGATATTAGACTGCCTACCAAACTGAAGGCCTATAGAGCCATTGCGCTGATCTCATTGTTGTATGCCTGTGAAACTTGGACAGTCCACCAGAGCCATGCCAGGAAACTGAATAGCTTCCTTTTAAATTGTCTTAGGAAGATTCTGAAGATCGCCTGGCAGGATAAGTTACCAGATACCGAAATCCCTTCTCAAACTAAACTGCCAAGCATTCAAACTCTATAAAGAGAGTGCAACTCTGAAGGGCTGGCCACATTGTTAAAATGCTAAACATATGCTTGCCTAAATGATGATTTTCAGAGAACTCACACAAAGCAAGCACTCACATGGTGATCAGAAAAAGTGATACAAGGGTATTCTCAAGGTCTCTCTTAAGAACTTTGAAATTGATTGCATGGCATGGGAGGCACTGGCATAGGATCAGCCGGCTTAGTGTGCCCTCATTAGAGAAGATGCTGTGCTCTGTGAGCAAAGCAAAATTGAAGTAGCTCAAAAAAAATGTGAGATGTGCGAATTTAGAGAATTCACTCCAAATGTTTACGTGGACTATTTGTGCCTGACCTGTGGTAGAGCATTCTGAGGTGATATTGGTCTGATCAGCCACAGCTGGACACACTGTAACTTGATTGTAGCATAGTGATGTCATTTTGATCCTTTTTGAGAATGAGGGACAACAACCAACCAACACTCGTTGTCAGAAATATTTTCCATTCATAATTTAGGTTATCACCTCTGTACTGCTGATTCCCAAATATATAGCATGTCACAGAAGCCTGTAATTGTGCTATTAAAGCTTAAAATATTTTGAGACACTCTATGCATCTCTGGCCCTTAACTTTAGCTCATGCATACATACATACATATACACACATATAAAAATACACATATACCTATAAATAAACATATATACATACATATAAATATATACATAAAATACATACATATATGCATGTATTTATACATATATACATACATGTGTGTATATACATACATGCATATATACATATATATGTATATCTCTCTCTGTGTGTACACACACACACACACACACACACACACACACACACACACACATAACTTAAGCTCCTAAATTTTACACTTTTGGATTTGGACCTCCTGCTATTATTTGAAAGTTTTAGTTCATTTCCCCCAAAACACCTTCCGGTCCCAGTTTCCCCTTGGCTATTGGCTGTACCAGTAGACCATCAGCTGTACCACTATGGTCCCAGCCCTCCAGATGCATAACTACAGGCATTGTTGAAGCTTTCCTCTCTCATTCCCATCTTGTCATTTGGCAGGTCCTGTCTGGGGTTCGTGCTTGACTCTCTAGCTCTTTCCACTGTCCCAACCTCCAGACCAGACCTGAATCACCTCACAACTCCCCACATGATCTCAAAGGTAGAATGGCACAGTAGAAAACTTAGTGTTCAAGGGATCAGGTTCTTATCCTGGCTTACCCGTGTGTTTTTGGACTATTCCCTTAACTTCTCCCAGACTCAGTCCTTAATCTCTCAGTTAAAATGAGGGATTGGGACTAGATAACCATTAAGGTAAAATCTATGGTCTTTGCAATTTTTCCTTGCCCTTTTTTTCTGATTGAAAATGGCTATTAGATTAATCTTTTCTAAAATATCAATTCTGTCAAATTTTTCTGATCAAGAATCCATAAAGGCTCCCTTTTCTTATCACATCAAATTTAAACCCTACTCATCTGGAAATACATTACTTTCATTTCACAAACCTTGTGTGTTGTTGTTGAGTCATTTTCAGAAGTGTCCAACTCTTTGTGACCCTATTTAAGGTTTTCTTGGCAAAGATACTGATTGATTTGCCATTTCCTTCTCTGGCTTATTTTATAGATGAAGAAACTGAGGCAAACAGGGTTAATTAAGTGACTTGCCTAGGTTCATGCAGCTAGTAAGTGTCTGAGGCCAGATTTGAACTTAGGAAGATGAGTCTTCCTAACTTCAGACCTGGCACCCTATCTACTCCACCATTACTTTTTAATAGGAGCCCTCTGCTTTGGCCAAGGCAGTTTCCTTACTCTCTCTTGAACATACTAAGTTCATTCTTAACCTCTGTACCTTTGCTTTTGCTGTTCCTCTTGCCCAGAATGCCTTCCCTTTTTTCTCTAATAATTTAGATGCTCTCTTCAGTCCTACTTACTCTATAAGATCTTTCTGAACTGACTAAGCTAACCCCCAACCCATAATAATGTTTCCTCTTATGTTGAATTCCGTCCACATTTGGATATATTGTCTTTATGTAGTTTCTCTTATGATTAAGATGCCTTAGACTTGTTTTCCAACTATTCCATCATCTGAACTTGATGTCTCTCTATGTGGATTTTAGATAGAAATTTGAAGGCAGGCAATGTGTCCTTCTACTGCTTCTGTACTCTCCATGTATGGTAGTACAGGCAATGGATATTAACTGACTTCTCAGTGAACTGATTTTGTGAGTAGGTTGAGGCTACATGATTCAGTAGAAAGTGGTCTAGAATAGTGAGCCCCAAGAGAACTGGGGCCTAGTTCATGCTCCTCTACTACCCAGCTGTGTGACTGGCTAAGTCATTTAAGTTATCTGAGCCTCTCAGCCTTCTCATCCGTATAAAGAGGGATTCAATCCTAGCATCCATTCCAACTCCAACATACCATGGCTCTTAAGTTCATTTTTAGACTCCAGGTATGTATTGGAGGATTGGCAAGACTTTGATCTTTGGATGCATGGAGTGGTGCTCAAAGAACACTGGATAGTGGATATGGGAGTCAGAGGACCTGGAATAGAGTCCTGGATTTGAGCTGTGTGATCTGAGGTAAGATATTTAACCTCTCTGGGCCTCCGTCTCCTCATCTTTACAATGAGGAAGTTGGACTCAGTCTGTTTAGTCCTTTTTTAGCTCTATGTCCTGTGATCTCATAAGTAAAATATGCATCTTTTAGTCCATCATCAAATGAAATTCTCCCATCTTTGTTTCATTAATGATTCAGGACTACAAGTCTCTATATGTTAGGACCCTCAGTTTAGAGCTAGAGGCACCTTAGAAATGCTATCATCTAAACTTGCTCATCTTAGAGAAGCATGGGGAAGGAAGGCAATTATTTGTGAAGCATTACAGGCCCTCGTTCTGCTCCAGTCCTTCTCTGGCTCCTTGTCCTGATGTAGAGATGACCCTGAACTCTAGGAGGATATATTGTCATAGAGAATACTATGGCTGGTCCCACCACATTGTTCTGAGGGCAGGCCTGGTAAGCAACTGTAATTGTTGACTAAAGATCAGCCTACTGAGGTGTTTGTTGAGAGGCTTATCACCAGAAGGTCCACCACCAGGTGATGCTTTGTTTTTGACCACAGCATTTCCTGAAGATCATCTTATGTGGTATGGAGGGGTTGCAATCTTGTGTCATTGGAGGGAGTGCTTGCAGTGATGAAATCCAGATCTTTTTGAAGGGTTAAAGTAAGTATGGATCCTTACCTCTTCTTTTCCATAAGCTCCTCATGATGGTGTGGATGGGGGCTACTAAGTTGGACGCACAGGACTGGCAATGTTTGCCTTTCCCCTGATTTTCTTGGATAAGTGTTGGAAGCCAGATTGGAACTCTTTGTCTCCTGATTCTAGGCCAAGCACTGTCTCACCAAGCTGCTGACCTCAAAGGTTTTCTTATATCCAACACCCTCATTTTACTGGAGGAAATGGTCCCAGAGATATTCAGTGACTCATCTGAGGTCACACAGGTTGGGAGGGATAGTGGTGGGAGTTGAACCCAGGTGTTTTGACTCTAAAGCCAGTACTCTCTCCATCGTGCCACACTGCTACCCAGTGGTGATGGAGTGGATAGCCCTCATGCAGCAGGAAGGTGTCTTAGAAATCATTTATTCCAAACTACCCATTTTACAGACCACAGGGAGGCTCTGAAAAGGAAAGTGATTTTTATATTATGGAAACCTAGGTCATCTTAGATCTTGATTGTGACTAGCTTTGAACTGTTGGAAAAGGTGATACCTAGAGGCAAATGGGTGGTGACTAGCACTCATTTTGGTTAATATAAACAACTATTTATTGACTACTTACTGTGTGGGAGACATTGTGATAAGCACTAATGAAAAACAAAAAAAAAGGACTATATCCTTAAGGAGCTTCCTTGGAGTGGAGGTGGTGGTGGTTAGATAAGCACGTAAAGAATTCTAACACAAAGGTTAATAGAAGGGAATTCAGCTGCTCTTCATGTTAGTGACCACTCTCTTCTTTTAGATATTCTTTCTCCACTTTAACTGCTGGGATTTTCTTTTCTTTTTAAATGTTTTGTTGCTGTTATCCCTTGGGCCCTACAGTCTCTCTTTTTGTGATCTAATCTACTCCCATGGGTTCGATGATCATCTCCAAGCCAATGACACCCATATCTATATATGTAGCCCTTACCTCTCCCCTGAACGCCATTCCTGCACCTCCAAACACCACTTGAATGTCCCCCAGGCATCTCAAACTCCACATATCCCAAACTTGTCCCTCTTCTAAACCTCTCTTGTTCTATTAGAGGACTCTCCCACCATCCTCTCCATCACCCACATTTCTCATCTTTTGACCCTTAGCCTTTCTTATCCTTTTAATGAATCAGTTGCCAAGTTCTATTATTTGTCCTTTTCTCTGTGCTAAGATTGCCGCGATTCAACCCCTCATCATTTCTTGTGTGGACTGTCATAATATCCCCCCACATTGGTCTTTCTTTCTGCTTTCTGACTCTTCTACCTCCAATCCAGCCTTCACAGAGTTGTAATTTTCTTCTGAAGGCCTAGGTCAGACCATGTCATAAGATCATAGATATAGAACAAGAAGAGACCAACTCCTCCAAATCCAACTTTACAGTTGAGGAAACTGAGGTTTAGTGATGTGCTCAAGATCACAAATAAGCAGGCATGGTCAAGGGGAAGATTTGAACCTAGGTCCTCTGACTCCAGTGTCTGTCCTTTTTTCACTGTATCATCCCTGCTCCAAAACCTTCATTGCCTTCTTGAAGGAGGCGGTGTTTGAGCTGGGCACACAGAGAGATAGGGGGCAAGGTGGCATAGGTGAAGATATAGTAGGAACAAAGGTAGGGAAATGAATGCTACGTTCAGCACATGGTGAGTGGTTCAGTGTGGTGGGAACATCGTGCATCTGTGGGGAAATGGTGAGCAATAAGGTTTAAATGTTCAGTCACAGCCAAGCTGGGAAGTGTGAATTTGATTCTTAGAGACAGTGGGGGGGCATTGAAGGTCTTTGAGCAGGAGAGTGACATGATCATAATGCCCACTTCATGGTAAAATGAATTCAGCTGCAGGTTTAGAGTGTATCGGCAGGGATTGGAATAAGGAAGACAAGATTGGGAGGCTATTGTAGCTCTCTAAGAGAGAAGTGATGACATAACTGATGTGGGTGTCCAAGAGGGGAAAAGTGGATGGCTAGAAGGGATATTTTGAAGATTTAATTTTTAGCATTTGGCCATGATTCAATGTGGAGAGTCAGGGAGAGGGGGATTAAAAGATGACTCCAAGAGTCTGAGGCTGAGTGCCTGGCAGGTTGGAGGTCCCATCAAGAAAAATAAGAAAATCAGGAGGAGAAACAGGTTTGAGGGAGAAGATGAAGAGTGTGGTTTTAGACTTGGTGAGTCTGAAGTACAAGCGGGATATCCTAGTGAAGATACCTGGCAGAGAGTTAGAAATATGGGACTGGATCCTGGGAGAGAACCTGGATCTGGGGAGGGAAACTTGTATTTCCCAGAGGCTTCTCTTGTAGACTCTAGCCTCAGAAGTCCTGTAATGGAGCAGTGATGTAACCACAGCTAGCAATTAATACCATTAAATTATCTTGGTGGTTTTTTTTTCCAATTAAGCTAATGTATTTGGCTGGTCTCAGACTGAGTCCATTGTCAGCTTTGGTGTGTCTTTGTGTGTGTATGTGTGTGTGTTGAACATATTTTCATCTCTGATGTTCCTGGGTGACCCAAGCAGTTCACTTATTCTTGAGCCTGATCAGTCCCTGACGACCCAACCCAATGTAACACCTGGAAAAAATGAATTGTGTCTTTCTGGGTCATAGTTACTTGAATGGGAAGATAATTTACTCTCCCCCTGCTCCCCAGAGCCCCACCTTCCTCCTCTGTGAATTCATTGACCTCTGAAGGTCCATTCCCACTCTGAATCTTCTGTTTTAAAATCCGTCAACATTCTGCAGTGTCATGGGAGCTGGGCTCTTCTCATGTCAGAGCAGAGCCTTGGCCAGATGCAGGCCCCCAGAGGTCATCTGGTGAAAACACTAGAAATGTATTTCCACCTGGAAATAGTTGAGCCATTATCTCCTTTCCCTCATAATGGGCAATCATGTTACCTCACCCCCTGAACTTTGCTATTTCCTAGGAGGCAAATTAGCAAAGAGAAACATTCTTCTGGGATGATTCTTCCGCTGTGAGGGTGCTGGATTTGGAATCAGAAGAGCTGAGTTTGAATGCTGGCTCTGATACTTACTACCCCTGTGACCTTGGGCAAGTTACTGAAACTCTTGGGGCCTCTGTTTCCTCATTTAGGAAATGAGGGGTTTGGGTTAAATGACCTCGAGGGACCCATCTAGCTCTACATCCATGACCCTTCCCCGGGAGTGAGGCCATTTGGAAATTTGTTGTAACTCTTCTAGAATCTTAGGGGTACATCTAGATGGAACCTCAGAGTCCTGACTGGCTGAGGAGTATGGGTGGATCTCACTTTATGGAATTCTGCCATGCCAAATCAGCTTTGGTTACAAAGCAGATAAATTGAGGGGAGGCATTATTTTTATCCCAAAAAGATCTATCCCACTTGCAAAGTAAACATTCTGGATGTGCCATCTTTACATAGCCAGTTTTCCCAAAGTACTCAAAGTATGGTTCATTTTATTAAAATTCAATTTCCATGCATGCCTCTGTGGAGTACTGCTGTTGTAAACCATCCCTTGGCAGTTGGCAGAATTTGTGGGCCTCCTGAAGGGCTCCTTCCTCACTGGAGGATAGCCTGAGTCTGGGGAGAAATTAGCTCACAGAGTCTACAAGCATTCCTCAAGCACTGAGCATTTTCCTTGTTTCTGTGTCTCTTTCCGAAGTGGTCCTTTGTGGTAGCAATGATCACGGAGATTCCACCAGTCTTCTGTCTTCCTAACTTCCTGGTGCAGAGGCATGTTCTAAGGCCTCTAAGGACCCAGACGGGAGGAACCATTATGGTAAGATGGACCTGTGCCCTTTCTGCCCTCTTGTAGCTGGGTGCTGGCCAGGAGCACAGGGGTGAGGAGGAAGGTGGTACTGGAAAGAAGGGACAAATGTCACTTGACTTGCCCATTCATTGTCAGCTCCTGGGCTACTTAGAACCAAGCACAGATCCCTTGTTCTCCCAATGCCTGCCTTCCCTGTCAATGCCATATGTCCGTGAGGCATGAAGGCGAGCAGCACTAGCTGTTGGCTTGTACCAGCAGTCTTATTGGCTGTGTGAGCTCATTTTTGGCCCCTTGGGAAGGGAGGTAGATATCAGACAGGAAATGACTAGAATTTAGGGAGTATTAGGACCTGAAAGGTCCTTAATGAGTAAATGACTGTCCCCATTATCTTTTCCTGTGTGAGAGGACAACCAAGAGCTCATTGTCAATGGGCTGCCTCAGAAGATAATGAGTTCCTTGTCTCTGGAGGTCTCCAGTAGGAGCCTGAAGGACAAGTTGAGAGTCCTGATAAGGATTCCTGCTTTAGGCTTGGGTTAGATTGGATGACTTCTGCAGAGATACTCAGAAGTAGCTGTGGTATACCAGAAAGTCTCTGGAGTCAGAGAACCTAGGTTCCTATCCCACCTCTGGTACTTGTGAATTTGGGCAAATCCTGAACCTCTCTCAGTCACAATTTCCTCACCTATAACAGAAAGGCATCAAGCTAAATGCCCTTTGAGGTCCTTTCTAGGCCATGTCTGTGAGCCTATGAGCCATTCTGGCCCAGAGATTCTAGAATCTAGACTTCTGTGTATGGGTGATTCCCTTCTGTCTCTGAGTTTGTGGCCATCTCTGAAGGTATCTTGGATAGCTGAGAGGACATCAAGGGATGGGCAGGGTGTGTGCTCCTTTGGGCCAGACAGATTTGTCATACCCTTGTTGAAGACCCACTCTCTGCTCAGCCTTGGGCTGAAGTCTGGGGGAAGACACATTGCTTGTTCTCAAAGAACTTTGAGAGGAGATAAGGTCAATCTACAAGAAATAATCAGAGAATACAAGTTGAAGATGCTCTGTGGCACAAACTGATTAGTCATGACCACTATAATACTAAAAGGGAAGCAAATCCTTTCCATCCCTTTCATTTCATTTAACCTTCACAACAACCCTGTGGGATAGATCATAGGATCATAGATTTAGAAATGGAAGGACCTTCAAGGTCATCTAGTCCAACCCCCTCCTTTTACAGATAGTGATACTGAGGCCCAGAGAAGTCATATGACTTTCCAAAGTTCATACATGAAGTAAGTATAAGAGCCAGGATGTGCAGTCAGGTTCCATATTCTTCCACTGAACCATGCTGCCTCCTAGGAATTGGGTATTATTTCTCATTTTTCATGAGGCCCAAAGAGGGGCTAAGACTTTCCAAAGGTCACACAGTTGGTTCATGGAAGAGCTAAGGTTAGAACCCAGGTTTCTTTACTCCCAACCCAGTGCTGTTTTCAATAGATTATGCTTCCTTTCCTCAGGAGCCCCAAGCTATTATAGCTGGTCCTTCCCACACCCTGTCATTGGTTGGCAGTCTTGAGCCAGTAGAGTTCATTAATAATACACCCATCATGAAATATGGATGACCAGCTTCCACAGGAAATGCATATGCTACATTCTTCGCAGTTCTGGCTTAAGGAAGGTGATCCCCAAGGCCAAGGCTAAGGCATGGGGTATACAGTATGAACTTGGCATAGATAATCTGTTGGGTGGTAGAATCAAGATGCAGTGGACAGATGATATAGTGCAATAGAAGGAACTGAGGGATTTGGAATCCACTGAACTGGGTTCAAATCCAGACTTCTGTGATTACCACACTGACCATTGGCCTCAGAGCCTCCATTTTCTCACCATCACTGAGGGGATTGAATGACATGGTCTTGGTTTTCCCTTCTGACTCTAAAGCCTAAAATCCTAAGTTTTTAAATATCAAAGATCAGCTTTAAGACAGTACACAGTACTTTGGCTCAGACCAGACTCCTAAGCCAACATGCTGGCCCAGTCCTGGGAATGTTGTTATACTCTTAAATGTCCTTCAAAACCCAGTTCTTATAATGGACCTCAAGTGATACCCCTAGTCTGTACTTTCCTAGCATTTTCTTTGCATGCCTCCCATTAGACTTATCATATTCTATGTCATGTTTTGGTTATTATATACATGCCTTATCTCCCCCTACTAGGCTGTAAACTCTGTTAGGGCTGGGACTATGTTTTATATAGCTTTTTGACTCTCATGGTGTCCAGCATAGGCCCTTGTCCTAGTAGGTCTTCAATTAATATCTGTTTAGTTGAATCAGAAAAGGATTATATACGTCTCAGGATTAGATTAGTTCAGCATATTTATCCTAAGGGAAGAAGGAATGGGGCAGTGCCCAAAAGAGACAGATACTAATGGACAGGCATTCCTATCTCTTTGAAGACTTTGGAATGATCAATATCATCCTCCTCCTTTGACTGGCCTGCTGCTCCTCCCTGCCCACCCCCCTAAAATGCCATAATAGTTTACCTTTATGTTAGGGGTTCATGGCTTTCAAAGTGCTTTCTTCAGGGTAATCCTATGAGGAAGGCAATACAAAATGTAGAAATGAGGCTTATGAGAGCAAAGCTGATTTGCCCCCAACTCACAGCAGAGCTGGGTTTGGAAGCCAGGTCTCGTGGCTCCAAATCCAGAGCTCCTTCCAGCCCTCTCCTAATTTTTCTGTACCATTGCTCTGTGACCACCTGGCCAAGAATGTTTCCCGGGAGGCTTAGAGTATTGCCACTTCTGGATTGTTGGGTAGAGGAGGATAGGCCCCCTGCAGACCTGGTAAAATGCCTTGGTGTTGTTCATTCTCTCTCTGTGCTTATTCCCAAAGGCTGGAAAACTGGCTATTGAACGAGGCTGGGCCATCAATATAGGTAAGTACAACAGGGAATTCAACCTGGAAGAGCCTTGGGGTGTATGTGTGTGTGTGTGTGTGTGTGTGTGTGTGTGTGTGTGAAAGAGAGAGAGAGAGTATGTATGTGTGCATGTGCCCATGTGTGTATGTGCCTGTGTGCATGTGTGTGTGTGTCCCTGTCCCTCATTCTTCAGCCTGAGTATTCCCAGTTGGCTTTTAGGAGATGGACCCTTGTGAGTTGGGGTTTGGAGCCTTTATTGGGGTTACCCCTTTACAAAATCCATAGAATCCTAGTACTAGAGGTGGTCTGATCTAAGCTTTTCATTTTACAGTTGAGGAAACAGGCCCAGAGAGGGGAAGGTCACACAGACTCAGGAATCAAACGGGAGTCCTCTGACTCCATAGCTAGGCTTCTTTCCTCTGCAGCTCGTTCCCATAAATGGCATTGTTTCTCAAACTCTCAAGGATAAGACTTGTCATTAGGGTTGGCTTCATGTGTGGGAGGAATGAGCCACCACCTAAGTGGTATAATTTGTGGTGCCCAGCAAGATCCCTCTGCCCAAAGGTCTCTCTTCCACTGGTTTGTCAGGAAGTCTAAAGTGCCACATCTTGGTGTCAGTTCTTAAAAGCTTTCTGGGGCTTGGATCATCCCAAGGTTATGTATGGATAGGAAGTAGGAACACACACACACACACACACACACACACACACGCACGCACGCACGCACGCACGCACGCACGCACGCACGCCATGCCCACAGAATGAGGTGGAGAAGGATGAAGCCCTCCTCTTCTCAGACTTGAAACCATAATATTCTCTGGTCTGCTAAGAATGCCCCTCTGTTCTGTCGAGGGTCCTCTGTACCATCTTCATCTCCTCATTTACACCCAGCCCACAGGGCTCATCTGTTGCCGAGCCTCACCGTTGTGACCTTCACCACATCTCTGTCTATGTCTCCCCAGCTGCGGCAGGCCCTCATCCCCTCATGGCTGACCTCTGCCCTAGTTACAGTAGCCTGATGCTTGTTCTCCCTCCTTCAAGTCTGGCTTTACTCTAATCCATCCTTGCTCTGTCTGCTAAAGGGATTTTCCTAAAGTGGAGGTCTGACCATGCCACCTTCTCCCTACTCCCATTCAATAAACTCAAATGGCTCCTTATTACTTCTAGGTTCAAATATAAAATGTAAATATAAAATTTGACTTTTAAAGCCCTTCCCATCCTGGCCCCCTCCTATCCTTCCAGTCTTCTCACACTTTCTTTCCCTCCACATGGTGAACAATTCAGCTACACTGATCTACATGTACATATGACCCCCATGTGTTTTCACTGGCTGCCCCCCAAACCTGGAACGCACCCCTTCCTCACCTCCAATTCCCCACTTCCTTGAAATCCCACCTTTTGTAGGAGGTCTTTCCCAGGCTTCACCCCACCCCTCATGTCTTCCTTCTGACATGACCTTCCACTTATATAATATTTATCTTTTATTTTCATGTATCTACAATGCTTATTAATATGCTGCCTGGCATATTAAGTAACTACTTAATAAATGCTTAATGATTGTCTGACTTCTGGAAGAGGAGGGAGGCTGGGGAAGCAGTACCAACTCCAGAGGGGCAGATGATGAAGGAGGTTGCCAAGGATGCTCTTGGTGGCAACTGTCACAGGGGAGGCCTGCTGTTGTCATCAGCTCCATCTCTCCAGTGAAGGCCGTCCTTCCAGCCTGCGAAGCTGGCGGTAGCTGTAGTGATCTGGTCTGGAGCTTGGGCCGGCCTCTTGTTTTAATCTCATTGTTGGGTCAGGTCTTTGCCACAGAGAAGCTGTACTGATCTGTTGTAGTCAGTGGAGTGAAATTTTCTTCCAGAAGAGTCTGAAACTCTTCTCTTAATCAGACATTAGAGTTGAAACTCCTGTCCCTTTTTACTCAGACATTAGGGTTGAAATTCCTGTTCCATCTTACTTGGACATTAGGGTTGAAATTCCTGTCCCATCTTACTCAGACATAAGGGTTAAATTGTTGCTCTGGAAAGAATTTATCAGGTGGTTATAAGCAGGCAGAGGAAGATGAATTGTGGGGCCAGGCTAAGCTAATTAATTAATATGTCTTGATTAATACCATGTGTCCCTTAGGCTTCTCTTGTCTCTATCTCTCAAGAACTGTGACTATATTTGGGGAAGACTCTGTTGTCGTCAGCAGAGGATGGGACCCTGGAAAGCACAATTCTGGGTGACCTTTATTTGGGAGACTCTGGGCCCCTGCAAGGTTGGGAGGATGTCCCCAATCACCATCCTCATCCTCATCTTCATCCTCATCTTCATCAGCTTCTCTCTGGCTTTCTTTGTGTCCAGGAGAGACATCTCTTCCTTGACCTATCTCGAGTCACTCACTAGAATAACCAGAAGCACATTTTAGGGCCAAAGAGAACTTTTTGCTGCACTGAACTTTGAACAAATGTAAAAGGAGACAAAACTAAACAAAAGCGTAGAGTTCAGAACTAGGTTCAAAGTCACAGTACTGCAATAGAGTTTCAGACTATCCACATAGGAATACCAGCCAGCATTTATATATGGCACTTTGAAGGGGTGCAGAGTGCTTTCCATGTTATCTTGTTTGATTCATTCTCCCAGTTACATCTGTAAGGTCACTGATACCCAGAGAAGTTCAGTGACTTCCCCAGGATCACGCATAGCTAATAAGTGCATGAGGCAGATTTCGAACTCAGGCCTTCTTGACTCCAAGTTCGGCACTCTAGCCACTAAACCACCCAGCTCCCCAGTGTCCCCAATGTCTGAGCTGGACCTCAGAGAGCATTTTGTCTATCCTCCTCATTTACAGATATGGAAGCGAGGGCCCAGAGAGGCGAGGCTTCGTCTCTTCATCATCATGCAGGAAGCAAGTAGAAGAGACTGAGTTTGAACTCACGTCCTCTGACTCCAAGTCAGTGTCTTTTCTACGTTAACACCTCACATAGTAACACCAACTACACACTTGAGGAATGGATGAATAGCTGTGCCTCATTGTGAAATGCCCATATGTCTTTTTCCCCCCTCCCTTTTTTTTCTGTATCTGTACCTTTCAAAATCTGGCCTTAGATGCCCTAGCTGTGTGACCCTGGGCAAGTCATTTAACCCTGTTTGCCTTAGTTTCCTCATCTGTCAAGTGAGAAGGTAATGGCAAACCACTCTAGCATCTTTACCAAGAAAAGCCCAAATGGGGTCACAGGGCATCAGACATAATTGAAAAATACTGAACAACAATAACAACCTTTTTAAAATTTGGCGGGTTGATTGGATGCCTAGGGATGGATGTTGAGGAGGATGCCCTCCTCACCAAGCGAGGGTAGGTGGGTGGTGGGGTATTTGGTGATTTAATCGGTCATTTAATCCTTAAAACCAGGATCACAATAGGTTGTCTTTTGAGTATTAATATCATTATTGATAATGAACTTAGTTTATATGGTAGTCTTTCATTATTATTATTATTAATAACAGTGAGCTCAATTTATATAGCAGCCTTTTGTTATCCTGAGTATTTTTATTATTAATAATGAACTCAATCTATATAGCTGTTTACTGGAGTGTTTTCCATATGACACTCCTGTGAGGTTGGCGATGCAAAAATTCCCATTTTACAGGTGCAGAAACTGAGGCTTAGAGAGAAGTGAAGTAAATATTTCCACAGGGTCCAAGTCTTCATTCACAGTCAGTACTCTTTGTAAACTGTGAAGCACTATACAGATATGAAGTTACCATCATTTCCACTGGACAGAAGGAAGATGAGGAGGAAGGGAGAAGATTTGGGACCGGTTGATTCTTTTATTCTGGCCCTGCCTAGAAAGCTGGGAAGTCAGTGGCTCTGGTCTCCTGAGCATGCGCAGCTGCCCTCTGAGCCAAGTGGCTTGCAATGCTGCTGTAGATCAATGAGACCACCAGAGGGTGCACTTCGTCTGCCCATTATTGACCTGGTTAGGTACTCAGAGCTTGGAATGCAAACTTGTAATCTGGGATTCACAGTAGCAGCAGCACCTGTGTGAGAATCCTCCTCCACCCTCATCACAGTGATTGGGTGGAGGAGGCAGATGTGAGGAAACCCTCCTGACCCCCGCCACACCCACGTCCCCTGGCCCTCCTGCTCCAGCTATACATATATACATATATATATATATATATGTGTGTGTGTGTGTGTGTGTGTGTGTGTGTGTGTGTGTATATATATATATATATGTATGTATGTATGTATTATATGTCGAGCGCTGGGCTGTCTGCCCCATCAACCACTCGACCAACACCATTTCTTAAGCACCTACTATGTGCCAGGCACTGTGCTAGATACTGTGGATCTGAGAACGCAGAGATCAGGATAAAAGTGCTCCTTAGGGAGCTTACATTGAACAGTATTTACATACCTAGACACAGACAAAATCGATAAAAGGTGGGTTTGGTGGGAAAGGCACTAGAAATTGGTGGGATAAGGAAAGGTTTCATTTAGAAGGTGGTGATTGTGCTGAATCTTGGGATTCAGTTGGATTCCAAGAGGTGTGGATAAGGCAGGAGGCATTTCAGGTAGGTAGTTCAAATACAGAGAGGTGGGAGATAAGAGATGATGAGAAATGGAGCGTCCTGTTTGAGTAGCATCCTCAAGGGCAATTTGACTGGATTGTAGAGTGTGTGAAGGCGGCCAGCCAGAGAAAGGAGGGCATTTGAGCAAGTGTTTTCAGAGCATCTGCTGTATAGTTAGCCAGGTGTTCAACTGTGCCATGGGGGATGGAAAAGACACAAACCCTGCCTTTGAAGAGCTTGTCTGTTGGGTAGATGAGATCCGAAAACAATGTCAGATCGCACAATGCAGACTATGTATATGCTGGGAAGCAGAGGAAGAGAGAGCTCCATGGGTGCTGGAGTAGTCAGAAAATGCCTTATGCAGAAGGTACTGCTTGAGCTAGGCTTTGAAGGATGGCAAAGCTGTGAATGACTATGTGACCTTGGCAAGTCACCATCCTTGATCAAGTTATTAATCTGTAATGGGAAGAAAGAGGTTGGGCTAGGCAGTCCCTAAGGCCCCTTGCAACTTTTAATCCATGCTCCTGTGCCCTCCAGCTCAGAGACTTTATTATTTCTGAAGTTAGAAATAAGGCAAGTTAGGAATGGTCACTTGTGGTTGGCGCAAGCGAGGAATAGTGTGGAAAAGGGCTAGAGGTAGAAAATCTGTCATGAGGAGAGACACTGCCGTGGATGGGGTATTCTGCATTAGAGAGCAGCCCAAAGTAAGGATTGCCCCCACCCCTAGCCTCTTCTAATGCCTTTTCTTCCTCTTACAATCCCTTCCACCTACACTGTGTATACATATATACACACATACACATACGTATACATATACATGCACATACACACACTGTATGTTTGTATTGATCTGTTTATATCTCTGTATCTTTTTTGTACATAGCTGTTTGTATATTGTCCCTCCTAACATAGAATATGAGCCACTTGAGAGCAGGGACTGGTTTTTGCCTTTCTTTGTGACCCCAGTGCTTACCATAGTGCCTGGGACATAGTAGATGCCTAATCAATGCTTATTGACTGACTGCTGGGATAGCTTAGGGAAACCAGATTATTGCAGGTCTATTTACCATGAGCTTATGCAGGTTTTCTTCTTCATGGACCATTAATATCCTGGAATATCGGTCAATGGAACTTGTCAGTGCCGTTTAGAGAGGAGAGGATCTTGGAAAGGGATGAGGAGACTGTAAGTGTGTGAGTAGAATAGACTTTCACCCTTTCTGAGGGCCCTTGTTTGGAGCTGAGGTACTAGGGAGTGAGAGCTGCTAGGAGAGGGAGGGGTGTTGTCTGGCAGCAGGGGACAAGGGCACCAAAGAGAACCACCAATTGAATGGTTTCTTTTCCCTGCAGGTGGTGGGTTCCATCACTGCTCCAGTGACAGGGGAGGGGGATTTTGTGCCTATGCTGATATTACACTCTCTATCAAGGTAAGACCTATGGAGATTATGCCTTTAAGTGAAAGACACAGGGGAAGTGGACCACCTGGATCATAGGACTTGGAGCTGAAAAGGACATTAGAGGTCATCTAGTCCACGAGTGGTTGAGCCAGAACCCAGTACTCTGAGGGGTCAAAGGCCAGCACTCTATCCACTAAACCACAACAGTGAGCCAGGCCTTAAGAAGTGGTGGACATAAACTGGTTGAGAAAGGGGCCCCAAGGCAAATCTGACTCCTCCCCCAAAAAGGAAAAAAAAAGCCCAGAAATGATGGACTTTTAATTCTTTAAAACTCTGGGCTTGATCATAACCCATTAGACAGAGAATATGCCTTTGAATGAAAAACACTGTCACTCTTACCCTGAGTACAGCCCGAGGCTGAAGAGGTCACCAAACTTAGGATCTGAGTCTTCATTGAGTTCTGGGGTGGGCTAGAAGGACAAACACCAGGTAACCACCACCACTGCCACAGTAATAATGGTAGTTGGCATGTATATAGCACCTGCTATGAATACGGAAGGTTTGAAACATTCAAATTTGAATTCTGTCAGTGAACTGTTAGTAGAGGGTCTTTTCTCCAATTGCCCTCTTACAGCCCCCAAAGGAAAGCCACTGGCAGATAGAATGTCTCATTGAAATGTGATGGCTACTCATTTGGAGGGGAAATTTGATACTTAGGTAGAGCCTTCTGTAATGTCCAGAGAGTTCCCTGAACTACCAGGGATTTGGAACAGTCAGCTACTGGGTTATTTCTGGTAGGTGTTGATTTCTCTCTTCTCCTTTCTCTCCCTCCTTTCTCCTGAGCAGTTTCTATTTGAACGAGTAGAAGGCGTCTCAAGAGCCACCATTATTGACCTGGATGCTCACCAGGTGGGTCCCCTGTCCTATGTGGGAAGGAAACCTCAGAATCAGTGTCCTATCTCAACAGTCCATGCCTCCCCATGATTCTTTCTCCTGATGGGCATGCACTGTCAGGATAGTATAGCCTCCACACAAACACATTCCTATCAGAGGGGGGCATATCAGAGGGCACCAGGCTGCCTAGGGATGGATGTTGCTGAATGTCATAAGGGGAGACAGAGGAAGGATTGGGGTCATCATCTTTGGAAGTCTCTATATACAAGTGAATGTGTGGCATTCCCTTCTGGCAATAGTCAAAAGCAGTGCTGGGTTGAAAGTACCTACTCATAACCTATTGTGATGAAATTGCAGACTCAGTCCCCATCCATAATAATGATATGA
The DNA here is from genome assembly GCF_011100635.1 of Trichosurus vulpecula. Taxonomy (NCBI): domain Eukaryota; kingdom Metazoa; phylum Chordata; class Mammalia; order Diprotodontia; family Phalangeridae; genus Trichosurus; species Trichosurus vulpecula. The sequence goes on along the minus strand of NC_050581.1, from coordinate 142,404,368 downwards.
CAATGACATTGGTGATGATAGGTGCTCCTTTTTCCATAGAGCTTTAGCATTTGTGAGGCACTTTACACCCATCATGCCATCTGATTCTCACAACAATCCTGGGAGGTTGGCAGAGTGGTACATGTCGGCATTCTTTGTGCTGGCATTGTCTTCCAGAAAAGTATCACTAGTGGTGTGTTTTTCCCTAGGGAAATGGCCATGAGAGGGATTTCATGGACGACAGCCGAGTGTACATTGTGGATATCTATAACCGCAACATTTACCCAGGGGATGGTTTTGCTAAACGTGAGTCCGCTAAATTGTTTGACTGGTGTTTCTGGGGGGTGATTTCGCTGTGGATGAGGTATAAGGTGGCAGTGTCAAAACTGGGAAAGAAACCAATATATAATTTTTAAATTCATAAGTGCAAATGTCCAGGAACCCTCTCCCCTATACCCCCAAAAACACATGTCCCCAGTTGGGTTGTGTTGTGAAAGATCATTTGTAGGCCAGTTGTTTGGGGCTCCAAATTCATTTTCTCATGGGAATAATGATAGAGGGGCTATTCAGGTCCCCATCTGGTCCCCCAGAGGCCTGTCTAGCCCATAGTATAAATGAAACACTTGACTGGTCCTGCTGCAGTTGCCCATTGTTTGTATGGGAGAATGTGTCTTAAGTTCCATCTGGACTTTGAGAGGCAGGAAGCATACGCTCCCCTCCATTGTAGATGCATCTTAAAAGAAAAATCTCTTTTCTCCATCCCCTGCTCTGGATCCTTCCCTTTTCATTTACCTAGGAGCGTATTGTAGGGAAGGAATATTTATAAGGTGGATGTTTACATCTCAGGAATAGTCTGTATTTATCATCCAGCTTTAGTTCTTGGATATTTTCTGGTCTTTTCCAAATCCCTGAAGAGAAGAAGAGAATAGGAGAACCAGTGTCACTTCCTCCCCCTCCATATTATGTTGCCTCAGACCTTCTTTCGGGGTAGTGAGCTGGGAGCCATTCCCAGACCTTCTTGGAATTCCAGCTGATAACAGCTCAGATTGTTTGTGCTGACTGGGTCTGACTTTCTAGCTTTACCATCTATGATGGTATGAGACTATAGGATTTGGAGCTGGGATGGGCCTTTGAGATCCTTTATTCCAAACTCCTGACTTTACAGATGTGGAAATGAGGGCCCAGGGGGAGACGAGACTTGCCCAGGGCCACAGAGCTCCTACTGGAATCCAGGTCCTCTGGCTTAAAATCCATTGTTCTTTCTGGCATGATTCAGTTACATATATTATTGCATTTGATCTTTCCAACAGCTCTCTGAGGCAGGTGCTTGTAGCAACAATGCTGCTTGCCACCACTGTGGCTGCGTAAGACCAATAACACCAGCACGCAGGAGGGCTGCTAGCACAGGTTCTTTGATCCGCTTTCCTAAGAAAAGCAACTTTAAGGGGTTTACAATCTGACTTTAATTAAACATACAGATATCATTCATTTGTCAGCACCCAGAACTACAGAGAAAACACAAACAGAAATTATAAGCAGAAATTATATAAACAGAGCAAATAACACAAATCAGCAGACAGTACTTCTAACTGTCTGTTCATAGCAATCCATACATACATAGTTACCAGAGAGAGAAGCACCAACATCTGGGTTTTCAAAGCCAGGGGGGCTCCTTAACGGCTCCACACCAACACTCTTCCTATGAGTGAGCCCCCAAAGCAAAACCTCTCCTCCTACAGTTCTGAGAGTTCTTGATTCTCGATTCTTAATTGTTGATTCTGAGTTCAGTGGCTCTCCTCTGGATTTATAAACCCTTTTTCAGGGCCCAAGGCCTTCACACCGCTCATGATCTAATTAGCAAAAGGGTGTGGGCCTTCCTACAAACAAAGGCACTTGATTGCCTTAGTGCTGAGAAGCACTCCAAAAGAAAAAGCAGTAAAAAGTCCCACTTTGCTTGCCCTTACAGTGATACTACTAGCTCTATTTTACAGATAAGGAAACTGAGGCAAATAGAGGGCAAGTGACTTGTCCAGGGCCACCCCGCTAGTAAGTGTCTGTGGAAGGATTTGAACCTAAGTCTTCTTGACTCCCAAGTCCACTCTCTCCATTATACGAACCTGCCTCTCACTCTGGCGAGGCAGCTGGTGGCAGGGGAATAGAGTGCTGGGCCTGGCATCAGGTATACCTGAGTTCAAGCTTGGTCTCAGACACTTCCTAGCTGTGTGACTCTGGGCAAGTCACTTACCCTCTGTTTGCAAAATGGGGATCATAATAGCACCTACCTCCCAGGGTTGTCATGAGGAGCAGATGAGATAATATCTGTAAAAAGTGCTTCGAACAGAGCCTGGCACATAGTAGGTGCTTAATAAAGGCTTGTTACCTTCTCTTCCCTTTCCTGCTGCTGCTACTGATACACACAGAGTATATCCAAGCTAGTTGTACCCTTAGAGGTTATCCAAGGTACTGAAAAGTGATGAAGTGGCTGAGCTGGATCCCCTCTTCAGACTCAAGCCTGTCTCTCTACGCTATGCCACATCTGAGCTCTTACCTTCTGGCTTCATGGTGCCTCCTCCTCCATGGCCTCTTCTTTTCGCTATCAAAGGGCAGGGCCCTGGGGCTATGGACCACAGGACAGGTGAGTTTTGCTGAGCAGAGGGCAGAGGAAAGGTGGCCTGGGTGCCTGGGAATCAGGAGACCGGGGGAGGGGGGCACGGTGCAAGGGATACCACAGAAGGGACAGACTAAAGATACCAAGAGGTTTGAGTTGAAGAGGGAGGGGAAGGGTGCCAGTGCTACGTCTTTGCTACCTTGACATCTTGCTGCCTATAGGATGAAAGTGGTCGACAAAAGCCGAGTTTATTGTAGTCCCTGCTAGGCATTCACCAGGCGGGCACATTGTGGAGATGATTGTGTTGGACTCATGAGGTCCCAACCTCTTCTAAAGCCTCCCCTTAACCATTCCTGACTTTTAGGTGCCATCAAGAGGAAGGTTGAGCTGGAGTGGGGAACAGGAGACACATACTACCTGCAGAAGGTGGCTGAGCACGTGGAGGGGGCGCTGAGTGACCACATGCCCCATGTGATGATCTACAATGCAGGCACGGACATCCTGGAGGGTGACCCTCTGGGAGGTCTCTCTGTGTCTGCCGAGGTGAGGCTGGTTCTCGGGCTTGGGTTCTGACTGCTCCGCCCCTGTTTAAAAGTCACTTGGAAATGGAGAAACTCTGACTGGTCCCTGGGTATCAGTCATAGCCCTTGAAGATTAGGGGGAAGTTATGGGGCTTAAACTACAGTGGGGAATTCTGGGGTTAAGTTTAAGGAAGAGCTTACTGCCAGGAATGAATGAATGAATGAATAAATGAAAAAGCATTTAATATGCTGAGTACTGGGCTAAATGGTGAGAATACAAGTGCAAAAGTAGAAACAGTCACTTCCTCAGGGAACTTACATCCTCTGACCCCAGTCCACTCCCCTCCTCTCAGTTGCCAAAGTGATAACTAGGTCACACGCCCCCTACTCAATAAATTCCAGTGACTCCCTATTCCTTTCGAGATCCAATTTAAAATCTTCTGTTTGGCACTGAAAGCCCTTCACAGCTTGGCCCCTTCCCACCTTCCCTGTCTCCTTGCACATCATTCCCCTCGGTACACTTGGCAATCTGGCGGTCCTAGCCTATTTGCTGTTCCTTGTGAATGACCCTCTGTGTGTTTTCACTTGCTGTGCTCCACACTTGGAGTGTTCTCTCTCCTCACCTCTGACTCCTGACTTCTCTGACCCTCCTTCAAGAACTGGATAAAATCTCACTTTCTCTAAGAAGCCTTCCCTTCCCTAAAATGACCTCTAACTCTGTACCTTCCCTCTGAGAGTACCTTCCCTTTATGCTGTATATGTCATGTATATACATCATTATTTATACATGTTGTTTCTCCCACTTGTTTACTTGAAGACTGGCTTTTGCCTTTTTTTTGTATCCCTGACGCTTAGTCCAATGCCTGGCACATAGTAAGTGCTTAATAAATGTTAATTGATTGATTATTGACTGACGGATGTTATTAAGAGAGAGACAATGCCCATAAGGTTGGGGAGGAGGATACTTTGATTTGGAAAGTGACAGGGATGGTGAGTGAAGCTGGAGGGGGGAGTAAATTGACTCTCTTTTAGGGTGATGGCAGAGTTAATTTGTTTATGGTTTCAGAACTGGAAAGAGGGTGGGGGTGGAGAACATGGTGTTTGGTAAGGAGATGACCATCAGGTGAAATGGGGCTGGATCCAGGCCTAGATGTAGTGGTTGACAGAGGCAACCACACCAATCAGGACACAAGACCCCATGGCAGGAATTCCTAGGGTGAGAGGGTTGTCATATAACCTTTGGCTTCTGGCCTGGGTGACAGTACTAGCCAGCGGATCACCAGGGAGTGAAGGAATATGTATTTCATGCTGGAAAGGGCAGGGTGTCCTGGGCCCCGAGGGGATTTGGAGTGGAGGGTGGATTCTTATGGAGCCTGTGGCATTGGAGGCTTTGCCTATGTGACCATAAATTTTAGAACTTCAAGGAAAAGTCAACATCATCTCATTCAACTTCTTCCTTTTACCCATGAGAAAAATAGACCCAGAGTTAAGCAAATGTGGCCTCATAGACTTGAGGGTCTGTGGTGGGAGGCATAGAGTTCATGGCCAGAGTTCATGACTAGAACCTCTTCTCAGTAGTAAACCAACTATCGCCAAAACAGGCTTTCCCCATCTGTCTAATCTTTCTGGGCCTTCTCCTGAGTCAAGAGTTCCCTATCCCAAATAACGTCAGACCTTCTCCTCCCCATACCCTACAGGGCATCATCAAGAGGGATGAGCTGGTGTTCCGGGCTGCCCGAAGCCACAACATACCGATCTTCATGGTGACCTCAGGAGGCTACCAGAAACATACAGCACGGATCATAGCTGACTCCATCCTCAACCTGTACAACCTGGGCCTCATTGACCATTCTGAGGCACTCTGAGGAGCCCAGCGCACTGTGTAAATGACTGGGACCACCTAGAAGGCAGCCTTTGCCATCCCTCTCCCGGAAAAATTTTGTTTTCTAAAAAGCAGATACAATAGGCAAGACTTTAACCCTAGACTGGTGTCAGGGTCAGCTGCAATACAACAGATCTGGAGCCAGGGCCCTGTAAAGTGAATTTATTTATTTTTTTTTACCACTTTCAAAGACAGCAGAATGGAGGAAGGACTTGTTTTTGCTGATTTGTTTCCATGCAGATCCCCATCTTGGTCTGGGGGGGCTAACTTTGATCTTGTCTGGGTCCATGGGGGACAAGAGGGAGATTCCCAACTTACACTTTCTCCTTCTCCTTCATCTCTTGACCTGGGACAACCCCTGTCTGGAAGGCAGGAGTCATCCTCCAGGGTGACTGCTACTTGGGCTGACTCCTTTCTTGTCCTGTGGAGAAAAGGAGGAGATTTTGAGGGGTGGAGAGTGGAAGAGAGGTTAGAAGACCTTTGACAAGGTCTCCTCACATGGACAGTGACAGTGCAATAAGCTCTAGAATCTTAGATTTTTGGAAACGTATATGAGAGGAGAAAGGAAAGGTGTCTGGAGGGAGTAGTCCAAGATCGCAGTTGCAGATGAGTTGTGGAAAGTAGCGAGGAAAGATGTGGAAGTTATGAGGGGCAGAGGCAATGAGGTGTCGGGAGAAACAGGGCTCTGGCTTTCTGTGAAGCCTGAGGGGTAACCAAGAATCAGGAGACTGCTGATTGTAGTAGAAAAAGACCCTCTCCTACCAGGGGTCTCCTTCCCTCTTGACTTTCCCCCTTCCTCCAATCCCCACTTGCTTTTAATTCCTCCCCCACCTGCCTCTTTCCCCTCCCTTCCCGCTTTCCCCTTCTTTGGCTCTCCTTATCTCTTCTCTCCTTTTCCCTCTCCCCCCTCCAATTTCTGTCCTAACATCTCTTCTGATAGGAGAGGTGAATAAATTAGGCTTGGGAGTCCTGGGTTTTTTTTTTTTTTGAGGAGGGAGGGGGAAGATTGGGATATTGCCCAGTGTGGAGAAGAGACTGGAGAATGTCAGTTTCCCCCATGTTGGACAAGCCTCCTTTCCATGATTGCAGACCCTGGGACACTAGAAAAAGAAGACAGCAGTTATGAGGTCTGGCCCCAGTCTCAGGACCCCTGGCTTTTATGTCCTGTTTTTAGGGCTAACATAGGGTTTTGACTGTCTGTGGAATACCTGCTTTGGGTTGGGACTTTCTCCTCCAATCAGGAGGTAGTTGACCATTGTGAAAGGGGTTGGGTGAATGGTTGGGGATTCTTCTGCCCCAAATTGAGGAAAGGAGAAGGCTGAAATATGACTCCTGTAGTCTTCCTGTTTAAGTTGATCAGTGGCAGGCAGCAGGGGCATAGGGAAGGAAGGCTGGAGAATGGAAACACCCTGTAGCCTCATGTATATAACCATAACAGATGGATGTGTGTGTGTGTGTGGGAGAGAGAGAGAGAGAGAGAGTCTGAGAGAGAGAGAGAGAGAGCGAGAGAGAGATATAGAGAGAGAGAGAGAGAGAGAGAGAGAGAGAGAGAGAGAGAGAGAGGGAGAGAGAGGAGAGAGAGAGGGAGGGAAGGAGAGAGAGGGAGAGAGAGAGAGAGAGAGAGAGAGAGAGAGAGAGAGAGAGAGAGAGAGAGAGAGGAAAGGAGGGGGAGAGAGAGACAGAGAGGGGAAGGGGAGAGAGAGAGAGAGAGAGGGGAAGGGGGGAGAGAGAGAGATTGAGAGAGAGAGAGAGAGAGAGAGAGAATTCAGGTTGTATGTAAAGGCATTTCTCTTCCGATATTGTGGATGAGATAACTTATCCAAGATGAAGGGAAAGCTTTTTGGGAAAAGAATGGAATGTGCATCATGTTCATAGGATTGGGGTTTATACCACAGCTAAGTCTTCTCTCTGAAGATCTGAAAAAGCATGTCTTGGATAGGGCCTTGTCTTTAGGGGTTCTCCATTTCAGACAGAAGTGCAAGGCTGAGGCAACCCTGGACCTCTGATTTCTAACTCTGAGACACATTTATTGGTCATTTATTGAGAAGGGAAAAGGCATGATGGAGGAGGCTGTTTTCTCCAAAGGGGTCTTGGCAAACATATCCTTTCCCATGTGCCCCACTGGGGCGTGTGCCTAGGCCCTCATCAGAAAACCTCAGTTCAGGATAGAAGAGAACTTAGAACATGGAATGTCAGAGCTGGAAGGGACCTTGGAGATCATAGCCATTTTATAGATAGGGAAGCCGAGGTCCAGAGATAGGCCCCACATGGGCCCAAGGTCCCATAATCCATCGTCCTTGATGGGCAGTTACCTGAGAGGGGAATGCAGAAGCCATTATGCCGAAGCATCTAGAAAAGATGCAACTTCCCAGGGCCTCGGTCTCCTCAACTGTCAAAAGAAGGATTGGGCCAGATGGCCTCTGAGATCCATTCCAGCTCTAGATTTTTGATCCCGTGACCTTCTCTGTAGACCGGGGCCTCTGAAGTCAGGCTGGTCCTGACTGTCCCCCAGTAGCCACTCACTGGGGAATTCTCACGTTCCAGGCCCTTGCTGGAGGACTTGATTTTGGCAGCTTTTAAGCATGATTTTACTCAGTGGGTGGCCATTGTTTAAATGAAGGAGAGTGCCTGCACTTATCTGAGAGGCTGCCTATTCTGGGACAAGGAACATAGGGCAGTGGGAAGGCCCTTGGCCTGGGAACCAGGAGATCTGAGTTCTAGCCCTGGCTTGGTCACTACAGCGATGGTGTGATCTTGGAAAAGTCAATTCCACTCTCTCGACCTCATCTTTAAAAAGAGAGGGTTGGATTAGTCTTTAAATAAGATTCTAGGGTCGCTGCCTATAACGGCTAGAAATTTGGAAATCTCTACCACTAACTCACCATGTAACCTTGGGTGACTCACTTAACTCTCTTTGAGCCTCAGTTTCCTCATCTGTCAGATGAGGATAATAACACCTGCCCTGCTTACCTTGCAGGGGTGTCTCAAGAAGCAAATGAAATAGTCATAATATTAAAAAGCACTTTGCAAAGCCAGAAAGCACTATCTAAATGTAATATTCTTAACAACATTAATGATGTGGTGACTTTCGTGTACTTGTGATGATAGGACCCCTTGTGGACAACTGGCCAGAGGTGCACCTGACTCCAAGGACTCCCGCCTTCCCATCACATAGGAGGTTGCCTTGGGCACCAGCCGGTACCTGCCCACTCCCCTGCTCCTTCACTCCCCTCTTTGGCCACTTCTAATGCACTTTCAGATTTGTCGACTTGTTTTTTTAGATTTGTCAGATCCATGGTACTTGATGAGTTTTTGTTATTTTTATAAGATATTTATATAAGGCTAAAATGCGATGTTAGTGCCATCTTGTCTTTCATAGGTGGGTGGGTGGGGGCAGAGGGAACTGGCTTGGTGGTTAACTTCTTTCTGTCCCTCTTGGAAATCAGTAAAGTAATTTCAACTGATCCTGGCTGCTTCATATTATTCTGGGAGGGAATAGTGTTGTCTTTTCCTTCCTGATGCCTCACCCTCAGGGTGATTAGCCCCCAGCTATATCCTGCTATATTCCACAGAAGCTTGTGGTACCTTGGGATTCTATTCTCTAAAAGAGGAAAAGCAGCCTGCAGACCTCCAGCTCCTCTAGTTGGGGAGGAGGGACACTGGAAGGAATGGGAGGGAGGGAACAGTTGCGCTCCCTTTATAGCCCTTGGCCCTGCTCCTGGGAAAAGCCACCTTTCTTAGCGGTACTTTTTGTAGCCCCCAAACCCACTGGTCTGTGTGCCAAACACAACTGCTGGAGCCCTTGGGTGAGGTCTAACTGCACTTAAAATTGCAGGGAATCACAAAAATAGCAGGGGTGGTGAGTGGAGGGGGAAGGTGTCCCACCTGAGCATGCCCTTGCCATTACCAGGGAACTTGCCTTATTGTTAATCTACATGGCACCATGTCTGAGCCACTGGTCCTATGTTAGCAAAGGGTAAGCTCTTTGAGGGCGGAGATTGTCTCACTTTTGTATTTGGATCCCCAGTGCATTCTAGGCATTGAGGTAGTGTTTAATAAATGTTTGCTGACTGATTGTTGTGGTTCCATGTTTAATCTGCATCATGAAATCATCAAATTGGATCCTAGAAAATGGGAAGGACCTGAGGGATAGTCTATAAAGTAAGGTTAATGTAGGGTGAGAGCTTTGTAAACCTGAAAGCCCTATTGGAATGTGAGTTATTACTGTCTGGTGCAGGCCTTTCATTTTGTGGAAGAAACCATTGATCTGTGTCTAAATTGTGTGGATCCCATGATCCATGGGGATCCTGTATCTCAGTTATGTCAGACTCAGATAGGAAGGGATGGGCCACATATTGACTTAGAAAACCATAAATTAACGTTATCTATTTTGTATTGTATTTTTATTCATTTTGCCTAAATACCAATTACATTTTATTCTTATTTGGGCTGCACATGGCCAGCTTGGGCCAGTTAGCCACAAGTTTGACACCTCTGCTGCATCTTGTCCATGTTAGTGGGTGTCCCCCGTTTTTCAAGTGGGAAAACTGCGAACCAGAGGTTCAATGACTTGATCATGGTGTCAGGGGTGGGATTTGAACGTGCATCTTCACCACTCTAACTCCAGCTCACCATTCGCTATACTATTGTGTTTTCTATGGCTTGCTCAGAGTCATAGCTAACAAGCAATAGGAATGAGATTCAGTCTAGATCTTCTGATTCAAAGAAGTCTCCACCATTATTCCTGTATGGACATTTAAAGATCCTCTTTAAAATGAGAGATTTGGACAGGATTAAGTAGATTTATGTTCTCCACACTCCCCTTCCCTCACTAATCCAAATGGTAGGATAACCTTCCATCCTTTCTATCCCCAAGTCTAGCTGTAAAAGCCAGTTTCAGGGTGTCCACCGGGATGCTCTGTTGGACTTTCTGGTCCATAATTGTGGAGTGATTGGAGAGGTGAAGTCTGGATCTCAGAGGTTCAGACCATATGGGATATTGTGTTCTCCGCTTCCCCAAGGTTGGTGCTAAGGACTCAGCTGAAAGATGGAACCAGATATGGGAAGAAACAGCCCTGGCCAAAGGTTGTCTGTGAGAATAATGGCCTGATTTGGGATGGGGGTTCCATGGAGGGGAGAGGCATTCTTGGTTGGTCTCCCAGTGATAGATTTTCTGCAAACTCTATCCTTGTGATTAACCATTGTCAGCAGTGAGTCATCATGGTGGGAAAATGAGTTCAGGAACCTGGGAGTTCATGACATAGACAATTTGTCCAGCTGGCCCCTGCTTCAAAGGGAAGGATAAAACTCCCCAATGCTGACAGAACCATTTCCCAGAGTTTGTATGGTACTGCCCATGAGTGAGTACAAGGGCATGTGAAAGGAGCGGAAAACACAATGAAAAAGGTAGACTGAAGCCAAGTTATAAGAGCCTTGAACGCCAGATTAAGAAGCATGGGAGATTTTATTCTGTGAGCAATGAGGAGTCCTTGAATGTTTTTGAGAAGGGGTGGGGGAGTAATATGACAGAGTTTTGTTTTATGAAGATATCTGGAAGAGTGTGTAGGATGAATTAGAAGAAAAGAATCATAGGATATAGAACCTATGTCCACACGCACACACACACACACACACCCATGTTCTAGAGGAGAAAACTGAGTCACTAGAGTGGCTAAGCAGCATGTCCAAGGTCACACAGATGTTTAGTAGCTGAACTATGATTTTAGCCCAAATCTTCTGCCTAAAAGTCTGGTGATATTTCTATAATACCATACTGCTGGCATCAAGGTGGTTCAGCAGATAGAACACTGTACCTGGAGTTCACATCTAGCCTTGACACCTGTTCTTAGCTGTGTGACCCTGGGCAAGTTCCTTTGCCTCAGTTTCCTCATCTGCAAAATGGGAATGGTCATGGCAGCTACCTCCTAGGGCGGTCGTGAGGATAAAGTGAGGAGGATAATATTTGTAAAGGACTTTGCCCACCCTAAAGCACTCTATAGATGCCGACCCTCGCAATTGGTGGTAGTGTTACGTTTGCAAAAGAAAGACAACATAGGAGGGAAGGAGATCAGTCGGCCAGCTACTTGCAATAGTCCAAGAGAGAGGTAATGAGGGCCTGATCTAGAGCACTGGCAACGAGGATGGAAAATATGGAATGGGCGGCAGAGATGTTCGAGTGGGAGAGTTGTCTGGATTGGCCGTGGGACTCGAGGGAAAGAGAAGAGCCAAAGTATGGTTTTGGCATTTGAAACCCGAGTGACTGGGTCATTAACAAAAATGAAAAGTCAGGAGGAGGGACTGTTTGACCTGAGACAGTACTGTAAGATCATCTAGGACAATGGGTCATTCAAAGCAATGGTTTGTGGGTTTTTTGAGCATCTAATATAATAATAGATGTTTGCTTAATGTTTAAAGGTTTAAAAAGTCCTTTGCATATGTTGTCTCACTCGATGCACACAACAGCCATGATGCAACATATTTTTAAAATCTGGGCCCAGACTGTGATCACCATAAGGAACTCCCTGTGTGGAAATTTTCTGTCTGTGCAGATTTACAACTTGTCTATAACTTCCAGTCTTAGGAAGCTGACTTGGAGGTATCAAGAAGTCAAGTGACTTACTCATGGTTGCACAGCCGGTATGTGTCAGAGACTGAATTTGAAGATGAGTCTTCTGGATTCCAAGGCTGGTCTTCCATTAGGAGTGCACTGATGAATGTTTAACAATCAGCTCCCGAGCCCAGGGGGGGGGGCAGGGATAGCGGGGAGGGGGGGGCGTGCAGGGAGAACCAAAAGTACCCACAACCTACTTTGAAGTTGAATCTACTTTATTAACATCTTATCCATCCCTTCCTGAAGTCTAGGGAATCAACAAAACCATTAATCAAGCCCTGATTTCGAAGGTGTAGATACCCTGAAAATTTAACAATCAGCTCTCTTTACATGGGTTCAGATGGGTCCAACACACCACAAAACCTCCAACTACTACACATACTGCCTCCCACACGCTAATTATCTCCATTTTATAGACGAGGAAACTGGAGCAGTCACACAACTAAGAAGTGCCACATTGTACATTAAATGTGATATGGAAAACAAATCCAAGCTTTCTCATGAAGGGGGAAAGGGACTGCCCCTAATCCTGGGGGCAAGGGAAATAACCTAGCAGCATAGCTTTTGAGAACTGAGAAAAATGGTCAGTACACTTTTAGTGCTTTTTACAGATGTAAAGTCACTTTGTTAGTCTGGGAATGTAAAACTGGATTATTTGTTCTTCGGTTTGTTCAGACATGATTGTGTTGGCTATAGGATTGAAGACTGTAATTACATTTTGACTCATTAATTGTGCTTGTGAATGTTTTTCATTTGTTGCAAATGGAGCTCAGCGCTCCTACCCACAAAGGGATCAAGATTCGAAGTGTTTGCCAGTTGCTGTGGCGTAGCAAAAACTCCAGACCAGAAGAAGTCTTCAGCTTTAAAGGGAAGCTATTATGTCCTTTGTGTCTGGGGGTCCCCACAATGTCAAGCAGATGTAGAAATAACTTGTTTTCAGAAAAGGAGCTGGAGAAAGAGGAGGGGCCTGGAACCCAACCTCAAGGATTCCAGCTGCTGCCACACGGGGTCTTTATCTAATCGGGGCTCTCACTTATCAGCACTTCCTGCTTTCCTGATGTCACGCTTTTATCGCCTTCTTGAGCTTCTGAGAACTGAAGGTTTGCTGGGACAGACAAGTTTCTCTCCCTTTTCGTTTGTTAGTTTATTTCTGGATTTGGTGTGCTTGATTCCAAACAGAGCTTCAATTTCTTTGATGTGGGCTAAGGACCAAGTGTACTAAAATAGCCAAGAAATATGAGAAGCCAGAGCCTGACAAAGAGGTGTGAGCTCCTTGAGAGCAGGGACCATCTTTTGTCTATCTGTGTGGCCCAGGCACTCGGCACAGTGCTTGGCACATAGTAGGTGCTTAATAAATGTTTATTGACTGACTGCGGGATACCAAGCTCCATGGCTGTATGCCACACCTTTTGGGTCTTTCCGCTATGGATCAGGATTCTCGTTTGGATGTACGTTTTTCTATGTTGCTTCAACATAAGAAGTGACTAAAGAAAAGAGGATGCGACTTGACATAAGAAGACCCAAATTTGAATGCCAGTTCTGCCCCTTACTGGCTATATAACCTTTAGAAATTCATATAACTCCTATGAGTTTTGGTTTGTTTTTTCCTTCTGTAAAATAGGGACATAAAATTTGCTCTGTCTACCTCAACAGGACTGATGTATGAGAAAGTGCTTTCTAAACTAAAATGTTATATATGGATCTGAAAAAGTCTGATTAGTCAATAATCAAAGGATTATTCATATAACGTGTATAATCCATGGGCAGTATATCCATTAGCCTGATAAATATTTATGGAGTTCTTTTCCATCATTTTCCCATGCAGGAATAACTAAAGCTGAATTATGTAAGTATCCTCACAATAAGAAAAGTTGATAAGGAATAGGGAAAGAATATACTTCAAAATGAATTTGATCTAACAAAAAAGGCATGAATAAAATTTCTTAAACTTTGTAAGTCGAATTATGAATTTACAGGTATGGGTAAAGAGATAACTCATTCATTGGATAGAAACAAGAGTTGCCAAATAAAATAATAGGTCATGTGTTAGATGGTGCCTGTTGGTGACACTTTCTGATGTTGAAACCCAGCTCTATTTGATGTGATAAATAGCCAAGCAAGGGAGAAGAATGGAAGCAAAGCTCTTGGAGCTGCGGTTAAAAAGTTGGAGAGCCTTAAGAATTCTTAGTCTAAAGAAAAGTTGGGGAGAGACTCCAAGAATCAGAAGACCTAAGGAAAGTTTGTTGTTGAGTCATTTCAGTCGTGTCTGACTCTCTGTGACTCCATTTGAGGTTTTCTTGGCAAAGGTATTGGAATGGTTTGCCATTTTCTTCTCCAGCTCATTTTACAGATGAGGAAACTAAGGCAAACAGGGTTAAGAGACTTGCCCAGGATCACCCAGCTAGTAAGTGTCTGAGGCCAGATCTGAACTCAGAAAGATGAGTTTTCTTGACTCCAGTCCCAGCACTCTATCTACTACACCACCTATTATTGTGGAACAAAAGTGAATTGTTAGGTGGGGACTATAGCTCCCAATAGGTATGGTATTGTATGAATTAATTTGCCTCAGCTGTGGAATCTTTGTGGGAAAATGGTTCAGGCAATCCTGTCTTAAGGACTTAGAAACAGTTTATCTTTTTAAAAAGAATGTCTTATGAGATAGATTTCTACTTATGGTTCCTTGGCTTAATCCTGGCACAGCAGGGCCGAGCTGACAAGGCCAGCTTAACCATAGATGTCTGTTGATTTTCCCACCTTCCTTTGCTACAATGTCAGCATAAGAGATCCCTAACCACAGCTGGCACTCGGCTGCTGATGTTTACTCATTTGGTGTTGGGTCGCAGCAGGTTTGAATTGGACCAAAAGATATTCAAATATGGAAAACATTTTTTTTAACAACTAGTCCCTAAGACCTCCAGATGTAAAACTTTTGAGGTTGGAAATAATGTTAGAAAGAAATAAGACCTTATTTGGGAAAAATGAATGTGTAATATTCGGAATGATCCCTGACATCCTGCCAGAGGGGATGATCAAAGGCACATTTTTTTCAACTGCTGACGTGTTGTAATGGCTGATTAATAATAGATGCTTGCATCTCTGCATCTTGGGGATTTCAGTGCAATAGTAACTCGGTTAACAGGGTGGAAATTTACTTGGTTTAAAGCCTTGTAGTCAGTGATGTTCTGAGGCCAATGTTTTGTCGACTATGTAATAGGTCCTTTCAGAGATCACTTATCTTTCAAGATTTAACTCAAGTTTTATCTCTTCCATGAAACTCCTAGGTGTTTGGTCCATGGTCAAACCTCCTACCCTTGGCTCCATGGAACTAGTGTTGGTCATGGCGTTAGTGATAATAATGATAATTATGATGGAAACAGCTATGGTACTGATGACAGTGATAATGATAGTAGAAACAGGGATGGCAACGATGGTGGTTATGGCAAGGATGACAGTAATGATGGTGAGTATAATGACAAAATGAGTGGTGACAGTGAGGGTGACCACAGCCAAAAACATTCTGCTGATGAATATTTCCTGTGATCAGAGCTGGCCTTACATGTAAGTGAACTAGGCAGTCACCGGCATGGAAACAAAAATATCTGCCCTATAAAACTATCAAAGTGTGTGACATTCCCACCATTCAAGATTCCTTCCTTTGAGTTAAAGCATTTATGGGACTGGGATACAGAATCTAGCCCAGTGAATGGTTCCATTTATTTCAAGCCATTTATTTCCAATTTATTTCAAGCCATTAGCTGTTATTACTTGAGTGTTAATTAGTTCATAAGGTAACTTTTTTAAATTTATTTTTTATTTTTAGTTTACAACACTCAGTTCCACAAGTTTTTGAGTTCCAAATTTTCTCTCCCTCCTCTCCTCATCTTCCCTCCAAGATGGGATGTAATCCGATATAGGTTCTACATATATCTTTGCACTGAACTTTTACATAATAGTCCAGTTGTAAAGAAGAATTATAACCAATGGAATGAATCATGAGAAAGAAGAAATGAAACCAAAAGAGAAGGAAAAAAAAGAGAGCAAATAGCTTGCCTCAATCTGCATTCAGACTCCGTAATTTTTTCTCTGGATGTGCGTAGCTTTTTCTATCATGAGCCTTTTGGAGCTGGCTTTGAACCTGGCATTGTTGAGAAGAGCCAAGTCTATCAAAGTTAGTCTATAGGGTAACTTTTAAAAAAAGAAATTAACTGAGAAGCTGACCCAGAGGAAAATAAATACAGAATTTTAGGATTGAAAAGAACCTCAAAGGCCACCTCATCCAACCTTTATTTGAAGAATTCCATCCTTCCTTGACCTCCTTGACAAGTGGCCATCCAGTCTTCTCTCTAAAACCTGCAGTGAGGCAGAGCCCACTACATCTCTAGGAAGTCCCTTTCACTTTGGGATAACACTAATTATTAGGAAGTTTTTGGTCTGGGGTTTTTCTACTGACATACATCCAGGATTTATTTCTCTATAACATCTACTCTTCTGCTCTCTGGGGTCAGACAGAACAAATCTCATCTTTGTTCCACAAAATAGCCATGCATATCCTTGCAGGCATTGGTCACATTCCGCAGCCTTGTGTGAGCCAAACTAAACATTGGTTGCTTCAACCAAATCCGTATAAGATATATTTCTTCCTGGCCGCCCTCCTCTGAATACTCACTCTTCAAACCAAAAAACCCTTCCTAAAATGTGGTACCCAGAATTGAAAACAATGATATTCTTGCCAGAGCAGGCGATAGTGGGACCACCTTATTCTGGACACTGGCTCCTGATGCAAACTAGGACATTCACTTTATTGAATTCCATGACATACTGTTGATTCATATTGAGCTCACAGCCCACTAAAACCCACACATCTTTTCCTCATATGAAATGTGATCAAAGGACACTGCCATCATCCCGTACTTGTGCAACAGCTGCTTTTGAAACCTAGAGTAGGAGTTTCCTTTTATTCTCATTAAATTTCCTCTTTTTAGATTCATCCTGTTTGTACTTAGCTGTTGAGATCTTATTGGGTCCTGCCTTCAACATCCAATTTCCATCCAATCCAAATCTCGTGGTTTTGGGTCATTTACATAGTTTCTAGGATAGGTGAGGTTTGATTGAGAAAGAAGGAAGGCCCGGGTGAGGGTCCCACAGGAGGATGATTCTAGGTGGTCCTTGGGCATTCTTTCTTAGAACTCTGGGGAGTATTGGGCAGGGCTTGGAGAGAAAATCCCTGCATTATCAAGTAATCATTAGCTTGATCTTTCCATATTTTCAAGCTATTATCCTGTATATCTCCTCCCTTTCACTGGCAGACTCCTAGAAAGAGTTAGTCTACACTCACTATCTCTGCCTCCTCATTACTTGCTCATTTCCTACCTCCTTGCAATCGGGCTTCTGAACCCACTGATCCCTGAAAACTGCTGTGGTACAGGGGAAGGAGTTTGGAACTTTCCCACAACTTTGGACCCTGACTCTGCACTGTGGCCTGAGTTTCTTTGGCTAAAAAACTGAGGGGATTGGACCTTGAGGTCCTTTTCAGCTTCAGATTGGTCATCCAAAAGCTAGGAATCATTGCCAAAGAGCATGGACTTTTCTCATCCTACTTGACTGCTCTGAAAATCTTGATGCTGTTTATCACTTCTTCCCAGATAGACTTTCCTTCTCTGGATCATTATAATTCTTTTATCCCCTTAATCAGGGCGATCTCCAGAGATTTGTCCTAGCTCATCTGCTCTCTTCTCTCTATACTCTTGCTTGGGGATCTTACCGAGTCTCTTGAGTTCAGTTATCATCTCTATGGACCTGATTCCCTTATCTGTATCTTCAGCCCCAATCGTTCTGCAAAACTAGTTGTGCATTGTGCAATTTCTGCCAGATGTTTCTTCTTCTACATCCCACAGGAATCCAAAATCAAATTATTATCTTTCACCATAAACCTATCCTTCCTGTAAATCTCACTATTTCTTTTGAGGGCATCTTCCTAAAGTGCCGGTCCAGTGGCTCCGTATCACCACCAGGATCAAATAGAAAATCCTCTGTTAAGCGTCCTGCCCCACCCCCACCCCAAACTTCTTACATCATATTTATCTCTAAGTATCCTGAGATCTGGTGACACCTCTGACCTCACTGCTGTTCCTCACACAAGACACTCCACCTCCCAGTCCCGAGCATTTTCTTTGACCGTCCCCCGAGCCTGGAGTTCTCTCCATCCTCATCCTCATCTCTATCTCCCGGCTCCCTTTGTTTCCTTCAAGTTCTAGCTAAAATCTCATCTCCAAGAAGCCTTTCCCAATCTCCCCTAATTCAAGTGGTATTCTTCTGTGGTTATTTCCTATTTATCCTGCATAGATCTTATTTGTACATAGGTGTTTGCATGTTGTCTTCCTCACTAGACTATGAGCTCCTTAAGAATAGAGACTGTTGTTTGACTTTCTTTGTATTTCCAGAGCTTAGCACAATGCCCGCCACTTCATCGTCATCATCATCACCGTCACTAACATTCATATAGAGCTTCCTATGTGCCAGACACTGTGCTATGTGCTTTACAATGACAATTTCTTTTGATCCTCACAAGAACCATGCAAGGGAAGTGCTGTTATCCCATTTACAGATGAGGAAACTGAGTCAAACAGAGGTTAAGGGACTTGCTCAGAGTCACCTAGCTAGTCAGAGCCACACAGCAAGTAGGTTAGTAAGTGGCCAGATTTGAACTGTGGTCTTCCTGATTCTAGGCCCAGCACTCTATCAACTGCACCTTGACACAGTAGATGCTTGTTGGGTTGTTCGATCATTTGTCAGTGGTGTCCAAGCCCATTTGGGGTTTTCCTGGTGAAGATACTGATGTGGTTTGCCATTTCCTTCTCCAGATAATTTTACAGGTGAGGAGAGTGAGACAAATAGGATTTAAGTGACTTGCCCAGGGTCACACAACTAGTAAGTGTCTGAGGCTGGATTTGAACTCACGAAGAGGAGTCTTCCTGACTCCAGGCCTGGCTCTCTATGCACTGACCACTGAACCATCCTCGACTCTTCCCTGTCTTTCAACTTAAGCCCATATCCAAACAATAGCTACATGTTATTAATCCTACTCCCACAACTGCTCTTTTTTCCCCTCACAGCCATCAGCAAGGTGGTGCAGTGGATAGAGCTAAGGCTTGGTGTCAGGAAGGCCTGGGTTCAAATCCCACCTCAGATACTAGTTATGTGACTGGAAAGTCACTCAACCTCTATTTACCTCAGTGTTGACTGTAAAATGGAGATAATGATCAGCCCCACCTCACAGGGTTGTTATGAGGATTAAAGGAACAAATTTTTGTAAAGCGCTTAGCACAGTGCTTGGCTTGTAGTAGGTGCTACATAAATGCTTTTTCTTTTCCTCCCCCTTCCCCTTCCTCTCACAGGATTCCAGGGCCTTATCACTTCTTGCCTAGAGCATTTGAACAGCTGCCTAACTGGTCTCCTTGCATTCAGCTTCTCTTTTCCCCAATTCATTCTCTCCAAGCTGCCAAAGGAAGATGATTTCTTAAGGCTCAGGTCTGATCATGTTACTCCTATAATCAAAGACCTTACGTGGCTCCCCTTTGGCTGTTGAATGGAATGCAAACTCTTCAGTCTGGCATCACTTAGGTCATTACTGGGATAATCCCAGTATCCTGTAAGGTTTCAGCAGCCTTGGTCGGTCGGCCACTTCATCACTTCCCTCTGCCTCTGTTGGCAGGGTGGGCGCATGAACTCCAAACCTCCATTGAAGCAGAGAGCTCAGCTCAGTCATCCACCTCCTGATGAAATAATCATCTCAATCTCTTCTACTTGACACTTGTCAGAGTTTTTATTCAATGGATAGAGTCCTGACTCTGGAGGTCCAAATATTGGCCCCACCACTTACAACTATGACTAGACTGCACCAGCCTTGGCACTCAGACCTCTTCTGGACCCTTTTCCCCCTCTGACTGGAGAGCAGAGAAAAGAAGCTCCTTCCAAAACTTCCATATAGGAGGGGGCCCAGGCCAGACATCTCTTCCTTTCCCACCTGCCTGCAGGCTGTACTATTTTAGACTTTATCATGCCCCCAACAGGTACCTTCCCCCTTTTCTTTTCTGTGTTGTCTTCTCTTGTGGGATTGCAAGCTTCTTGAGGGCAGGGACTGCCTTTGTTTTTTGTATTTGTATCTGCAGCACTTAGCACAGTGCCTGGGCATATAGTAGGCTCTTAATGTTGATTGACTGATGGCTCCTGGGGTCCCTTTTAGCTCTGAATTTATGGTCCTATGATTCTATATCACTTGTTAAAGAGTAAGTATACAAATCATACAAGGAACAACATTAAGCCATCCTCCGTAAATAGACTGCATAAATGTCTAACCTGACACCCAGTTACATAGTAATCCCTATTTTACAGCTCAGAACACCTGCCCAAGCCAAGCTGAACAAATTTCTCCCACTCACCTTGGGGAGCAGATTTCCAAACAAGCACAGGCATTAGTGGGAGGATGGTGTTCTCTAGCATTTCCATCGCTAGGTTCGTACTACTAAGCCTCACTCCCAAGGGCTCTGGGTTTCTCTCCCCTTCCCCAGCAGCCAAAGGCAGCCAGCAATGAAATCCCGAGAGGGAGGTACATGGCAAAGACCACTGTTAAAGCAGGTTTCATCAATGCCAATGGCTGTCTCCAATGACAGGTTCCCACAGCAATCAGGAGACTCTGTAGAGTCGGGCCAGGCTTCTTTTGTATTGAAAGTATTTGAAGCTGAAAACAATCCATTAATTCCTAGGGATAAGTCACAGCTGACATGTGTGCCAAGAGTGCTAGTGGTAGCTTTCAGAGAAAACATTTTTGCAAAATACTCTTGACCTCCTCTATGTGTCCCCTCCACCTCCAGGTTCAGATGTGAGCCTACGACAGGGACGGTTTTTAGAGAATGTGCCCCATATATTCACTTTGGTAGCTTTGCGGAAAAAGGGTTGGAGAGGGGTCAACACTGGAGGCAAGGAGACATTAGTTATTATGTAATAAGAGGAATGAGTAACAAGAGGCTGTTAACTATGGCCCGGGCAAGAGACGATGAAGTCCTGAACTGGAGTGGTGGTCCTCTGAATAGAAGGGGTCTGAAATGAGAGATATCATGGAGGTAGAAATGGAAAGATTTGGCAGTTGGTTGAATACGTGCATTGAGGGAGAACAGAGAGTTGAGGACAATGCCAAAGCTACAAACCTGATTTATTGGAAGGACGGCTGCTCCAACAATAAAAATGGAAGCTGAGCAGAGGGCAAGGTTTTGGGAGAAAGATGATGAATTCTGTTTTAGACATGTTGAGTTTGAGATGTCAATAATGAGACGTCAAGTTCAAAATGTCCAATAGGGTCACCAGTGATTTGGGTTTGGAGATTAAGAGAGATTAAGGCTAGATACATGGATCTGTTAATCATCTGAATAGAAACTGATGAACTCACCAGGTAAAAGAGTATATAGAGAGAAGAGGACCCAAGACAAAGACTTGTGATATACCCACAGTTAGGAGGTATGTTTGAGAGTAGTATCACAAGAAATCCCAAGGGTTCAAGGGTTTCAAATCCTGCAGAGAGGTCAAGAAGGATGAGGATTGAGAAAAACCATCAGACTTGGTAATTAATTCAAGTTGCCAAGGACTAATTAAATGCCTATAAGGAGGTTGAGAAGCTGGAAGACTGGAAAGATGGTGGTACCCCTGACAGAAACTGGAAAAAAAAAGGTGGGTTTGGAGGAAAGGCAATGTGATTCCACCCAATCCATGTTTGTCATGGATAATCCTTGATATTTATTTTTTCACACACACACACACGCACACACACACACACACACACACGGGAAGAGGTTAGGATTTATTCACCAGCCCCAAGCCCCAGAGCCCCAGACTCAGTCACTATGGTGATCAGGGAACAAGTATTGGCTTATAACATAATACAGGGATATGTGGTCAGGGGGAAAGACCAAAATCTTGCTTATTTTGTCTCCATTCAGGGTCTTTTCTAGGAATATTGGAATGTAATTCAGATTTAGGCTTCTGTGGAAAAGATAAAGGGGCCTGAAGCTTTCCTGAAAGTATTTAGGTTAACAAGATCCCAAATATGGAGTCCCAGCCCACAAAAAACGGGAAAGTATTTGCACTAAAATATCGATACCTTTCTCTCTGTCTATATCCCTGCTCCCCAAGGAAAGTATATAGTCCTCCAGATTTTTAGTACTACCCTGTAATGGGGGCTTTCCTGAAATAGTACAGGATTTGGGATTGATAGAGGTCATTTGGGGTGGTCTGCTAACCATCATAAGAGAGATGGTAATCTTTTTATTTATTTTTTCCCCCAGAGATTTAGGTGTGTTGAAAAGCACTAGGAGGTGTCCATGGTTTGGTGTGGCTTACAGTGGAAGATTGGTCCTTTTGCTAGGAGAAAAACAGTTGGCTCTACTTGGAGAGTCTGATCACCATGGATCATATCCAGTATGATTTTCTTCTTAAAATGTATACAGAGGGAGGAGGGAAGGGGCAGCATCCCCAGTCCAGTAGTATAGGTGCCCTCTTCACATCGATTGTGTTTTCAATCAATCAACCAATCCAGAGACAGATTGTGTTGTGGTTATCTGACAGTCGTTTTCAGGGGAATGTCTGCTCTCAGAAATAGGTGAAGAGATGGACATGGCCAGAGAGGGTTTTGAAAGAGCTGTTCTAACACTAGCATCATCGACACCTCCCATCTGGGGGCCCTGAGCTCCAATTAAAACAAGTGCCAACATGTGTAGCATGAAATCTTGGTAACTGATACCACAGCAGCCCAGACAAAGTTGTAAAGTGTGGCATGGAGGCTATTTTTCCTAATACTTTAGAAAGTCTTTTGAAATTCCTGGAGCCATCTGGTCCTCATTACACAACAATATAGCTGTCTCTTTAGTTCAAAAAAGAGTGAGCACTTTCATTTTTCATTCTGAAGTGAAGGAATGTACCTTAAACACATAATGGTTGGCACTGATTTGGGTCATGGAACCCTACTCTCCTCCAAAGTTTTATTCATTGTTCATTTACTCACTCATTCTCTAAACATTTATTAAGCACTTATTGTGTGCGTACTGTTGTACTAGATAATGGTGGGATTGGGGAAGTGGGGAGGAGATATAGAATTTAGATAAGGCATGGTCCCTTCCTTCATGGATCTTTACAGTGTAATGCAGGAGTAAGATACAAACCCAGATAATTATGATATATGATGTTATGTAACTGCAGAAAGAGGAACAGAACAAAAAGCCACCTGAGGCAGGAAATTATAACTTATGGAGGATTGAGGAAGATGGATCAAGTGGGAGGTGACATTCAATTTGGGCTTTAAAGATTGGAGCATCATTCAGCAGGCAGAGTGGGTGGGAGCATATTCCCTAGACTGCTTGTGCTCTGGGAATGGTAGGAGCAAAGGCATGGAGGCAGGAAAGCTCAGAGTATGTTCGTTGAGCAGACAAATTCACTGGAACAAAGAATAGATGAAA
Source organism: Trichosurus vulpecula (assembly GCF_011100635.1). Taxonomy (NCBI): domain Eukaryota; kingdom Metazoa; phylum Chordata; class Mammalia; order Diprotodontia; family Phalangeridae; genus Trichosurus; species Trichosurus vulpecula. Next base: position 142,381,267 of record NC_050581.1, on the reverse strand, counting down.
AGAACTAGAAAGACTGTGAGACTACCCATTGCAGAAGGCCTTGAATACCACCCAAAGAAACATGAACTTTTCATAATTCAATCATTCATACATTCAATCAATAAGCATTTATTAAGTTCCTACTCTTAGCTAAGCACTGTAATAGGGGTTGAAGATACAAAAACAAAGGGGGAAAGAGTCAAGATTAGAGAATCCATCCAAAGAGATGCACGTGGTGATGGTAAGGAGGGGAGAAGGGGAACAAGGGAGAGGAGAGAAATAGCCTTGGTGATGGTAGGGGGTGGGGAGAGCAGAGACAATAAGAAGAGAAGGAAAAGTCTGGATTCTTTTGCCCATAGCTTACAGGACCCTATAGACACTCTCCAGCTTTAGGTAAAAGAGTAGGCTGTGCAATATGGTTCCATGTAGATCCACAGGAAATTGAAGAGAGAAAAGAAAAGTGCCACTTCCTGCCCCTCTCCCTCCCCCTCCAGAGTAGTCTTCATATCCAGGACAATAAATTACTTCTGAGGGTTTCTAGGTTTCTATATGTCTTGTGGGCTAGTTGTTGCTGCTTCTATCCATTCAATAAAGCCTTAATAAATTAGTTAAAAATTGCTTTAGTGTTTTAATAAAATTTTATTTTGTAATATTGTGAATTGCAGAGGAACTAGCCTTAGCATACTGGAGAACACTGTGTATATTTTGTCCTAGGTTTTCTGCATCGGGGTTATGAGATGAAAGTCAAAGATGTAATCTTAAGGTATGTCCACATTAAGGGATTTAGAAGCAAATGGAAAGACAGAGAATGAATAGAGAGATGGAAGGAAAATCAAAGTGTAGTTCCTCTGAAGCAGGGATATGATGATAAATATTTAATGATTACTCTCTGGCGGGGGGAGGGGGGAATGTCCGTATAGCACATTTTAAAGTTTAATCTGAACTATTGCTATTTTTCTCCATAACTTTCTCAAATCTAGACATTCAGCAAAATAACTAATCAAGCTCTGATTTGTAACATTTGCTTCTTTTTGAGATATAAATGCTCACATTAAAAATTCAGCAATCAGCTCTCTGAAGTCTGTTCTGATTGGCTGCAGCACACCCCTGCACTGAAGCCAAAAGCAGACATTGTCTAACAGATGGAAATGGTCAAGTTTTTAAAAATCTGCAGAGAGGTCAAGGGGAATGAGAGAAGGCCTTGGGATATGTAGGTCAGAAGGTCAATGTGAACCTTTGAGAGAGCAGTTTCAGTAGAGGTGGTGGTAGAAGCAACATGAAAGGAATTGCGGAGACAGTGAAGAGTAAGAAAGTAATCTTCCGATATAGACAGCTTTATCAGGGAATTTTGTAAGTGAAGGAGAAGAAAGAGATGGAATGCGAAGTAGCTGAGTTTGAAGGGGCAAGAGGATGCTCTTTAAGGCTGGGAAAACAACAAGGGAAGGAATCAATGGAGAATGAAAGATCAAAGATGCTTCTGAAAGAAGAGATGATTTCTGGAGCAACGGCCTGAAAGGGAAGTGGGAGGGAATGGGGTAAAGAGCCCATGCAGAAAAATCTACCTTCGTGGAATAAGAAAACAGATTTTTCTGTAGTATAATGGGAAAAGCACTGACCATAGGTGTAGAGGGCAGGGTTGAGGTATGTGATGAGAGAAGTGAAGGTTTGGAACATGAAATTGGAAGTGTTGAGCATCGGGAGCCCAACTGAAGTTATATAATATAATTTGGTAGTGGGTTGTCAGCTCAATTTCATGATTTTTTCCATGATGATTAGCAGTCATGGAGCAGAATAAAAATTTGTTGGTGGGGACTAATGAGGGATGGAGATTTACAGTTTAGGAATGGCAGAAGGTTGGTGAGCAAAGAATTCTTGAGTATCCTCTAGTTAAATCTTAAAGTGGCTGATTGTGGGGTTAAGATGTAGCATGAAGGAAAATGGAAGGAGAGGAAAATGGTAGCATGAGTATTAGTTCAGGGAACTGTGGTCATGATGAATGCAAATTCTAAGTTTAGTGTGAATGGGAGAGGGAGGAGAATAGAAGGTTATGGTTAGAGGTGAATTTCAGAATTCTTGGAGTTGTTACAAGTCTGAGAAACTATGAAGTCTCATGTGTGTACTAGTACCAGAGTGTGACTGAAAATGAGTGGAGATGGTGATCATTGGAATGGAAGAGATTAAGGAATTGAGAGGTTATCAACATAAATATTGAAATCTCTGAGGATGATGAGTATCTGTGTCTATGTTTGTACGCTCAGCACTTAGCATGGCCCAACATATGGTGAAGACTTCGTAAAAGCTTGTTAATTGAATGACTGATGGAATAACATTGCCAAGAGAGGAGAGATGAGGGTCAAGGCCAGGAGAACACCCTGCCTTGGTGACCTCATCAGTTCCTGTGGGTGTAATTATCATCTCTAGGCAGATGACTTCCAGATCTAGATTTCCAGCTCTAGTTTCTCTCCCAAGCCCCCGTCCTGCATTGCCAACTTACAACTGGACATTTTCAACTGCATGTCCAATGGGCATCTCAAACTCAACACGTCCCAATCAGCTCATTATATTCCCCCTCAATTTTATCTCTCCTCTTAATTTCCCTGTTTCTGTGGAGGTCAATAACATCCTACTAGTCAGTTAGGTTCACAATTTTGGCATAGCCTCAAGTCCTCCAGTTGACCCTCAGCATCAGACTCTGCCCTCCATCATCTGTCCAATCAGCTGCCAAATCTTCCTATTTATATTTTCACGATATCTCTCACATTCCCTTTCTTCTATTCACACAGCAGCTACTGCTCTAATTCGGATCCTCATCACCTCTCACCCAGACTATTGCAATAGTCTCCTAATTGTTCTCCCTGTATCCTTTCTCTCCACTTTTTAATTATCCTCAAATCAATCAATTAATATTTATTAAACACCTACTATGTGCCAGACATTGTGCTAAGTGCTGGTAACACAAAAAGGCAAAAGATAGGTCCTGCCCTCAAGGAGCTCTGCCTGCCCCCTGCAGAAATCACTCCATAATGGTTTTTTTCTGAAGTTCAAGTTTGGTCATGTCCCTCTTCTATTCAATGAACACCAGTGGTTCCCTCTGACGTCCAAAATCAAATATCAGCTCCTCTGGCATTTCAAACTCTTACAACTTGGCGCATTTCTACCTGTTCAATCTTCTTGCACATTTCTGCTCTCCATGTATTTTGGGGTTTAATCATACTGGATTACTTGTACTTGCTGTTCCTAACACAGGGCTCTCCATCTCCTGTTTCCATCCTTTGTGCTAGCAATTCCCCATGTCTGGGATGCTCTCCCTTTATCCATTTCCCACTTTGGGGCACCAATAATTTGCTTAAATACACCCATTTGGAGATCTTTTCATTACACATGCATTTTTCTCATTTTTATTATTTTTTCCATTTTTGCATTAATTTTGACCTTTGGCTAAAAAGCTGGTGGTCTGATTGTATATCAACAGCTGATTGAGCAATGACTACCACATCTGCAATGAGTTGTTTCCTGACCTTTAAAATATAAGCAATTTCTTTTGGGGGGCTGATGGTATCCAGTGTTCATTATGTTTAGAACCTTCCAACTCTTTCTTGAAGAAAATTTTCACAATGCATAGGTATAAAGCTCCTGTGTGGTCTACAAGTCTTTGGCTTTTCTCATTCTTTACTCCTACACCATTTCTTAAAAACACATTTTTCATCATCTTCACTTACTCCCACCTACACATCAAAGTCTCCAAATGTCAAAGCATTCTTAGATTTAATTTGAGGGTCAGACTTTCAAGCATCACATAGATGAGGAACTGCTATTAATAGCATCCATTTGCTTTGAAGACGTTCTCATTTTATTTCTCATTAATAGACTTGACCTGCGTTGGATGGAGGGGCCAGCCTTTACACCGTCAATGTCTTGACTTAATAATAAAAATACAGTTTTATATAAGAATGCTCTTTAAACTACCTTATTGGATTTGTGATCTAGCAGATGAGGGTACTCCCTCTGCCAGTGGATCGGGGAATGTCATGCATATCTCCTTATTCCATGTGATTTTTTTCACATTTGTTTCCTTCACAAATTCTCTATAAAGAATAGACCCAATCCACTAGAGGCCTTTCTTGGGGTCTTTTAAGAATACCTGCATATCACTACAGGACTTGCGTTTATTGGTACCACTCACCCTCACTTGCATGACCTGTCCACCTCCTTTTATGGTCCCATTAGATTGTAAGCACTTTGAGAACAGAAATTGTCTTTTGCATCTTTTTGTACCCCAGCGTTTAGCACAGTGCCTGGCACATATTGCTGGTGTTGTTGTTCAGTCATTTTAGTCATATCTGACTCTTTGTGACCCCATTTTGGGATTTTTTAGCAGAAATACTGAAGTGGTTTGCCATTTCCTTCTTCAGCTCATTTTATACATGAAGAACTAAGGCAAACAGGGTTAAGTGACTGGCCCAGGATCACACAGCTTGTAAGTGTCTGAGGCCAGATTTGAACTCAGATCTTCCTGACTCCAGGCCCAATGCTCTAGCCACTTCCTGGCACATTAATAGATGCTTAGTGATTGTGCTTGAGGATATCTTTTCTACCACCATTTGTCAGATGGCAGCATATGGGACTGCTCAAGGTAGGAGTGGGAAAGGATTCTAATCTCTCACAGGCAGAGGGCATTTGCCTAAAGATGTTTCTGTTTGGATGCAGGACCAGAGGCTGATTGGCAACTTCATTGCTTATACCCATTTCTGGTTCATAGTTTAAGGGTTGAGAGGAGCACTTTTGGTCAGAAGGGAGTAGAAGACCTGAATGGCAGTATCTCTTTTGGTCACAAGGGATTAGGGACCCTGAAGAATAGTATCACTTCTGGCCCCAAGGAAAGAGGGGCCCTGAGGAAGAGTATCAATTGCAATCCCAAAGGACTGGGGCCCCTTCCTGGTAAGGACCAAAGTGCAGACCAGGAGAGCAGTAACCACACTTCTCCCCAGATCACACCTTGGAGGCACCAAAACCTTCCAAACTCTAGGAACTAGTTCTGAAGCAGCAATGTGAAAAAGCCTGAAGCTTGAGACTGTGCCTCCTCACACACCCCCACACTGAGAACAGAGTCCAACTCTAACATAAAGTTCAAAATCAAGAAATAGAGTTGAAAAATGAGCAAACAACAAAACAAGAACCTGATCATAGAAGGCTATTATGGTGACAGGGAAGATCAAGACACAAATTCAGAATTACAATGAAGTCAAAACAGCTACAAGCAACTCCTCAGAGATGGAATTAGCCCAACAAGATTTCCTGGAAGAGGTAAAAAGTTATTTTCAAAATCAAATAAGAGTGGTAGAAGAAAAACTACATAAAGAAATGAAAGCAAAGGAAGAAAACTATGAAATGACAACAGCTTGGCCAAGGAGGCACCAAAAAAACTGAAGAAAATCACACCTTAAAAATAAATTGGCCAAATGAAAAAGAGGGAAAAGAATTCACTGATGAAAATAATTCCCTAAAAAGCAGAATTGGCCAAATGGGAAAAGAGGCACAAAAGCTCACTGAAGAAAATAATCTCAAAATTGAGAATTAGGCTAGTGAAAGCTAATGACTTCATGAGACACCAAGAAATAGTCAAACAAAATCAAAGTCAAAAAAAAAAAGAAAAAAATAGAAGAAAATGTGAACTATCTCATCAGAAGAACAACTACCTGGAAAGCAGATCAAGGAGAGATACTTTAACAATTATTGTACTACCTGAGAGCCATGATCAAAGAAAGAGCCTACACAGCACATTTGAAAAAATCAAGGAGAACTGCCCTGATATTCTAGAAGCAGGGGACAAAATAGAAATTGAAAGGATCCACCAGTCACCACCTGAAAGAGATGCCAAAAATGAAACCACACACACACACACACACACATTTCAGAGTTTCTAGGTCAAAGACAAAATAGCCAAAAGAAAATAATCAAATACCGTGGAGTCACAGTCAGGGTCATACAAAATTTAGCAGCAACCATGTTAAAGGAGTGGAGGGCTTAAAATATTATATTCCAGAAGACATAACAATAGGGATTATAACCAAGAATAATCTACCCAGCAAAACTGAGTATAATCTTTCAAGGAAAAAAACAGATAATTAATGAAATAGAGGTTTTCAAGTATTTCTGATGAAAATACCAAAGCTAAATAGAAAAATTGACTGTCAAATATAAGACTCAAGAGAAGCATAAAAAGATAAACATGAAAGAGAAATCACAACAGAGTCAATAAAGTTAAATTGTTTACCTTTCTATATGGGAAGATGATAATTGTAACTTCTAAGAACTTTACTATTAAATAGGGCAGTTAGAAGGATTATACATGAAAAGAGGGTGGAAGAGTAAGTAAATTTTGTTAGGATGATGTAAAAAGAAATGGCTGGGTGAGGAAGAGGGATGCCCTGGGAGAAGGAGAAATGGAAAGGAAGAATGGGGAAAATTACCTCACATAAAAGAGTCATGCAAGAAAGAACTTTTACAATGGAGGGAAAATGGTGGAGGTAGTGTGGGCAAGGCTGAAATCTCACATCTAAATTGGTTCAAAGGGGGAAACACACACACACACACACACGCACACACACACACACACACAATTGATAGTAGAAATCTATCTTACCCAACAAGGAAGTAGGAAGGGAAGGGGATAAGGGAAAAGGAGAGAGTGATAAAAGAGAGGAAAGATAAAAGAAGGCAGTGGTCAGAAGTAAAAGTGACTGTGGAGTAGGGACAGGGTAAAAAAAGAGAGAGAAGGAAAAACAGAACAAAATAGGAAGGAGGGAAATCCATAGTTATTAATCATAATTATAAATGGGATAAACTCACTTATAAAATGGAATCAGATAGCAGAATGGATTAGAAATCAGAATCCAATAATATGTTGTCTACAAGAAACACACTTGAAACAGACCCTCCCAGAATAAAATAAGGATCTGGAGAAGAATCTATTATGCTTTGGCTGAAGTAAAAAAAGACAGGGGTTGCAATCATTATCTCAGACAAAGCAAAAGCAAAACATAGACCTAATTAAAAGGGATAAGCTGGAAAACTACCTGTTACTAAAAGGAACCATAGACAATGAAGTGATATAAATTCTAAACATACCTACATCCAAAATCTTAAAGGAAAAGTCAAATAAATTACAGGAGGAAATAGTAAAATTATATTAGTGGGGAATCTCAAATTTCATCTCTCAGAGCTAGATAAATCTAACCACTGAATAAATAAGAAGTCAAGGAGTTGAATAAAATCTTAGAAAAGTTAGATATGATAGACCTTTGGAGAAAACTGAATGGGTATGGGAAGGAATGTAACTTTTTCTCAAGTGTATATGATATCTTCAGAGAAATTGACCATGTTTTAGTGCATAAAAACTTTACAACCAAGTAAAGAAAAGCAGAAATATTAAATGCATCCTTTTCAGACCATAATTCAATAAAAATCACATTAAATAAGTGGCCATGGGATTAAAAATTATTGGAAACTAAATAATCTAATACTAAATACTAATAATCTAATACTAAAGAATGAGTGGGTCAAAGAACAAATCGTATAAACAATAAATAATTAAAGAGAGTGACAGTAATGTAACAATATTCCAAAATTTACGGGATGCAGTCAAATTAGCACCTAGGGAAAAATTTATCCCTTTAAACATGTACACCAATATAAGAGAGAAAAATCAGATTAATGAAATGAGTATGCAACTGAAAAACACTAGAAAAAGAACAAATTAAAACCCCCCCAATTTAACACCAGAATGGAAATTCCAAAAATCAAAGGAGAGATTAATTAAATTGAAAGCAAAAAAAGCATTTGAACTCATAAATAAAACTAGGAGCTAGTTTTATTGGGAGGGGGGGAAACCTAATATAATAGACAAACCATTGGTTAATTTGATTTAAAAAGAGAAAGAAGAACCAAATTATTACTATCAAAAATGAAAAGAATGAACTCACCACAAATAAAAATGAAATTAAAGCAATTATTAAGTTATTTTGCCTAATTATATGCCAGTAAAACTGATAATCTAAGTGGAATGGGTAAATATTTACAAAAATATAAACGTCACAGATTAGCAGAAGAGAAAATAGAACATTGAAGCAACCCTAGCTTAGAAAAAGAAGTTGAGGGGCAGCTAGTTGGTGCAATGAGTAGAGCACCAGCCCTGGAATCAGGAGGACCTGAGTTCAAATCCGGCCTCAGACACTTGACACATGTACTAGCTGTGTGACCTTGAGCAAGTAACTTAACCCCAATTGCCCTGACCAAAACAAAACAAACAAAAAAGAAAAAGCAGTTGAATAAACCCTCAATGAGCTCCTTAAGAAAAACCCCCAGGACCAGATGGATTTACTAGTGAATTCTACCAAACATTTAAGGAATAATAATCCCAATACTATGGAAACTATTTGAAAAAATAAATAAATAAGGATTCCTACCAAATTTTAAATATGGTTCTGAAATCTAGACCAGGGAGAGAAAAAAAAGGAAAAAAAAAACTATACACCAATTTCCTTATGAATATTGATGCAAAACTTTAAAATAAAATACTAGCAAGTAGATTATAGCAATATATCACAAAGATCATAGACTATGGCCAAGTGGCATTCATACCAGGAATGTATATATGGTTCAATATTAGGAAAACTATCAGCATAATTGACCACATCAAAAACAAGAATAACAAAAAAATCACATGATCATATCAATAGATGCAGATATAGGCCTTTGACAAAATACAACAGCTATTCCTTTCAAATGCACTAGAAAGCATAGTAGCCTTTCTCACAATGATAAGTAATAGCTATCTAAGGGTCAGCTGGGTGGTACAGTGGTTAGAGTGCCAGGCCTAGAATAAGGAAGACTCATTTTCCTGAATTCAAATGTGGCCTTGGATATTTACTAGTTGTGTGACCCTGGGCAAGTCACTTAACTCTCTTTGCTTCAGTTCCTCACTCATTTTATGAGCTGGAGAAGGAAATAACAAACCACCCCAGTATCTCTGCCAATAAAATCCCAAACGGGATCTCAAAGAGTCATAAACCCCACATGGGGTCACAAACTGATTTAACAACATTTATTTAGAACCAAGAGCAAGCATTATCTGTAATGGGGATAATCTTGAAGCCATCCTAGTAAGATCAGGGGTGAAGCAAGGATGCCCATTTTCACCACTTTTATTGAATACTATGCTAGAAATTCTAGCTATAACAATAAAAGAAGAAAAAGAAATTGAAGGAATAAAAATAGGCAATGAGGGTTAGGGTTAGGAGGAAACTGAACTATTTCTCTTTGCAGATGATATGATGGTATACTTAGAGAATCATAGAGAATAAACTGAAAAAAAAACTAGCTGAAAGAATTAACAACTTCAACAAAGTTGCCGGAGATAAAATAAACTCTTATAAAGCATCAGCATTCTATATATCACCAACAAAACCAAGCAGCAAAAGGTAGAAAGAGAAATCCCATCTAAAATAACTGTAGACAATAGAAAATACTTGGGAGTCTAACTGCCAAGAAAAACTCAGGGATTATAGGAACAAAATTACAAAATACTTTTTATTCAAATAAAGACAGATACAAACAACTGGAGAAATATTCATTGTTCATGGCTAGACCAAACCAATATTAAAAATGATGCTTCTACCTAATTTACTTATTCAGTGCCATACCAATCAAATTACCAAAATAATTTTAAAAGCTAGACCAATAATAACAAAATTCATCTGGAAGAACAAAAGTTCAAGAATATCAAGAGAATCAATGAAAAAAAAATCTAGAGGAAAGTGGCCTCGCAGTTCCAGATTTCAAACTATATTGCAAAGTGATAATCATGAAAACAAATTGGTTCTGGCTAAGAATTGAGTGGTGGATCAGTGGAATAGATTAGGTACACAATACACAGTAGTAAATGACCATAGTAATCTAGTGTTTGATAAACCCAAAGATTGAAGCTTTTGGGGTAAGAACTCACCATTTGACAAAAACTGCTGGAAAAAATGGAAAACATTTTGGCAGAAACTAGGCATAGATCAACATCTCATACCTTATTCCAAAACAAGTATATCTTATCTTGGATAATGAAAAATGGATTAATGATTTAGATACATGATTTAGACATAAAAGGTGATATCATAAATAAATTAGAGAAGCATGGAAAAATGTACCTGTAAGATCAGATAAAGGAAGAATTTATAACCAGACAAGAGATAGGATCATGAGAAGTAAAAAGATAATTTTGATTACATGAAATTAAAAAGCTTTTGCACAAACAAAAATAATGCATCCAAAATTAGAAAGAAAACAGGAAACTGGGGAAATACAGCAAGTTTCTCTGATAAAGGTCTCATTTCTCAAATATGTAGGGAACTGAGTTACGTTTATAAAAGTAAGAGCTATTTCCCAGTTGATAAATGGTCAAAGGATATGAACAGGAACTTTTCAGAAGATGAAATCAAAGCTATCAATAGTCACATAAAAGATGCTCTAAATCACTACTGATTAGAAAAATGTGAATTGAAACAACTCTGAGCTACCACTGCACACTATATTAGGAAGGTAGAATTTATGATTTCAAAGAGAATCTCATATGTGCCTGAAAGGTTCGGAACTGCAGGATATAAGGAATTCTCTAGGCAGAAGGCAGGAGAACTAAAGCATGTATTTACACTCCACAGTAACAGGCCCACAAACCAGCATCCCCATTTTGATATTTTGATCAAAAGCTTCCAGGCCCAATAAGTCCGCCTCACAAGAAGCGAGATGGTATAAGGCAAAATCGTATACATGCTTCCCCTCTACGGTAAGAAGATTACCCACTGGCCTCCAGTCCTTGGTCAGCACTCCTGGCTCCACGTGGGTCAGCTCTGCTACCGGCAGCTCAGCTTCGGCTGTAGGCCTCTCTGGCTCCAACCTGAAAAGGAAAAAAGGGTCTTCAAGCTGTCCTCTCCCCTCTTATAGAGTTTTCGATATCCTCAATCGACCAGGGCCAATTGGTTCTTGAGTTGGCCCCTCCCCCTAGCGTAGACCAGGTTAACACCCAATAGGGTGTGGCTCTGGAGTTAACACCTCCCCTCAGCCAGCCCCATGACTCATCACACAGGAAGTTCTTCGCTTCCCGGAAGAGAAGCAGCAGCGACCAGCAAGGTAAGCTGAGTCACTCAAGGAAAACAAAGGCCACTCTGGCCACACATACCTATCAGATTGACTAACATGACAGAAAAGAAAAATGGCAAATGCTATAGGAGACATAGGAAAATTGGTACACTAATTCACTATTGGTGGAGCTGTGAGCTAATCCAACCATTCTGAAGAACAGTTTGGAACCATACCCCAAAACCTACAAAACTATGCATACCCTTTGACCCAGCAATTCCACCACTAGGTCCATATCCCAAAGAGATCAAAGAAAAGAGGAAAGGACCCACATGTTCAAAAACATTTATAGCAGCTCTTTTTTGTGGTGGCAAAGAATTGAAAATTGAGGGAATCAATTGGGGAATGGCTGAGCAAGTTGTGGTAGATGATTATGATAGAATACTATTGTCCTATAAGAAGTGATGAGGAGGAGCATTTCAGAAAAACTTGGGAAGACTTGAACTCAAGCAAAGTGAAGTGAGCAGAACCAGGAGAACATTGTACGTGGTAATAGCAGTATTATAAGGAGGATCAATTTGTCAAAAACTTAGCTACTCTGATCAAGGCAATGGCCCAATATGATTCTAAAGGTCTTGATGATGAAATGATGACAAATACTATCTGCTTTCAGAGAGAGAACTCACGAACTCATTTTTCTTGTTTTATTTTTTGTCTGTGTTTTCTTTTGCAACATGGCTAATATGGAAATATGTTTTGCATGATGTCATATGTATAATCAAGTTGCTTGCCTTCTCAAGGAGGGCAGAGGGGAAGGAGGGAGAAAAAATTTTTTTTAAATGTTTGTTAAAAATTTTATATGTAATTGGGAAACATTTAATGAAATAAATTATGTATGCATATATACATACACACATACATATATGTATATATCTATATCTACACCTATCTGTCTATCTATCTATCTATCTATCTATACTATAAAGGTGTTTCTGTGTATGTGAAACGGGTCTTTTGTCCCTTGGGTAGTTTTTTGTGGGTGGGGAGGAACATGAGGAGAGGGAACAACAGTAGCCTTCTCTTTATTCCCTTCCCCAGCTCTAGGTCTATGGTCCCATGACCATAATTGGATACTCAAATTATAATGAGGCAAAGGCTTCTGGGACCACTAATACTCCTTATCATTCTATTCAGCGCTCACCTCAGTCAATAACTGTTTGGAGGTCCACAGTGAAAAAATGTTCTGTTCTGTGATTTTTAATGTAAGTTCCACAGGGGGACAGGCTCTAGGGATATATATGTAGAATAAAGAAGTATGCTGCATTGTGTGATTTATTTTTATTAGTCCTTTGAAGACTTCCCGAGCCCTATGGGGATTTTCCTGGCCAGCTTTGGGGAGGGTGTGGCCCACTCTGGATAGTGCTTATGTGTCATTCCATCCCATCACATCCCTGAACCCACATGACTGCTTTGGAGCCTTAACCAAGATTGCCCAAGAATCTGGAATTGTGTAAGCTCAGTGCTGGGGGTGGGGGTGGGTGTGTAAAGTGAACTTTTGCCTCTAAATCTTGCATAGCTGCATACATCAGCCATCAGGGGGCTAGAGAGGCAGAGGAGGGGGAGGCAAACTTCCCCCAGAGTTCATTCTGAGTCTAACCAGGACCAATTTGGATATTTCATCCCCCCCTGCCCCCACCCCATCTCATCTACTCCTACATATTCAGCTATCATTCTATTGGGATTATTCCAATATCTCCAGCCTGTCGCCTCTCATGAACACAGACTTATATTTCTATCTCCACCTGGATGCCCCACTGATACCTCTAGCTTGACACATCCCAAGCTGAACTAACTGTTTTCTTCTTCTCACCTCCAAATGAGCTCCTCTTCCACAGTTCCTAATTTCTGTAGGTGGAACCACCACCATCCCAAGTTTATTCAGTTCTAAAACATTGGACTACTTTTTGACTCATTCTCCTTTGCCCTACATGTCCAATCAGTAACTGACTCCTTTCCATCTTACCTCTACGTTATCTCTCCTCCATTTAACTCCTCTTTTTATTCTTACTGCCACTGTTTTGTTCAGGACTTGGATAATCTGGCTTGGACTATTTCAAAAGTCTTCTTGCCTCTAGGTTCTTCCACCTCCAATCTCTTTCATGTGCTGGTGGATTACTTTTCCAAAGTCCAGCTCTGATCATTTCACTCCCCTTCTGAAATACCATCAGAATTAAAATTCCGACTCCTCATCCTAGAATTCAAGGCCTTTGAGGATTTTATTCCAGCATCCTCTTCCAGACTTGTTCCCTACTTTTCTACTTCACGCATTTTATACTTTAGCCAGATTGTAATATAGGCTATCTCCTTACTTACCTAACTTTCTTATAACCATATATTTCTCACCCATATTGAAATACAACCCAACTCAAACGCCTCTTCCTCCATGCCATTAAGTCATTCCAGGTTAGCTCCAGCTGGACAGCCGTTCTTCTAACTCTGAAATTCCTCAGCTCTTTGTAAACTCCCTCTCTTATGGTACATTTCCTATAATAGTTTATATCCTCCATATCTGTGGCCATATTTGATCTCTCTTTCCAGACAGTATTCTCTATGGTAAAAGTATAGTAGAGTTAACCATAATAAAACAATAAAGACTCCTTAAATGAATGTGTGAGGGAAGGAATGATTAAGAGTGAGGATTGTGTCTTTTTCTCAAGTCAACATGTCTTTATAAAGTAACTACCTTCTGCTCAGCCACTTTGAATGAGCAGAGAGGAAGACACAAGAGGAAAATTTGATTTAATTCAATTCCCTCTTTGCTAAGTACCACTACTATCTTCACATGTCTACAACCTTGCTACGGAAACAAAGCCTATAAATTCTATGTGCTATGAATGTTCTAAGATGAATGGGAAATGCATGTAAAAATACTTTAAAACTGCTTTATAAATGCCAGCTATAATGACTTGATAACTAGACTGAAAAGTATAGTCATTACACTCAATAGTTCAGAGAAAAAAGAGATTTAGATGAGAGGAAATGAAGTAGATAGAACATCAGACCAGGAGTCATTGGAGTCATTGGTTTTTAATCCTGCCTCAAACATTATCTGTGTGCTTGTGGGAGAGTCATTGAATATACCTGGCCTCAGTTTCCTCATCTTTAAAAAGATGGGGTTGGACTCTAAGGTCCCCCACCCAATTCTAAATCTGCTGTCTTATGATCAATATAGATTGGGTAGTCAAAGAAGGCTTCTTGGAGGGGGTGGCCTTGAAGGGTAGATATTTCTATTTTAGGGGTATTGGGAAAATAAAAAACTGAAAGGCACCATAATTTAGTGGAAAGATGACTAGATTTGGAATCAGATAAACTATGTTCAAATTCTTGCTCTTTTTAATGGCTGCATGACTTTGGGCAAGACATGTAACCTCTTTGGGCCTCAGTTTCCTCTTAGTAAATGGAGTAGATGATCTCTAATGTCCTTTCTGACTCTAAATCCTACGATCCTCTGACAATGGAACTTAGAGGAAGAGGAAGAGTAGGGAGAGAAGAAGTGGAGATATTTCCCTCTGGTTTCAGCCTATGCTTCATTAAAGGCCTGGAGGGGTGAGGGTTAGGGCTGGGGAGGAATAAGTGTTCCCTTTCTTTCAATCTGCTCTCAGGCTTCATCCCAACCTCAGCCTCAGCCTCAGAACTTGGGCAGCTCAGTCTGCAGAAATGCCTTTCAAATGAGCCGCAGAAGGGGTGAGGCAGGTGGGGTCCAAACATTGGTCCCTGCCTTATGAGAGGTTTCTATGCTAGGATGCTAGAGTGTTCTTTTCCCCGTTAGAATTGAAAGTCAACTGATTTTTCCCAAGGAATACCCTGACTTAAAATTTTTTTTCCCAAAGTCCTTCTGTGGTCTAATGCTTTGAGTGTGTCTATAGACACAGGCCAAATGGAGGGTGGAGTGGGGAGAAGGCTTGGAAGAGGGGGAAGGGAAGAGAGAATTCAAGCCACTGGATTTTGAGAAAGCTTGCTTTCAGACAACCAATTAGTAACGAGTTATTGTTGAATTTTAGCCATTCAGAGAAAAAAAAACCAGCACAAAGGGTGATTACTGTTTCAAGCTAGACTGTCTCTTCCTCCTTCCCTTCTCTCCCCTTTTTCCTTTTCTTCTTCCCCCTTTCTGTACCCTCTGTTCTTCCCTCATCCCCTTTCCTCCCTTCCCTCTGCCCTGTCCCCTCTTCTCTTCCATACCAATTCCTTTCTACTTTCCCTTTCTTCCCTTCTCTTTCCCTTTTTCTCTGCTCTTCACTTTCTTTTATATTTTCCCCTCTTCTAATTTCTTCCCTTTACTCTTCAAAAAAGTACTCTAAACAAGCTTAGGCTGGCTCTGGGTGACCGACCTCATTCCCTGGAGCCTGCTGTGGCGTGGTTTCTCTCCCTCACTCTCACACCTGGGGACAGGCCAAGCCTGAGCTCTCATGTCCTCTTTCCATCCAACTAGATGGCTTTGTCTTTTGGTCTGATCCTGCCTTGGTGTTTCATGCTGACTTCTGGGCTTCCCACCTGGACTCCACTGAACTCCTTCCTTTCCATCCCAGAGAACAAGGCATCTCATAACACCCTGCTTCCCTCTTTTTGCCAGACAGAGCTGCTCACTTCTCCTAACATGTTAATCCTGGTTTGCATCTGTTTGACATTGGAGAAAAATCTTGCAAATGAAAACTCTTTGGCATGGGTTTTGGTTGACACCAGAATGATTTTTCCAGGTCCTGACATTCCATCTTGTAAGATTCCAGTAGACTTTTGGCAAAACTCTCTTGCGTATCTTTGGATACAACACAATGTATTCGGAAACTGCAAAGTTATGTTCTTTCTGATCATTAAGAGAGGTAAATTCTCCATGTCCTACTTGATTTGGGGGAGAACAGAGTCTGATTTAACTTTGTCAACATGCTAATGCATTCCAGAGAGGCAGCAGGAAGGTTTTTTCTTTTCTTAAATTCAGTTTTCAATCTGAGCCCTATGGAAAACCTTCTCTCCTAATGACAAGTTGACCACAACAGTGATTTTTTTTGATGGACAAAGAGCCCATTGGTTTTCCCTGGAGGGATTTATTTTTGTGGAATGAACAATGTTAGGCCTGCTTTTCATTACATCGTCAGCAGCATGGGGTAAGGAAAAAGCTGGTTTTGAGAGATGGGCTGATGGCTGTCAGAGAAGGAGAGGACTCCCCAGGAGTGGAGGCATTGCTGGGAGTCAGACAGAGGCACTGGGGGTGAGGGGAAGAGTGAGAATTCAAGGGTAGTGGGCAGATGGGCCTTTGAGGAAAGGAGCTGAAAGAAAAGGTGAGGGTTTGTTTTTTAATGTTTTAAAATTCCCAATTACCAAATGAAAGGATTTCTACAGCTGTCTTCTAAACCAATCACTACACATACAGAAGCTGATCTGAAGGACAGCAGATGGAAACAAGAGGCCTGATGGATCCTGGATTTGAGTCCTAAACAAAGACAAATGCCATGGCAGGAGGCTGGTTGAGGGGCTGGGTTGGGAAGAGGTTGAGCTAAGAATGTAAACCAATGATAAGATCCAAAGGCTGACTGGATCACCACCATTGACCACCAACACTCCAGTTTAGGAAGCTAAATTTTTTAGGGAGTTCTATGGCAAAACTGATAAGGTCACTTATCTGTCCTCTGGGACATCAGGAGTTAGCTTTTTCAGAGAGAATATTTCTCCCTGAAAGGGCAAAAGATCTGAATTGGTGTACCATGTAGTTGAGGATTTCCTAATGACCCATTTGACCGAAGCCCCAAAAAAGTAGCCTTCAAATGAAGAAGGATAGAGTGAGGTTAGGTACTTGGAGACAGCTCAGAGAATCAATATCTGCTGCCAGTTTCTGAAAGAGGTAAGAACCTCCTTATCTGGGATTCTCTTCATCTAGAGAAGTATTGCTCCCCTGCTCTGGGGCTGGGGGTGGGGAGTGAAGCAGGAAAAGGTCTTTTCTTGGTTTAGAGTCAGGGAAAAGAAGAAATGACCTCTAGAAGACTATGATAGTCCACGCACTCTAGGTATATCCAACTCCCCTGATCCCAGGGCACTGGTGGGCTCCATGGAGTCCTGGGTGAGGTCTTGATGATCCAGTCTGTCTCCTCTGATGATGTAAGAAATGACCAACTCACCAACAATAGCTTCTATTATCTGCTTGCATTATGGGCTATTTACAGGATGACAGAATTTAGAGTAGATCCTACCATGTTCTGCTTTCAGGAAGAATGCAAAGTCTTCCTAGACCAAAGACCAGGAGAGGCAAAACCAATAAAGGGACAGAGGTCAAAAGAAACACATGTCTGTGGCATTGGCTATGAGAGAGATAGATAAAGGGAGCTCCCCATGTGAGTGGTCACTCAGTCTCCCCAACAAGACTGTCACAAAATGGGGTTAGCTTTCTGTCCTTTAAAGTAAGCGTTCTTAACCTGGTTAGGGCGAAGTATGTTATAGAGAAGGACTGGGATGTGATTCCACAGGATCCTTTGCCCCTCTGGAATCCCAGTCCATCTACCCAAGCTTCTTGTCTTTTTCATAGGACAGATTAGGAATCAAGCTACTGGGGACAAGAGTGTGTACAGGTAACACAAGGAAAGGCATTGGAGGACAAGACAGGGGCAGTGAGGCTCATAACACCAGCTATGGTCAGAATTCTTTGTAATTCTTGTGTCATTTCTGCCATCTTGTCATTCTGAGACCTGTAGAAAGGAGAACATTTACTTCCAGCCTCAGCAAAGCAATGGGGAAGAATAGGGGACCTACTGCCGGTTCTGTGTTAGAGAAGACTGGACCAAGGAGGAGGGATCTGCTGTTGTCCTCTCTGTGTGGCGTGATCCTGTGGCTGTAAAGCTGAGGTCATGTTTGTTTGGAAGCAAGTGTAGTCATTTGATCTTCCAAATAACCCCACCCTTCCTACAGCTACTGTTGTTCTAACATCTGGGGTGGCTCAACAGTGTGGGGAGTGAAGCAGCAGGAAAGGGGCATCTCTTTTATGGTTAAAAAGCAGAGAGAAGGAAGCTCTGGCATGCCTGAACAAGACCAGGTCCAACCAATCAAAAACTCAACAAGGATTGGTTAAGTGCCCGCCATGTGTCAGGCTCTCTGCTAGGTTTTGGGGATAGAAGCAGAAAGAATGAAATAATCCCAACTCAGAATGAATTTTTATTATTTTACAAGACAGCAAGTAAAGCCGTAACTAGAGTGGAACCATGTGGGCTTTTTTACCCAGGGTACTAATATCTAAGAGGTACACTTTCTTCCTGGGGTGGGGGAGATACATTTCTTCACCAAGGCAGTCTGGCACTTTTTTGTCTTTCCCACGGTATGCAACACACAACAGGATCCTTGCTCTCTGGTCTGAACCTACATCCAGGATCTCTGACCTTCCACTGTAGTTTCTGCCACATAGTGTGGTCAGTGTCCTCACTCCAAGCCTGGCTTACCCCTGGGATTCCATTGCCAGGGTACCCCTCGTCCCCCCACCAACACCCACAGGGGCACAATTCATTTTCTATTGGACATTGGTTGTTGGTTTTTTCCTAACCAACCACATTCACATTTGGATTATCTTTTGTGCCCTTTTAGGCCAGCTAAATCTACCCTCCCGCTCCCTCGCTCCCCCAGTGTTTTTTCTGCTATGCCATCAGAAAGGGGTCAATCCAAAAAGAAGTCCTGGAAGACACGTTCTGTGTGGATGTGTATTCTGTCGCCTCTCACTGTCTTCAGAGGAATGAAAAGTGACCCATCCTGGTCGCAGTTCCCATGCCTTATTCAGATTCAGCATTTTTTTTTCACCGTGCTAGCCCAGGGCATGTTTTTACATCTTGGAGTTAAAGCATTCGCCTATCCCCCATCCACTCACTTTTCTGTGATCCCTGATGTCTCAAAGAGTTCCTTGAGACTCAGAAAGTACATCAGAAGGAAGAACGGAAGAGTTAGGGACAATGAATCACTTCTTATGAGACAACGGACATTCTTGGCCAATTAAGAAGACAGTTAAAGGACTGATTTATGGGACTGGGTTAGAAGGATCCTTAGCATCAAGGGGCAGCTATGTGGTATAGCAGATAGAGGACTGGGACTGGAGTCAGGAAGACTCACCTTCCTGAGTTCAAATCCAGCCTCAGACACTTACTAGTCGTGTGACCCTGGACAAGTCACTTCATCCTGTTGGCCTCAGTTTCCTCTTCTGTAAAATGATCTGGAGAAGGAAATAGCAAAGCACTCCAGTATCTCTGCTAAGAAAACTCCAAATGGGGTCACAAAGAGTCAGACCCAACTAAAACTACAGAACAACAAAAGCACCAAGACAAAAAAAGTCATAATGACAAGGAGACATGGGCTGAAAAGTTCCTATCAACTAGGTTGGCTGATTCATAGGCATGTATTAAGAAGTGATCTAATACTCAAAACCAAAGCGACCATAGCCAGGTCTCTTTAATGCCTCAGGAATCTATAACTCACATATATAAGTCATGGCTCCAACCCCTAAACTCTGGGAAGGTTCAATTTTGGGAGGCTTTTCAAAATTCTTCTTTGACTCATGCCCCCAGTAACCTCAGACTATAACTGGAATTCAGGTCTCTAGAGGTATAGATTAAAAGAGTCCCCCAGCTCCCATGTAAATGCAGCAGAAGGAAGCAAACTATTTCTATCAGATAAAGGATAGCTTTTATTTCATTCTATAGAAAGAATGCAAAAACCTCCAAGGAGTCACAAGAGCCAAGAGAATTCTCATTTCTTCTCCACTGGGTCCTACCTTCTCCCAGGAACCTCTATAGTCTTCCACACTGATAATTCTACACCAGGGCTGGGCTTTCCCCAAAAAAGTCATGCCTTTGGAGTTGCTAGAGGGTCAGTCCTTTAACCTCTGGTATACCACAGGGACTTGGATCATCCTCCAGACTTCCAATGCTACTCGAAAGTTGGTGAATGGGAATTTTCCACTTGGGACTGGTAGACAGTCACCCCTTCTATTAGGACTTGCAAAGTCCACCTAACTCATGATACTAGGAGAAGGCAAGTGAAGTCAGTTCCTGATGGCATCTTGGACTGAGCAACATGCTTGTTCTTTCTTCCCTTTAGGATATGTGATTCTGTAACTTGAGTGGAACTCCTTCTATTTTCATAAAAAAAATAGCTAGCATTTATAAAGTGTTTAAAGATTGGCAAAGTGCTTTACAAATCTTGTGTTATCCTCACAACATCCCTGGGAGAGAGGTGCTACTATTATCCCCATTTTACTCATAAGAAAACTGAGGCAGACAGTGGTTAAATGAACTGCCCAGGGTTACACAGCTAGTAAGTGCCTGAGGCTAGATTTGGACTGACTCCAGATTCAGCTCTCTCCACTGAACCCCTTAGCTGCCTCATTAAAACTAGTTCTAGGGATTCAAAGCTATCCAGGAATTTGGACCTAAGGGTAGGTTTCACTACACTGCTGTCATCTCTGGGGCAAAGTGGTTCTGTGGGAGAGGGATGTTCAGTTAAAAAAGTTTTCCGTTCCCCAGGGACCCAAGCCCACTCTGCTCTCTATCTGTGCTTACCTCTATGTGGATGTTTCTGACGGAGGTGTCTGCTTGCTTTTATAAGTCTGAGTTCTAAGGTTGCACCTCAGATGTACCATAACAATGATTCAACCAGTCATCCTCAATGAGGGGCCAATGGGTCAATGATCACTCAGGGCAAGGGTACTCCCCATACTATATCTGATGACAGAGTTGTCTTCAATCAACTCAATGTCAAGTCAGTAAGGGTGCGCATACCTTCCTGAGGGAGAAGCCTTTAAGCGGTAGAACAAAGGCTTTATTCTTGAACCTTGTTGACTAGACTACTAGTACTGGTCACATTCCTTTACATGTAAAGCAGATAAATCAATCAATTAATTAAGAAGCATTTAATAAGCACTATGTTCCAGGCACTGTGCTGGGTTCTGGGTATTCCCAGAAAGATAAACCCAGAAAGATAAAGCATTATGTAACACAGGTATGGGACCACTGTCCCTAGGGGCAGGTTGCTAGAGTGTGGTTGGCTCCATCTCACCTTGGAGCTCTATGGATAACATTTGAAGGGCTCTCTTAATTGCCAAATCTAATATAGCCTTTTCTTAATTCTGATCCTTCTTGAACTCTCTGCAGACTTTGACATTGCCAATCATCCTCTTCTTCTCTTCTCTCTAGGTTTCTGTGACATTATACCATCTCCTGGTGCTCCACCTAATTGCTTCCTCTTGGTCTCCTTTGCTGGATCTTCATCCAGGTCATACCCACTAACCAAAAGGCTTTGCCCTGGGCCCTCTTTTCTTCTCCTTCTACCCTACTTCACTTGGTGACCTTATTAGTTCCCATGGATTTAATTGTTATCTCTGTGCTGATGATTCTTAAATCTACTTACCGAGCCTGAACCCATCTACTGACTTCCAGACTTGCATTGCCGATCAGACATCTCAAACTGGATGTCCCATAGACATCTTAAACCCATGTCCAAAACTAAGCTCAATTCTTTCCTTCCAACTCTGCTATACCCTTCCTAACTTCCCTGTTACTGTTGAGAGTACCATGATGCTCCTAATCAGCAAGATTCAAAACCCTACCTCCAATATCCAATTTGCTGCCAAGTCCTATCGATTTACCTTTGCAACACCTCTTGTATATGCCCCCTTCCTCCTTTTGACACTGTCACCATGTGAGTTCTGGCCATTGTCACCTCACAGCTGTATTATTGAAATAGCCTACTGGCTGGTTTCCCAGTCACCAATTACCCTCACTCCAGTCTATCCTCCACTCAGCTGCCAAAGTGATCTTCCTAAAGCTCATGTCACCTGCCTATTCAATAAACTCCAGTGGCTCCCTATCACCTCCAGGATCTAATATAAAATCCTCTACTTGGCATTCAAAGCCCTTCACAACTTTTCCCTTTCCTTTTTGACCTCTTTTTATCATACATCTTCCTCTCTTCACCTCTCCCATACTCTATGATCTAGTGACACTGACCTCATGGCTGGAACTTCCTTGAACAAGACACTAATTCTCCAGATTCTGGGCATTTTCCCTGGCTGTCTTCCATGGCTGGAATTCTCTCTCCTCATCCCCACCTCCTCACTTTCTTGGCTTCCTTTAGGCCTCAGATAAAATCCAAGCTTCTACAAGAAACCTTTCCCAGAGTCACTTAGCACTTAGCACTTAGCTGGGTGGCGTAGTGGGTAGAGTGCTGAGCCTGGAGTTGGAAAGATTTCAATTCAAATCTAGCCTCATACACTAGCTATGTGACTCTGGGTAAGTCACTTGACCCTGTTTGCCTCAGTTTCCTCATCTGTATAATGAGCTGGGGAAGAAAATGGCAAAGTACTCCAGTATCTTTGCTAAGAAAACCCCAAATAGTGTCATGAAGAGTTGGACATGACAGAAAACGACTGGACAACACCACCGTCACCCTCAGTTGATTATTTCCAACTTACTCTGTATATATTTTGTTTAAATATAGCTGTTTGCATATTGCTCCCCTCCCCACCCCTCTTAGACTGTGAGCTCTCTGAGACCAGGGACTGATTTTGCCTTTCTTTTTATATTTAGACCTTAGCACAGCCCCTGGAATGGAAATAGATGTTTATCGACTAACTGATTTGAGCTTTTTAACTCTCAGTTGCCTCATTTATAAAATGGTGATAACCATACCTACCTACCATCAAATTGTCATGAGGAAAGTGACTTATAAAACTTGAAATGATATGTAAATGTCAGTAATTATTATTAACAAATCCTCTATCCCTGTGTTGATAGGATAATAATAACATTTATATAGTGTTTTAAGGTTTGCAAAGAGCTTTACAAATATTATTTCATATGTTTAATATGATTGTACATATATAGTCTATATCAGATTGCACATCATCTTGGGGAGGGGGAAGAGAAGGGAGGGGGAGAAAATTTAGAACTCAAAACCTTATAGAAGTGAATGTTGAAAACAAAAAACAAACAAATAATAAATAAATATATTTTAAAAGCAAATATTTTATTTTATCCTCATGACAACCCTGGGAAGTGCCTGCTTTTATTATCCTTGTTTTACAGATGAGGAAAATGAGACAGATAGAAGTTAAGTGACTTGCCCAGGGTCACACAAATAATAAGTAAGGATCATAGGATGAAAAGGTACCTTAGAGATCATCTGGTCTACTTCGCTTATTTCACATGTGAGAGGGGCATTACATACCTCTCCCTCAATAATTAGCAAGGTCCTAGAAGCTTAATCAGTCAAGCAAATGCATTTCAACTAGAGGTGACAGGAAGGATGTTGGGATTAGTTGAGGAAACTCAACGGCCTGGGGGTCTTGTATAAAAAAAATCAAAGGCCAGTTTAGAAACCAAGTATTCAAGCATTTGAACACGTGGAAGTACAGAGGAGAGAACAGTTGTAGCTAAGCATCTGAGCAGGAATCACTGGTGGGGGAAGTTGCTGTCTCTGTCTTCTTCCTGATCCCCTTGATTATAGGATTATATGTTGTTATCAAATTGCTTTCCTTCCCAATGAAGAAGGAGGGGAGGAAGAGTGTGAAAGCATTTGGACCTTAAAATTTAAAAAAAATGAATGTTAAAAATTTTTACATGTCATTTAAAAAAAGATTAAAAACAAAAGGAAAACCTTGTGAAATTCAAAGGGTTGGAGGATTTGGGCTTCTCATTATCATCCTGACAACAATCCTGGAACAGCCAATGGCAATGAGCAGCTGATGGCTTCAGGAACCAAGGACAGAGTAGAAACGCTGAAGAAAATGGCTTTGAGACGCTACAAAAAAAGGAACAGGCTTTTTTGCACTATGCCAAACTTACTATGCCCAAGGGGACTTTGGGAGGCTGTGAATTACCTCCTTTGGGACATGTGCTTTCTAAGCGTGAGCTTAGTTTCCCTGGAGCTTCTCTGTCCTTATGGGAAAGTATGCCCCCATATGGGGGGATGTTTAGTACCAAATGTTCTTAATTTACCACCTTAAGTAAACACCTATTTCTTTTTTTTTTAGTTTTATCTTTTGCTTAATTAGTCCCTTCCCTCATTTCTCCTTATATTTTCTTTTTTTAATTTAGTTTGCATTTATGAAATAACACATACATTTTCATAACATAGAGTTAAAAAAAGATGTTTGCCTACAAAACTGAAAATCTATTATAACCTTGTTTTTTGGCAAGTGTAAAGTCTTAAGTTTGGAGGATAAGAATTTATTATTTGGCAGAAATTGTTGGGAAAATTGGAAAGCAGTCTGGCAAAAACTGGGCATAGACCAATATCTTATACCACTTACCAAGATAAGGTCAAAATGGATACATGACCTGGCTATAAAAGAGAGCTATTACAAGAAAATTTGAAGAACATGGGACATATTACCTATCAGACTTATGGACATGTGAACAGTTTATAAATAAACAAAAGATAGAGAGTATTATGAGGTGTAAGATGGATAATTTCAATTACATTAAATTAAAAAGGTTTTGTACAAATGAAAAAATGTAGCCGGGATCAGAAGGAAAGCAGAAAATTGGGGGAGGGAATTTATAGACAGCTTCTCAGATAAATGCCTCACATCTCAAGTATATAAAGAACTTTGTCAAATCTATAAACACCTGTTTCTAAAACCTAGTGGAATATGACTATCTAATTGATATCAGTTGATATCAATGTGAGACACATGCTGGTGGGGGCGGGGTTGGGTGTCTTATAACATGCCTTTGTAAATATACAATTTTCAACCCATTCACAGGATCACACAGAGTCCTGGATTTAAAGCTGGACTGGACTTTGAAGCCACAGAGTCTAACCCCTTCATTATACAGATGAGGGAATTCAGGCTCATAGAGGTTAGGTGACTTGCCCAGGATCACACAGCTAGTATGTGAGGTAGGATTTGAACCCAGATATTTCTAATTCCAATTCCAGTGCTTTATGTAAATGATGTACTTCAAACTTTTCTTTGGGTGACCTGAAGACAAAATTTCTTCTCAAGCATGCAGTTCTCAGACAACTGATATATACCACCTGATTATTGCCTTTGTTTGATCTCCTCCTCTTTTAAAAGCTACTGTGTGCCTTACTAGGGCATGAGTCTCCTAGTTCCATGCCAACAGAAAGAGGCAACCTCATTGATGTTTGTGTGAGTTTCATTAGTTCTGGCAAAGCTTCAGGTCTCATTCATCTCCCCAGAAATGTTGGCAATGGGATATGAACCAGGGGGCTGAATTTAAGGTCCTTTTTGTCATCTTCTTAATTGGAGTTAGGGCAGTTCACATGGGAGAAGCATGAAAGAAGCTGATTCGCCTGCCGATCTGCCTCCCAACAGTGCATAAGGAAGCCCCACGCATCCTGAGCCCTAGAAGAAAATTGTGGTTTGATTGAGCCAGGGATGGGGCTTGAGGTAAGGTGCTTGTCAAAGAGCCAGGGGCCTTGGGCCAGGGTTTGACTCACTCCAGTCTGCCTGGGTTGGGTTTGTTCAATAAAATCTGTGTTTGGATTTCCTTGGGAATCGATTTCATTTATGAGGCCAGCAATCTGCCTGAGTGCAGCACTAGCAACAAAGCCAGGTTTTTTTCTTCTTCTAGTACTCCCCAAATTAAACAAGTTGGAGAATATATGGGCATAGTTACTTACCCTAGGGATGGAAGCTTAGCCCAGGCAATTCCCTGTAATCTTAGCGACTGGGACTGAAAACCTTGTGGAGAGCCAAAATGCCCATAGAATTTCCATACATGCTTGATTTGGCTAACGGCATCAGCCTTTCTAGCTAAAACTAGAACATGTTGAATTTTAAAATCTGAAAGAACCCCAAAGCTCCTCTAGTTCAGAAGTTTTATTTTACATGTGAGGAAACTAACACCCAAAGAGGTGATGTAGATTATTTAAGGCCATACAGCTAATCAGGGAGTTTCCAACTCGAATCTCCTGATTTCAAATCCATGGCTCTTTCAACTATACCATAGTATTGTCAACAAGGAATTGGAGGGTAGGCTTTGTATCTCTCTTGCTCTTCTTCTGATGGAAGGGCTAAAAGAACAAAAATTGGTCACATGGGGGGATGGCTTAGAGAAGTCACTTATCATTTCTAGGTACAAGTTTCCACGTCTATGAAATGAAAGGGTTAAAAGTAAGGTGATCTCTGGAGTCTCATACAGAGCTAAGATTTGGTTATTCTCTGGTCCCCTGTTCCTTTGTATACTTCAGATAATATGTGTATGCATTCTACATACAGAGTCACAGGGCACCATTATGACTCCGATTTGGGCATCCTAGTGGACAAATCATGGGATCCTTTGACATAACAATTCTAGGTATTTACTGTATTCTAACATGATGGGAGTATGATACAAAGAATACCATATAATACAATAACTTTATTAAACCTGTAAGACTTCTTGTTCACTCATCCCACCCCAATTAGCCAGATACCTTTATCAGGCGAGAACACATTTCTACTGAATCAATCAATTGGTCATAGTCTTTAGACTGTATGAAAAGTCCTTGGTTCATTTAGACTCCTTGAAAGCCAATGGATGAAGGAAAATGATGCCACACAGGAAGTGTACTCAGATTGCCTCAAGGACTTGGTTATACCCAGTGGAGCTTGTTTGTCATTATTTTGGTTGGTCCTTCATTCTCCAAGAGGACCAGGACATCAGGAAGACAATGCCATGATTTGCAAGTGAATTGGACTTCAATGAGATAGGGCTGTGCAAAATTACCAGCCTTATTCTCTTCTCCTAAGCCATCTAGGTCCAGTGGCAAGATATAGATCAGGACTACTGGAGATGGCCCCCATGGGGCTTGTATAAAACTATTGAACTAGCTTGTAATTTAAGAAGCTTGGGGTGGAAGCCTTACAGCAGAGTCTCTAAGAAGAAATTGGTGGAGGACAAGAGCCCTAGCTTCTGCCTTGGACTCAATCTTAGTCTTCCCTTTTCCAACCCATCTTTGGCCGATGGAGGGATCATGTTAACTTCAAAGGATCTGGATGATTTTGGAGTTTTTATCAGCATTTTAACAGTGTCTCTGAAAAGTCTGTTATCAGCATCTGTATCAGGAGCCAAGGATAGTCTGGACACAGTTGTGAAGGGCTACTTCAAAGTAGCTCAGCAGAGAGAAACTACACAATTCCTAAAGGGAATTTTATGAGAACCCCATGAAAGGGAGAAAGGACTTTCAGAAACCAGAAGCTTTGCGCTTCCCCTTTGGTACACGTATCTAAATTGGAGTTCACTTTCCCCTGAACTCTCTGTGTACTGGTGGGAAAGTGTGGTGCAGATTTTGTGGGGATGCTTTGTACTACCTATATCAGCATTGTAAATACCCATTTCTAAAAGCTAATTAAACCTACCTAACTAATTGATGTTAACTGATAATTTTCAGGAGGAAGCATTGCAGTGCGGGTTCATCATCTATAGCACTAGAAAAAAAATCCCTCAACACCTCAGGGTCCCCTAGAACCCTGAGGCACAAGGAGCAGCAGCTGCCTCTCTGGGAAGTTAACTTGTCAGTTTCAGTGAGAGTTGGTATAGTAACTGTAGTCCATGTCCTACATGTGACTGCTTTGTACAGAGCACTAGAATGAGGGAGATGTATATTTTAGGTAAGACACATTCCCTGTCCTCATGGAGTTTACCATTAGGGAATGGAAAATCTGTAACTGTAACACAGAATAAGTAAGATTTTGGAGTTTACCATTAGGGAAGGGAAAATCTGTAACTATAATACAGAATAAGTAAGATTGGAATTGGACTGACACCTCCCCTCCATACCCACAATTATATGGTCCTTTGTGGCAACATTCCCATTTTGGGAAATGACACTTGGAATCTTTCTCAAGTTGCTCCTTCCTTGCGAAATTTCTCTCATCCACCAAGAATGTGAAATGCTTAAGAGGCAGCATTTTATTTCTTTGGAATCCCTCAAAACGTAATCTGGCTTAGGTTTCAGTGCCCTCAGGCATTATGACAGTCACACTTAGCTGTGGCATATATTCATATAGTTTCTCAATGTCTTCCTCTCCTTGTCCTTTTTCTTCTCCCTTTCTTCATTTTACTGTTTTTCCTTTGGTCACTCTCTTTCCTATCTGTCAGTCTCACTGACTCTTCCTCTCCCCCATTCCTCTTGTATTCTTTCTTACTCTCCTTTACCCTCTCCCTCCTATTCTTTCTATCCTTGTATCTTTTTCTCCCTCTTTTTCTTCTCTTCTCTTTCTTTCACACACTAGTGGATAGGGTACAAGTTCTAGCATCAGGAAGACGTGGGTTTATGTTCTGTCCCTGATACTTACCAGTTGTGTGACTTTGGGCAAGTCAATTAACCTCAGCTTGCCTCAGTTTCCTCATCTGTAAAATGGGATAATAATAGTACCCACCTCCCAGGGTTGTTATGAGGATCTGATAAGATAATGTTTGTCAAGGGCTTGGCAAATCTCAAAGCAGTATATAAATGCTAGCTATTATTATTAATCATTATTCTCTATTCATAGAAGGATTGTGTTACCAGATCCTGTACTTAATGGCACATGAATGTGCCCATATCACTAGCTATCCATAGGTACCCATTCTATTTGTGTTCTTCTTCAAAAGGTAATAATAGTCCAATCTCTTCCTTAGTCTAGAATCTTAAGACAAATGCACATTTTCTAAATAATGCTGTGAGTACCAGAGCTGCTATCTATGGCCTAAACCAAACAGATCATATAATAGATGTGTTATTTAGACCTAGCCAGGAACCATAGGAAGGGTTCATTTCTTCAGAACTGACAATGATTTTAACTGGAAACTAGCGATGAAAGGAACCAGGAGTTTGGACCTCGCCTTAGGCCTGGTAGCTTTCAAACTACTCGCATTTTCCCACATGAAGTTCACACTACATTGTTCCACTGCTACCAGGAGTGGGGATGGGTGAGAATTTCCTGATACTCCATTTAATTTTCAGGTTTTGCACTTCACCCCTTCCAGTGACCAGGCCATCCTATAGCCAAGGCCCAGT
Organism: Trichosurus vulpecula; assembly: GCF_011100635.1. Classification (NCBI taxonomy): domain Eukaryota; kingdom Metazoa; phylum Chordata; class Mammalia; order Diprotodontia; family Phalangeridae; genus Trichosurus; species Trichosurus vulpecula. The sequence goes on along the minus strand of NC_050581.1, from coordinate 142,352,134 downwards.
TCTCCAGCCAGGTTTTTATAGTGGGTGGGCCATGCTGGCCAGGAATAACACATTTGTGTTGGAAAGCTACTGTCTTAAGGGCTACAAGAATCAGGCAAATGTCATGTGCTGAGTGTGTCTTTTCACTTAGCATGATGTGGTTTAAATCAGGCCCTGGAGCCCACTAAGAAATTTTCCTCATAGAAAAGACAAAACTCGCATGTGCTGTACGTTCCTCTGAATCAGACGGTGTTTTCACCCAACAATTGGCACCAAACACCAGCTTTACGAGCTGTTACACTAGAAGTGAGTTTTATGCTGGAAACAAGTTTTACATCTGTTTCTGCAAGGATTGGGCTTTTGTTTTTTCTCTAAGGCTATACTGTGGGATCCAAGGAAGATCTCTACACTCTATACCCACCCTTTCCCAAAAGATCACCTATTTATTGGGCATTGTTATTCTATATTGGGCATATGGTTATTTCAGGAAGACAGCATGATACAATGGTAAGAGACAGAGAGCCAGGGGACATAACAATTAGTAGTTGTGGCGAGTCATTCTCCTATAGGCCTCGGTCATAAAATGGAAATTATAAATCCTGATGTGTTCTGCACAGAGTTGTAAGGATTAAATGTGATGATGTGTGTGCTTTGTAAAGTGATTTTGCGGGTGTAGCTTCCTGACACAGGACCTTATTGTCCTACATCCAGGTTCGTGGTACCTTAAAGGGTCCATCCCCTATCTTAATTCACAGTTTGTGAGCCCCTAGTTCTGCTGAATCTCCCTTGACCAAGATACAATAAAAACCATGAGATCATAGTAAGACAAAAGACATTTGTGTAAAACAAAATGCAAAGCAAAGGACAAAGAGCTAAATCAAATCAAAAGAATGCCGACCGCTCCACCCATTTTCCCAATCTACTACCTCTAAAGCTTGTGGAGCCAGGAGCTATGAGTTCACTAATTCTTGCTCCCTAACCTCTTCATCATGACCCTGCTGACCATGGAATAGGAGAGTTAGAGTCTTGTCCATCAGGTGAACACTGAAGTCTCAATATCTAGAAAGTGCTGTTTTTTAGTACAGGAATTTGAAGCATTGAAGAAGACTTTGTTTCCTCTCAGGACCAGAGGGTCAGAGGGGAGAAGAGTAGCTGATGCTGCTCCTTCTACCATGGTAACACCTACATGAGCTAGACATCACTATTGGGCATCTCAAATTGTATATCTGGTAGACATCTTAAACTCGACATGCCCATTATCTTTTTCCCAAAACTATTCCCCCCATCCTCTCTTCTCTCTTAGTTCTCCCGGGCACTAAGGTTCAAAACTTAGGTATCATCCTCACTCTCCCTCACACCCCATATCCAGTCTGTGGCCAAATCCTGCCAGTTTTACTTTTGGAACAGTCCCTCCTCTAACCCTGGTACCACCGTAGTTCAGGTTCTTATCATCTCACACCTGAACTATTGCAGTAGTCTGCTGGTTGGTCTGCTTGGCACAAGTCTCTCCCCATTCCAATATATTCAGCTACCAACATGATCTTCCTAAAACCCAGATGTGACTGCCTCTCTTCAGTCAACTCCACTGGTCCCTTTTACCTCTAGGATCAAATATGGGGAATCAAAACACTTTGACAAAATACTAGGTTCAAAATGTTGTTCAATTGTTTCAGTTTTGTCTGACTTTTCATGACCCCATTTGGAGTTTTCTTGGAAGAGATACTGAAGTGGTTTGCATTTTCTTCTCCAGATCATTTTATAGGTGAGGAAACTGAGGCAAACAGGGTTAAGTGAGCTGCCCAGGGTCACACAGCTAGTAAGTATCTGAGGCTATATTTGAAATCAGGAAGATGAGTCTTCTTGACTCCAGGCCTGGCACTCTATCCACTGTGCCACTTAACTGCCCAGATTCAAAATACTTTGCCTTTTTGCCCCCAGAGTTTTAGTGCTATTTTAAGCTTTAGTAGCTGTATAACTAAACCTGTATAAAATCTTCTCTGACATTTTAAGTCCTTCAAAACCTGGCCTCTTTCCACTTCTCCATTCTTCTTCCACTTTACCTCCTCTCTCTGTGACCCAGTGGCACTGGCCTCCTTGATGCACCTTGAACAAGATACTCCATCTCCAGACTCTGGGCATTTTTGCTTGTTGTCTCCCCTCATCCATACCTGTAATTCTCTCCCACCTCATCTCTACCTCCTGTATTCCTTCAATTCCTAGCTAAAATCCTAATTCCTAAGGAAACTTTTCCTGATCCACTTTAATGCTAGTGACCTCCCTCTGTGTTTATCTCCAATTCATCACACACACACACACACACACACACACACACACACACACATACCTCTGAATGGCCTGCATAATATTGTGGCAGCAGCTCAATTTGCACTCCCCAAAGGGGAGAGGATGTGAGGAATGGAGACAGTTTCCTAGAAGGAATTTAGGAGGATTTCTTGTTTTCTATTTTCAATTTTATTAATCTCTCCTTTGATTTTCAGGATTTCCATTTTGGTGTTTAATTGGGGAGTTTTAATTTATTCTTTTAATGGTTTTTTAGTTGCATGCCCAATTCATTGATCTGTGTTTTATTAATACATGTTTAGAAATATAAATTTTTTGGATATAAGTGCTTGGAGATATAAAATTTCACCTAAGTATTACTTTAGCTGCATCCCACAAATTTTGGCATGTTGTCTTATTGTTGTAGTTACTTTTAATAAAATTTTTGATTGTTTCTGTTATTTGTTCTTTAACCCATTCTTTAGGATTTGATTATTAGTTTCCAGTTGTTTTAATTTATATTTCTAAGGCCCTTTATTGAATGTAACTTTTATTGCAGTATGGTCCCCAGAGAGTGCATTAATATTTCTACCTTTCTGTATTTCTTTGTGAGGTTTTTATGCCCTAATACTTTGTCAATTTTTTGAAGGTGCTGTATACATAGCTGAGAAAAAGGCACACTCCTTTCTACTCTCATTCGGTGTTCTCCAGAGATGTATCATATCTAACTTTTCTAAAATTCTGTTTAACTCCTTAACTTCTTTCTTATTTATTTTATGCTTAGATTTGTATAAGTCTGTGAGGAGTAAATTGACATCCTCCACTAATATAGTTTAACTGTGTATTTCCTTCCATAATTAATTAAACTTTTCCTTCAAGAATTTGGATGTTATGCCATTTGGTGCATCTATATTCATCATTGATGTTAATTTAATGTCTATGGTACCTTTTAGCAAAATGTAGATTGCCTGATTATCTCTTAATTAGGTCTATTTTACTTTAGCTAAAGTATAATAGATTCTGCTGAAGCCTTCTATTTTAACTCTCTCTGTGTGTTTTTCTGTTTCAAGTGTATTTCTTATAAATAATATATTGTTGGATTCTGGCTTCTAATCCATTCTGCTATCCTCTTCCATTTTATGAGTGAGTTCATCCTATTCACATTCACAGTTATGATAGCTGTATTTCTCTCCATTCTATTCTCTTCAATTCATCTTCATCTTTTTTTTTTTTACCTTGTATTCTCCTCAAAAGTGTTTTTTACTTCTGGCCATTGACTCCCTTAATCAACTCTCCTTTTTATCACTCCTCACCTCACTTTCTCTTAGCCATTTCTTTTCCTTCTTCCCTGTTTGGTAAGATGATTTTCTATACCCAACTGTGTATATACATATATATGTGTGTATGTATGTATTCTTCTTTCTTTGAGCCAGTTCAGATGAGAGTAAGGTTCAAACACTGCCTGTTTCCCTTCCCCTATTTTCCCCTCCACTGTAAAATCTCTTCCTTGCATCCCTCCTTTATGTGAGATAATTTTCCCCATTCTTCCTCTTCCTTCTCGCTTTTCTAAGCACATTCCTCTTTCTCAACCTTCCATTTTTCTTTTGAGATCACCCCAACAAAATAGATTCATACTCATGCTCTCTGCTTAAGCAGAATCTTTTTAACTGTTCTAATAATGATAAAGTTCTTAGGGGTTACATATATCCTCTTCCCATTTAGGAATGTATACAATTTAGCCTTATTAACTCCCTATTCATTTCTCACGCATGTTTACTTTTTTATGCTTGAGTTTTGTGTTTGAATGTCCAATTTTCTATTCAGCTCTGTTCTTTCCACCAGGAATACTTGAAAGTCCTCTATTTCATCAAATGTCCATTCCCCTTCCCCCCCCCCCCCCATTCCAAGGATTGTAATCACCTTTTACTAGGTAGGTTATTTTTGGTTGTAATCCTAGCTCCTTTGCCTTCCAGAACATAATATTTCAAGGCCTCCATTTCTCTACATTGGTTGCTGCTAAATCTTGTGTGGTCATGAATGTGACTCCATGGTATTCGAATAGTTTCTTTCTGGCTGCTTTCAGTGTTTTTTCCTTGACCTGGGAGCTCTGGAATTTGGCTATAATATTCATGAGAGTTTTCGGATCTTTTTTTAGGAGAAGATTGGAGAATTCTTTCAATTTTTAATTTGATCTTTGGTTCTATAATATTTAGGCAGTTTTTCTTTATAATTCCTTGAAATATGATGTCTACAGTTTTTTTTTTAAATTGTGGCTTTCATGTAGTCTAATAATTCTTACATTATCTCTCCTCAACCTCTCTTTTGGTCAGTTGTTTTTCCTATGAGATATTTCACATTTTATTTTATTTTTTTTTCATTCTTTGGGCTTTGTTTTATTGTTTCTTAATGTTTCTCAGACTCAGAAGCTTCCAATTCTGATTTTCAAGGATTTGTTTTCTTCAGTATTTTTGTGCCTCTTTTACCAAGCTGCCAATTTTCTTTTTATAATTTTCATACATTACTCTCATTTCTTTTCTCAATTTTTCCTCTACTAGTCTTTTTTGATTTTAAAAATCATTTTTAGCTCTTTAAAAAAATTTCTTTAGTGCTTCTAAAAATTCATGTTGTGCTTATGTTCAATCTTCATTTTTCTTCGAGGTTTTGCTCATAGATGTTTACAAGTTATCTTTTTCTGAGTTTGTGTCTTTAACTTCCTTGTTACCATAATAGCTTTTTATTATGGTCAGTTTATTTTTATTGTTGTTGTTTGCTCATTTTTCTAGCTTATTTTTTTTTTTACTTTGGACTTTATGCAACAGGTGGGTTCTGTTTACCTCTGAGGGTGGAGATGTCTAACATGATCTTCTGACTTTTATGTCCTGCTGCTTTCACAGATAGGTCTGGGGGCCTATAACTTGTCAGCGCTTCCAAGGTTGCATAATCCAGAGACATTTCTGGTCCCTGCCTTCTTGGTCTGTGCTCTGGTCCTCACCCAGGTACAGCCCCTACTCCCTTGAAACTACAAATGCCCCCCTTTGCCCTGGAATTGTGACCTAGAACTGGGTAATAGGTGATGGAGTCACCAATAGAGACTGATTGTGCACCTAGTGCTTTAGCACATGTGTACTCTGGAATCCTTTGGACCTGGTGGTCCCCTTACCATTCCTGTGCACTAGATATTCCTGGTGCCAGTGCTACTGCTGCTGCCACCTCCAAGGCCCACAGCACATACTGCTTCTACCACACTACACTGCTAGCTGGACCCAACCCCACTTTCCACAGACTCCTCTGTCTTCCTAAGCTGCCTTGTGCTGGAAAAACAATTTGCTGTGACTTTTGGTTGGTTTTCCTGCTTAGAATTTAATATGATACATTTTTAAAAGTTGTTTAGAAGGGCACATTGGGAGAGTTAAAAAAAATGCTCAGATCCCTCTGCTATCTTGGCTCTACTCCCATGACTTCTTTTCTCTATCTGGTCAATGTCCTTTTCAAAATATGATATGTAGAACAGAACACAAAACTAGAGGTGATTTGACCTGAATAGATCATAGGGGCACTCTGGACACTCTTGTTGGAAGTGTGACACTCTTGGAAATTTGACATCCTTAACCTAGACTAAGATTGCATTAGCAATTTTTTGGCTGCCATACCAAAATTCAACTAAATTCATGAAGCATTTAGTATGTACCTACTATTGGCCAGGTACTGTTAGATGTTGCCACATACACATATCTGTGTTGCCCTACCCACATGGGGTTGTCAGGAAACTATATTTTTATGTGAGAGAAAGTGAGGGAGAGTAGGATCTCTCTTCTTCCTTGAGAAAATGAAGGACAAACAACCTGTGAGTAGACCCAGCTGCCTGAAAGGGGATCTAGCTAGTTGGATAACTCAGCTAGTCCTCTCTCTCTCCCTCTCCTTCTCCCTCTCCTCCCCTTTCCCCTCCCCCTCACCCCCCCTTTCTCTCTTTTTAACCCAATTCACTCTGAAGCTCATAGATTGGACCACAATAGGTCCCTGCCCAAACTCCACTTAATATCTGTATTTTGGGCCCTCCTGGCTTACAGTGAATGTCAATGGTAACTGTTTGTCTTTGGAACAGCAACCCTGAGGGTCTTCCCCTCACAGCTTGATGTTTTTTTCTTTTTTTCTAATTAAAGGGGGCATCCCTTGACTCCCTTCTTAAAGAGGCCTATTCACTGAATGGGCATTACCTCACTCTAAGTGAGTACGTGAAAAGACCTTAGCCTAAAGTCACCTGCAAGTCATGTCATCATTTCCCTGATATCATGGTCCTCTTCAAAAGCAAAAGACAAACACAACAACCTACTACAACAACTATTATTTCAGGCTGACTCTCTAAGGAGTGAAGCAAGAAGGTGCCTCATGGAGAGCTATCCCCTGCCCCTCTTGGTCTCTTTCCAACAATGAGAATAATTTTAGTACCTTATATTTTTATAGGGTTTGTGAGGTGCCTTGAAGTTGGAGTAGTTTTGAAAGTTTTGGGGGGCGGAGTGTGGGACTACAGATTGAGCCTAGTTTCTGCTTTGTTAGTGACTTACTATGTGAGCTTTGGTAAATCACATCTCTGGGCCTTGGTTTCCCCCTCTGTAAAGTGAAGGGGTAAGACTAGATAACCTCTAAGTTCCCTGCCAACTTTATAAGTATAGGAGGCCTCAGAGGACACTTGCTTCACTCACATCCTGCTTATAGGCTGGCCCTACAAGGCCCAATCACCAAGGTATAAACAGCAGTAAGTTTATCACCCCTTTCTGGGCAACTACCCAGGGAAGGCTCAGCCCCAAAGCTGTTCCTGGAACCTGTCCACATCCTCTCCTCAGGAGAAATGGAATCCCCTGGCATCTACTCACCCCACTCCATCCTGTGCCCCCCTGGGGGGAACCTGGCTCTCTCTCTCTTGGCTCCTCCAGAGAAGGTATCACAGTTGTTTCCACTGATGATAACGCCACTTGAGTAGAGGCCAAACCTTTGGGAGAAGCTGGCTTCGGATATTGTGGAGAACCACCTCTGATGGTTTCTGGAGCCTTCTCTATGGCAGCAAAATCTGGCCCCGAACTCCTAGGCTGCCAGCCAGCCCGTTATCTTGTTCTTTCCCTGCCTGTGTGTGGATACAATTTTCAGGCAGGGATTTCTGCCCCAGAACATATTGCCTTGCTTGGCCAACTCTTCTGTCATGGTCTGAGCTCTCACATAAGGGTTTGGGCATGTCCCAAATCCCTCCTCCAGTGCATTAATGCTCTTGGGCAATATAGACCAAAGGGCACATTGTTGTGGTGATTTTAGAACCAAAAGAATCACAGTGCTAAAACTGAAATGGACCTTGGAAATCTTAGGATTTGGGGTTGAAAAGGACCTTGAAAGGTATCTATCCCAGCCCCTTCATTTGAAAGAGAAGAGAACTGAGGCAGTCTCATCATTTTACCAGAGAAGATATTAAGACTCAGAGAGGGGAGGACAATTACCAAAGGTAACCCAGTGAGTTGATGTGGTCTAGTGGAAACAGATCGAGACTTAGTGTCAGGAAATCTGGGTTCCAATCCTAGCTATGACATTTATTTCCAATGTGACCTTGTCACTTAAGCTTTCTGAGCCTCACTCCCGAACTTATAAGGTTGTTAAGAGGGAAGGACATACAGGAATGTGAGCCGATCTTGTAGGTGGCCGTTTGGATGAGCTCATCAGCCTCTCCCGCCTTCTCTCCGGGTGAAATTGATCTTTCTCAAAATTGTGCCTCCCCTTTCCTTCCTCTTCCAAACACTTCATAGTACTTTGCTTGGATTTCTCCTTTGCCTGTCTCATAACTAGTGATGGATTTACTCTTCCTGACCATTGGATTGTAAGTTCCTTGAGGGCACAATGTGTGCTGTATCGATTTTGATATCCCCAGTGCCTAGCTGCACACAGTAGGGGCTTAAGGAATATTCTTTGAATTGAGATAGCAATAAACCTTCTAACTTTCAATAGCTATACATAGACACCTTTCTCTACCTTTATACCAGAGGTGCTTTTATATTCCCCAACACACTAGGCTGGAAGGAAACATTGGTCTCTTTACACACCACTGCCATTTCTAGGTCATTGTTATATCAGTGTTGTTCAATGACCTCTCCTTTGTAGTTTGGCTCTTGTTGCTTAGATGACCCAGTCTAGACTCTTGTTTCTGTAATCCCCTGACCTTCAGACAACTCTCCCACCTTTCGCAAGGAGTTGACCACCTAACTCATAGTCTTTTTATTTCCACCCCAACTTTCTTACTTGTAGACAGTATATAGGCAAATGCTCCCCCTCTCCAATACCACTGCCTCCTCCATTCCCATGACCTAGATGTTCTATTCACCATGACCACCCAGACTGGACTGCCTTTCTTCCTTTTGCAGTCTTGACCCTCTAGTTGACCAGTCCAGACGTACACTCACTTGTACTCTGTAATCTCTTGTGCTTTTATAATATCACTTCTCAATATTTGTCACAACTCAGGCCTGTTATCCCCACTTCCTGTTTTCTCTACTACTGCTTCTCTGCAGAATGTTGCTAATGAAAGTAAGGTGACCATGCTGACCTCAGCTATTACAAATTCATAATGTCTGACATTAACTGGGCCCTTACTGCTCTACAGCAATCCCTTTTTTCTTTCTAGACTAAGTCCCTAATACACTCCCCATAGCAGCTGTTCCAGACCTTCTCCTGTCTATTTAAGCCTCCTACCCTATACTCTTCTCTTTCAACAGAAGACCTCACTTCCAAATTTACTGAGAAAAATCCTGGCTTTCTGCCATGAGCTCCTTCTTCTCCCTTATTTTCCATGTCAAAACCATGTGCAGATGTAGCCATCATCGCTCCCCTCCCCCATTATCTTCTTTTTTGCTTCAGTCTTTGAGGAAAAGTTGACCCTTTTCCTTGCCCAGGCCAACACCACTGAGTGGCCTTTTCACCAGCTGGAATATTCTCAGTAAAGCTGTGGTAGTGGTATCCTTCCTACTGGTCAATGGGGCTTCCTCCAAATAATCCAGCTGTTCCAAAAGGGATTTGTCTTCCAAGGTATAGGTTTGCCAACCTTATGGGCATTTGTATTATCTCTAAAGATGGAACTGCCTGGCCATCCTGCCCTCAAGGCCATCATCCATGGCAAGGCACCATTTACTTGGATCTCAGGCCTCCTGAGGACTTCAGAAGGTGTGAAGAGCATTGGGTTGAGGGTGGCCTTGCAGCCTACTCTCACTTATGGCAAATACAGTCTTCTAAGGAATTTCCAGTGAGAAAGAATGAGGGCTAGGGACCTGAATTTGAAGCTGCCTTTTGGGTTACTTAGAGGAAAGGAGAAGAGTACTCAAAGATGTGGGCAGAAGTGGTGGAATGAAGGAATAAGAAGCCAAGGATGAGCAAAGTGGGAAAGGAGCAGGTGAGTGCAATTAAAACTATAGCATTTTAACCCATTTACTGATGTTTGTAAAGAAGATCTGAAGATTCTTATTTTCTAGCTTTGTTTTTTTCATTCTACAGAAATGAGTTTTGAGCTTTGTGAAAAAAGGCGAATTAATCCGTTAGCCTTACTCCACTAGCTAATTATCCAGCAGCAGCATGAGATTATAATTTCTCTTCTTTTGAAAGCCTGATTCCTTTAACCAGTTGTTCCTGTGTTCTTTAGAACCACCTGTAGATTCCGGCACTTTTTATTGCAACCAATGTGAAGTTTAGGGGAAACAAATCTTTCTTTTCCCTTCTAGCTTTATCCTTCCTGCTTCTTCAAGCTTCTGACCTTCTGAAGGGAATAACAATTCCCTTCTACGCCATCTGTTATTCAATCATACTGGCTGCCTCCTGTCCCACAAAATGTTCCTTCTCTTGTCTCCCGTCCTTGCCTCTGAGTCATAGAACCATTTTGCTCAAGACCAGCTCAAGCGTTTTTTACTGAAGGCCTTCCTTGGTATCTCCAGGTATACCTTTTCTCAACATTACCTTGCATTCACTTTGCAAATAATCTGCATAAACTAATGGCTGTATATGTTGTTTCTCCCACTAGAATATAAGCTCCCTGAAGGCAGGACTATTCCACTTCTGTCTTTGTATGCCCAGTGCTTAGCATGGTACCTGGCACATAGTAGGTGCTTAACACGTAATGGGCTGTAATGATCAAGTGAAGCCAGTCTTTCAAGGAAATGCAAATATTTGTCACCTGATTTCAGCTCAAATGATCATAGTGATCATTTGATCAATGATCAAATGATCACTTGGGAGGAGCCAGGTTCCAACCACCATGTCTCTGGGGTCATTACTATGTGGTGATAAAGTCTTTTAATTGACCATGGAGCCAAGAGGACAGACTACTCAAGAGTTGCCAAGCTAGAACTGAATGCATACAAAAAAGGTCCACCAGGACACATCTCAGCCTCTTTCCTTGGCAGCTTCAAGTGAGCGGAGCTACTCTGAGATACCAGGTGGGGGAGGAATAGATGACTACATTCTCTCATCTAGGCTTGCTCTGTCTGTCCATGAACACATGACCCCTCTATTTTGTGTTCACTCTGTCCTGATTTTAGGAGAAAGGGTACTCTGAGGTGGGAATAGCCAAGCAACCTTATGTGTCCAGGGGATCCAAAGGTCACTGGAGACATTAGCAGTGCTACGGGTCACCAACGAAGGAGACATCTGCAGAAAGATGTGGAAAGACAGTCAGCCAAGGAGACAGTGATAGATTCAAGGAGTGATATTCCTCATGGCAGAGGCACATGCCAGCTGTGGATTCAACAGAGGCACCGAGCCTCAAGGCCCAGCAGGGACCTATGCCTAAGGGTAAAGTCATGAGAATACTATGAAAAGAGAAAGGGACTTCCACAGCCAGGAGCTGGGAGGTACCTCTTTGTCAATGTGCTCCCTACGGGTGTGCTTCTCATCATTTGCACTTTTAGCTTAAAGCTACTTTCCCCAGGTTATTTGAGTATGCAACTAGCAAGTGTGCTCCCAATTTGGGGGATGGGGGGGGGGGGTGGGTGGAAAAGTGAGAATATTTTGTACCAGTTGTTCTTACTAAACCTTCACCATCTAAATCCTTTTTTCTAAAAAGAGGGAATTGATAGCCACTGGCAAATTTTTAATGGGGAGCACATTAGTTAGGGCTTGTTAACAAGAGTAACAGAAATCCATGACCCTCCGGGTTAACCCAGAATCCTTGGAGAGAAGTAAACAATTCACCTTCCCCCACTTCATCTAGTGCCAGTGCCAGCGCCAGCACCAGCTGGGGGAATGAGCCCAAAGTAAGTCCTATTCTTGTTCATTAATTACTTGATTGATTCTTTTTAGCTAAAACTGTCAGAGACAACACTTCTTTGCATTTTGGTCAGGCTTCTTTCAAAGGCCCTTGCTGATTTGGGGTCAATTGGTTTGCTTACTAGTTATAAAACTGGTACTGAGGGACATGAAGGAGAACCAGTTTCTACTGCTGATTTTGGGTTGGAAACGTGCTAGAAAACACATACTTTTCTTTATATGTATTCCTAATGGGCTACGTTTGAAAAGTACAGCAATGCTGTCACGGCCTATAAGGGATATATAAAACCTCGTGGCTTAAAATTCGTGGAGTGTCCTTCGAGTCTTGGGTTTTAGTCACTCCCTTTATGACCCTGGCCATATCGTCTAACCTCTCTTTTAATTGAAAATTTAAAAAAAAAAAACTGACTTGGGCCCTAGTCCTGGCGCCATCACTAATTAACTGTGCGACTCTGAGAACGACTCTTCCCCTCTCTGGGCCTCACACTTCCACTCTGTAAAATGAAGCCACTGGATGAGTTGATGTGTAAGGTCCCTTCCAGCTCCGATGCCCTAAATTCTAGCCGTACTTTGAATGTGCCAAATGCTGTAATTTATAGACAGAGAATACAGTAGCGCTTAATGATCATTGTTTCCATATCTCGGAGTGGGGGGGGGAGGGTAGAAATGGGGAGAAAATTTGTAATTCAAACTGTTGTGAAAATCAATGCTGAAAACCAAATATGTTAAATAAATAAATTGCATTTAAAAAAAAAATTGTTGGCCTGTGTTGCACTGAGTTGGGCAAACACACTCCCCACCACCCCACGTCCTGAAAGAAGCCTGGGGGCAGTATTGATGACTTTCCCTGAGTCTGTAAACTCACCTCTTCCATTAAGTCTTTTCTGAGGAAGGAGGGTGGAAGTGGCTTCTTAATAAATACACATAGTCTCAATCTATACCTAGTCACTTCATTGATTAGCCAACAGTAGGTTCCAGCCCAAGCCTCACTTGGTCATTGTTTGGGCCCTACTGGCTCTGTGTAAGTGTAAATAGCAATTGTTTCTGTTTTGGCTAAGGAACTCTGAGGGTTTCCCCTCCCAGATTGATTTTGGTTTTGTTTTTATTTTGTTGTTGTTATTTGTTTAAACTAGGTAAAAGAGGCCATTTTTTGCCTCATTTCCTACCTAGCCTTAATCACTGAATGGGTGTTGCCTCAGTCAAACTGAAACCCGGGAAAGAACTTATCTTAAAAAGGCCAAGGTCTCCTGCTGTACCTGGGGCCATCTCCAGTTGTCCATGCATATACATATACATATACATATACATATACATATACATATACATATACATATACATATACATACACACATATACATAGACACATATGTACACATATACATGCACATACAATCTATATCTACATCTATACCTATATCTACGTCTACGTCTATGTCTATATCTATATCTATATCTATATCTATATCTATATCTATATCTATATCTATATCTATATCTATATCTATATCTATATCTATTTTGCCACTGGACCCAGAGGCTTTGGAGGAGAGAGGTAGGCTGGTGACTTTGCACAACCCTCTCTTACTGAAATCCAATTCACTTGCAAGTCATGGCGTCACCTCCCTCATGTCATGGTCTTCTTTGAGAATGAAGGACAAACAACAACTCACCACCGCCATGGAGAATCATTATAACACTCTTCTGTGCCTTCATTTGGCTTGTACTCGTATGTCCTTGGGTATGTTTATCCTGCTCTCTATTTAATATCTACCTCCTAACCAAGTGAGGAAGAACTAGTTTTACTTTCTCATGGAAACTGCTGGTGCAGTGGTTAGAGTGCTAGATCTGAAGTCAGGAAGACCTGAGTTCAAATGTGACCTCAGATACTTCCTAGCTGTATGACCTTGGACAAGTCACTTAACCTCTGTTTGCCTCAATTGCCTTAACTGTGAAGTGGGGATACTAACAGTATCTACCTCATAGGATCATTGTGAGGATCAAATGAGATAATATTTATAAAAATAAAATGCTTAGCACAATGTGTCTGACACATAATAGGTACCTTATAAATGCCTGTTCTCTTTCTACCTTACCCTATTCTGGTTAGACCACATCTGAAGTGTTTTGTTTGTTTGCTTGTTTGTTTGTTTGTTTTTTAGTTCATCTCTGAGTATCACATTTTGGGAAGGCCATGGACAATCTGGAGAGTATCTTGGGAGGCACAACCAAGATGGTAAAAGACTTTGAGACCTTGTGTCTAAAAATCAATGGAAGGTATTGAGGATGGCCTCAGTTTCCTCATCTGTAAGTGAGCAGATTAGACCAGATAACCGCCAGGATTCCTTCTAACTCTGATTCCATGATCTTATGATTACCAAGAGTGCTTCCAGCCTGAAGTTTTCAGCTTAGCCCAGGGAAGAGAAGACTTAGTGGAGAACATGACGTCCCTTTTCACCTATTTAAAGGGTTGTGACATGAAAGAGGGTTTAGACTTTCTGTCTAGCCTTAGAGAACAGCACTAGGAGTGATGAGGATGAGTTACAGAGACAGATTTCAGTATATAAAGAAGAACTTCCAAACCATTGGAGTCATCCAAAAGTACAATGAGTTCCTTCAGGAGGTAGTGGGTTCCTCCATTTATGGAGCTCACCAAATGAAAGCTGGATGACCTTCCCTTCCCCCTTTTTTATCTTACTCTTGTTGAAAATGATGCAGAGGGAGGATTGTGGAAAGATGGCCAAATAAGGCAATAGATTACCTGGCTCTCCTAGATTTCCCTCCAAGTAACTTAAAATAATACCTCAAATTGAATTTTAGAGTGGCAGAAATAATTAAAAGTAGGGGTAAAGATAGCGTTCAGCCTGGGACATTTTGGGAGAATATTAGGAAGGATCTGACCTGCTGGGGTGATACTCTATGTAGGAGCAAAGTGCAGATACCACTGCACCAACAAACAGCAAATCTTGGAGGCAGCTGTGTTAGTGGAAGCTGCAATTTTGAGGTCAGGAGGCTAATGGGGAGAACTGTAGAGGAGCCCAGGCATGGTCCTGGGGTGGGGCTGCCTGTGGGTGAGGAGTAGCAAACACAGGCTGGTGAGTTTGGTCACAGAAGGGTGGGGGACCTGCCCACTATTTTAGGTGGAAGGGGCTATTTGTGGTCACTCACTGGATTGTGGCAGGGTAACAATGGAGGCCAGTGGTGCATTTTCCTGACTGCAGGGAGTGAGGAGTGAAAGCATTTGCAGTGGCAGCAATCAAGTGGGGTGGTGGTGGTGTGTGGAGTGCCCTGGTTGTGTCTCAGGGGTGGAAAGGAGTGCTTGAGGTTACTCTAAGGCATAAGCCAGAAAAGCAGTGACCACACCTGGCTTTGGATCACATAGCACATTGGAAAAATTGGAAGTTTAGGCTGCCCAGATAAAGCTCTAAAAACAACAGCTCCAAAAACAAAAACAGAACCTGAAGTTTGAGATATTATCCCCCACAACCTGAAGAAGATAGCCCAACCCTAACTTAACTGCCAAGGAATAGACCCTTAGTAAACAACAGAAAAAGAAACTGACCATAGATAGTACCATAGTGATAGAGAAAATTAGGATTCAATCTCAAAAGAAGACAATGAAGTCAAAACAGCTACTTATAAAGCTTCAGAGAAAAATGTAAAATGGTCACAAACCCAAAAAGAGTTCTTGAAGAGCTTAAAAAGAACTTTAAAAATCAAATGCAAAAAGTAGAAGAAAAATTGGGAAAAGAGATGAGTAATGTAAGAAAATCAAGAAAATTGCTTAAAGAAAGTCAACCAATTGGAAAAAGAGATCCAAAAACTGACTGAAGAAAATACAATTTAAAAATTAAAATTGGGAAAGAGGAGGCTAATGCCTTCATAAAACATCAGTAAATAACTAAGCAAAATTTAAAAAATGAAAAAATAAAAGAGAACATGAAATATCTCACTGGAAAAACAACTAACCTGGAAAACATTGAGGAAAACAGATAATATAGGAATTGTTGGACTACTTGAAAGTCATGATCAAAAAAAGTCTAGCTTAACTATTCTCAGAGATACAATGATCCAAGACAATTACAAAAGCCTCATGGTGAAAAATTCTATCCACCTCCAGAGAAAGAACTGATGGAGTCTGAATGCAGATCAAAGCATAGTGTTTTTCACTTTCTTTACCTTTTTTTTATTTTGGGGGGATCTGTATTTTTTTTTACAACATGACTAATATGGAAATATATTTTGCATGATTGTATATGTATAACCTATATCAAATTACTTATCATCTCAGGGTGCAGGGAGAGAAGGGAGGGAGGGAGAAAATTTGGAACTCAAAATTTTAAAACAAGAAATGTTAAAAATTGTTTTTATACATAATTGGGAAAAATAAAATATTCAAAAGATTGACAATAAGGGCAAAGAAACTCTCCATAGTAATTACTGGCAATTGTTGAATGGAAATAAAAAGGAAGATTATTGTAACATAAGAAATTTGCTTTGAAGTTGTAAAACTAGAGAGCAAAATAGAAATTGAAAAAATCCACTGATCATTGCCTGAAAGAGATCACAAGATGAAAAGTCATAGAAACATCATAGCTAAGTTCCAAATTTCTCAGGTTGAGGAGAAAATATTACAGGAACTAGAAAGAAGCAATTCAAATATTGTGGAGCTACTGTTAGGATAACACAAGATTTAGTAGCTTCTACATTAGAAGACCAAAGAACATGGAATAAAATATCTGAAGAACAAAGGAGCTGGGTTTGCAACCATGAATAACCTACCCAGGAAAGCTGACTGTAATCCTGAAAGGGAAAAGATATTTAGTAAACTAAAGGACTTTCAGACCTTCTTAAGGAAAAGACCAGAAGGAACAGAAAATTTGACTTCCAAATATAAGAATCAGGAGAAACATGAGAAGGTAAATGTGAAAGACTAATCATAGGGGATTTAGTATAGTTAAACCGTTTATTGTCTTTTATGGGAAAATGATGTTTGTAACTCTTACGAATGTTATCAATTATTAGGGTAGTTAGAAAGAATGCACATAGATAGAGGGCTTGGATTTGAGTTGATTATGATGGAATTATCCTAAAAAAATAAAACTGGGTAAAGAGGCAAAATGGAGCAAATTATCTCATACAAAAGAGGTGTGAATGGAAGAACTTTTATGGGGGAGGAGAGGGTAAGGTAGAGGGTGGGCAGTGTGGGAACCTTATTCTCATCACAATTGGGTTAAAGAAGAAATAACATCTAGTAGGATATAAAAGTCTTCTTAATTTACAGAGAAGTAGGAGGGCAAAGGGATAGGATAAGAGAAGGACTCTGAGAAGGGTGTGTAGATTGGGAAGGCAATGGTCAGAATTAGACTTCTGAGGAGGGATAAGGTAGAAAGTGAGGATAAGGAGGGGTAGGGGGAATAGGATGGAGGGAAATACACAACAAATAATTAAAACTTTGAATGTGAATGAGATGAGCTTATCCACAAAACAGAAACAGCAGAATAGATCAAAACCCAGGACCTGACAGTATATTGTTTACAAGACAATATGTTGTCTCTCATTTAAAAATGAGAGACCCACATAGAGTAAAAACAAAGGGCTGCAGTAGAATTATTTATGCTTCAGCTGAGGTAAAAAAAAAAGCAGGGGCAATAATCATGATCTTAGACGAAAGTTAAAGCTAAAGTAGACATAATTAAGAAATAAGCAGGGAAACTTTTATTTTGAAAGGTACCATAGATAATGAAATAATATCAATACTAAATATATACACACCAAATGCTATAGCATCCAAATTTATAAAGGAAAAGGTAAATGAATTATAAGTGGAAATAGATAGCAAAACTGTAATACTGGGGGACTTTAACCTTCCTCTCTCAGAATTAAATAAACCTAACCATAAAATAAATAAGAAAGAAATCAAGAAGATGAATAGAATCTTAGATAAGCTAGATATGACAAGACATCTGGAAAAACTGAATGGGAATAGAAAGTAATATACCATTTTCTCAGTGGTACATGTTACCTTTGCAACATTTGGCCACATGTTAAGGCATAAAAACCTTGTAGTCAAATTCAGGAAAGCAGAAATATTAAATGCATCTTTTTTGCATCATCATGGGATAAAAAATACATTTAGTAAAAGACCATAGATTAAGCACTAATCGGAGGCTGAATAAAGAATGAATGGGTCAAAGAACAAATCATAGAAACAATAAATAATTTTACTAAGGAGAATGATAATAATAAGCCATCATGCCAAGACTTATGGGATATAGCAAAAGCAGTAATAAGAGGAAAATGTATATCTCTAAATGCTTACATCAATAAAACAGAGAAAGAGCAGATCAATGAATTGTGTATGCAATTAAAAAACTAGAAAAGGAACAAATTAAAAATCCCCAGTTAAACACTAAATTGGAAGTACTGAAAATTACAGGCAAGAGTAATAAAATTGAACATAAACACTCTATTGAATTAATAAATAAAACTAGGAGCTGGTTTTATGAAAAAAAACCACAACAAAATAGTTAAACTGTTGGTTAATATGATTTTTAAAAAGAGAGAAGAAAACCAAATCACTTGTGTCAAAAATGGAAAGGGTGAATACACCACTAAGGAAGATGAAATTAAAGTGATTATTAGGAGTTATTTTATCCAATTGTATGCCAATAAATTTAACAATTTAAGTTAATGGAAAAATACTTACAAAACTACAAACTGCCCAGATTAACAGAAGAAGAAATAGAATATATAAACAAACTTATTCTAGAAGAAGAAGTTAAATAGGCCATAAATGAGCATAAATGAGATGGATTTACAAATTAATTTTACTAAATATTTAAAGATCAACTAATTCCAATATTAAATAAATTATTTGGAATAATAGGTAAAAAGGGAATCCTACCAAATTCCTTTTACGAAACAAATATGGTGCTGATACCTAAACCAGGAAGAGCAAAATCAGAGCAAGAAAATTACAGACCAATTTCATTAATGAATATTGATGCAAAAATCCTAAATAAAATACTAGCTAGGAGACTACAGCAATAAATTGTGGTATATGATTGTAATGGAATTCTACTGTGACAAGTAGGTTGATTTTAGGAAAAACATGGAAAGACTTACATGCAATACACAACCATTTTATATACTAACAGCAATATTGTTCAAAGAGTAACTGTGAATGACTAAACTATTCTGAATAAATAAGAACATTCAAATCAACTGTGGAGGACTTATGAAGGAAAATGTTGTCTACCTCCAGAGAAAACTGATTAATGGAAAGATGTAACGTGTGGTTCTGTCCCTCTCTCTCTCTCTCTCTCTCTCTCTCTCTCTCTCTCTCTCTCTCTCTCTCTTTGTATGTACATGTGTGTATGTATATGTATATATATACACGCACACATATGCATACACACATGCGCACACACACACATATAAAATGTTGGCCTTCTCTAATGAGGGGTTGGAACAGAAGGAGGGAGGGAGGAAGACAACTCAAAACTCAAAATGTAACAAAAATAAAGAAAATGAAAACAAAAAAAGAAAATGATGCAGAAGGGATTCTTGATTGGACATGGGTTGGGGTAGCAGAGAAGGTTGTCAGCTTCTGAGATTCTGTGATCCCTGTTGGTCTAGGCATTGCATGAAGTAGGACCTTGATAAACACTTATGGAATTGAATTCTTATCTCAGAAGATCCAGTCTCTGTGGTCTGGGGTTAAATCCTGAGGTAAACCCTGCATATGCAGATCTTTTGATTCTAAAAGCACTCTGAACTGTGAATTTTAGATGAAGTGCTGAATGTTACAGAGGAGAGACCCCAGTGAACAAAGTATTGCACACATGCTTATCCTAGCACACAAGATAAATGTTTAATTTATGGGTTTGTTTATCGTTTGCTCGTTTTTATATGGGCCAGGGTGGAATAATAAGAACACATCAAAAATACTCGGCACATAAACAACGTAGGGAGGAACCTCTTTATGAATGATTTGCTTGGGGACCCAGAATTGAAGTTGACCTTGGCGACTGTAAACATCATCATGGCGTAATGGAAAAGAAAATCCATCCTACGTTTGGGAACAGGCTGTGTTCCAAAAGTTCATTTTTAAGTCGGTTGTTTGGAAGGTGGGACACATTTTGTCATAAGAATAATGTTAGAATTCAATTTAATATAACAAATATTTATTAAGTACCTACTGTATGCAAAGTCTTGGGCTGGGTGTTAGGGTCCCCTGACCTCTAACGGTAAGTACCCTAAAACCCCTGGCAAGGGCATAGCTGAGAGGCAAGGGAAGGGCTCAGAAGGTGCGGGTAAGGAAGCAGCTGTCACTGATCTGGTCACACGGTGATGCTTGTCCAGTCTTTTGTTATAGGCTGTGTCTTAATACCTTCAGAAGCCCATTGCACGGACACTATGACCCAGAGACACACACAACACATGGGAACACAAACACAAAGTACCCCCAGATCAGGGGTGGGATGGTAAATGTCTAACAGTTGGATCTCCAAGGAAAAATGTGTGCAGGACACACTTCTAAATTTACTTATTTTTTTTTTTTTTTGGAGGGGGAAGGCAGGGCAATTGGGGTTAAGTGACTTGCCTAAGATCACACAGCTGGTAAGTGTGTTAAGTGTCTGAGGCCAGATTTGAACTCAGTCCCTCCTGACCCCAGGGCTGGTTCTCTATTTACTGCGGCTGCCTAGCTGCCCCCTAAGTTTACTTTTCATTAACATTTTCTGCATCACTTTCTTAAATCTGGGGTTCACATAAACAATAAATCAAACCCCAATTTACTGTGCTTGCTGATTTCCAAAGGAATAAAAGCTCATGCTGAAAATTTAACAATTCACTCTGGAGAGCCAGTTAGAGCTGGTTCCAGCATGCCTCTGCCCCAGATAAGCAGACTCCCCAGGGTTACCCTCCCCTGCCATTAAGAGATAGTCTGGCTTTCCTACTCTTTCTCCTGTTGATATGGTCAATTCTACAGCTAAAGGACAGTTTATTTAACTCTGGCCTGGAAGTCTTTGTTTTCTGTTTTACATAAACTGTCTAGAGTCAATTTCAGAGTGAGAAAGCATTTTATGCCCTTAGTAGGGCTACTGACAGCAGACTTCTTATCCTAGATCAATTGCCCATCTTCCATGATTATGGTAACAGTGGAAAGGCAAAATGAAATATAAGTCCTGCCCCCAAGGAAATTAAAATCTAGCAAAGGAACTCTCCATCTTAACAGTTTCTAAGCCAGCCTGCAAATATCTGCTTAACCAAAAACATAGCCGAGACGTAGTATTAATAATGGTATTAGCCTATATTTTGGGTCCTGGGATCAGAGAGCCACATATCATAGAAGGGAAAAGGGAGAGGAATTTCCTCTCTCTTCAGTAGACAGGTCAGCTTTCGGAAAAGTTTCAAAATAGCCAATGTGTTTTTGGTTTTCTCCCACTTCCCTTTCTGCACTGTTCTCCTTGAATTGCCCAGCATCTTTAGGCTGCACAGTTATCCCTTCCGCATTGCTGGAGTTAGAGGTGTGGTGCCCCCATGATCTGGAAAATCCACGTAAAATTTTGTGGCATGCCCTTCATATTGGAGAAGAAAATATGTATATTTATGGTATTAAAAAATAAAATATACAATATTTAATATTAAAACTTAGTATATAATATTATGGTTTTAAAAGACAAAGCATACAATTATACAACCCTATAGATATATTTTATGCATTTCCGAGTTTCTAAACTTTTTCTTTGTCATCTGCTGGCCTTTACATGTCATCTATGGCTTCCATAAAATCCCCCCCGAATTCCCATCTAATTTCTTATGCCAGCCTGGGATATACTGAAACCACAATGGGGAAAGTTGCGTCGTGGAAAGGATAACTGTACTAAGATGCCAGTGCAGGAACTCAACCTTTTTTGTGTCACGCCACCCTTGGACAGTGTGATGAAGTCTATCGACCCCTTTTCAGAGTCATGGTTTTAAATGTGAAAAATAAAACAGTATTACAAAGCAAACCAGTTACATTTAACTACAATTATCAAAATATTTTTAAGAAGCAGGTTCGAGGACCTCACATTAAAAACCTTTGCTCTATTGAAATTTCCTAGCTTTGGGTAATCCCACAAAATTATTTTATGTGACAAATCCATTGTCACCCATTTCCACCAAGCTGAAAATTTCAGCTCCCCTGGCAGATTTGTGCTTGCTCTCATAACTCTTATGATTGGTCATCTGACCTCTGGATATCTGAGACCACTCATATGTCTACAGCTGCTATAGAAGCATACCTGTCTACTTTCAGAACTTAGGACTGTGTTACCTGTTTATTCACCTCTAGGCAGAGACAATAAGGGTGGGACCCACAAGACAATGTGCTAGTAAATGTTTAGCAACAGAGCTCTCTGGGGAAAAAAAGTTTGCACATGCTTTTATGTTCAATCTGCATTTTAAATATTTTTTAAAGTTTAAACCATCAACAAAACAATAAATCAAGACCGGATCTATAGTGATGATTTATGAAGTGTAAATGCATGCTTAACAATTGGCTCTCCCAGTCCTACCTGGCTCCAGCCCACCCCTAGCCCACCTATGAGAGAGTTGGGTGCTCTAGGATATGGAAACAGAAGAGTTCACGAGTGGTGTCTGTCACAAATTTCCTTGAGATGTTCCCGCTTTGTCTAAATTGCTGTAAATCATTGAAGTAAATGGCTGCCAATTATATCAACACATCTGCTCCAACATTTAAGAGAGCCAGTTGGCCTGAACTTGATAAGAAAGCCTGTAGTGGGAGTGAGTTGTGTTAGAGCCCCAGCTTTCCTGGAGCGTCTGATTTCAGGGGCAGTACTGTGGATCTATCATTTGTTTTTTGTTTTTAATATTTCCCATACCCTGTTTCCTGATCTTGTCCTGACCCACTTGACTGGAATCTCTCCTCCCATTTTTGCCTTCCCACTCTTCAGAGCTCTTTAGATTTTAGGATTCTGGATAAAGTGAGATTTGCAATCTGGATCCTGATTTGGATCTCATCCTTCATCTGGCAAGAGTTGACCTTCTACACGCCATACCTGTCAAGGTAGTCCAGCCTGAATGATTATCTTAATCACCAGTATGTGTTGGTCTCCTGTGCTAATTGACACTCACCAGTATGTGTTGGCATCTTGTGTTATAAGCTGAGTGAACTGGAGGGAGTGACCATTGGAGACTTGGAGCAATGGTAGAGTTAGGATATCTATGGTTGCTCATCTTGGGTCCTCCTCCCCTGGAAACACCATTGTAGAAAGTGGTGATGCATTCAATTAGAAGGAATATCCAAACAAAAACACCTCTCTCCCAATCAATTCAAAGAGGGTTAGCAGAGGGTCGGAGTCTGGTTTCAGTTGTAAGAGTTTGTTAAAGAGTTTTCTCAAATTGTCCGATTCAGTTGTTCTGCAGGCCCAAGAGTGTTTTTCGTTTGTGACTAATGCAGCCTTCCACCTTTCCCTGGAAAGCTCCCCCTATCCGCTGTGCTCATTATTCTCCATGGCAACAGCTGACTCTAAGCGGCAGTGGACAGGTCAGGCCCTGTTTAGGGACTGCTGTACAAAAGCCTTTTGTTGTGCTGGGCTGAATTTTAATAATTGCCATCAGTATGAGTACGTAATTAATCAAAATGAAGCCGAAAGCCAATTATTGGACTGAGAGAGGAGTCAGGGCTTGATGTATTAAAGTTCCGGCTGTCGGGTTTAATCACTGACTTAGCCCTGCTGGCAATTTGGAATTGGAAAATGACCATGAATAATGAGTGAAACTGATCGTTATTTCTTTTCTCCAGAGTATTAGAACCATACCCCTGAGTTGAACAATTATACTCTCCTCATCTTGTTCTCTCTCCCTCTTTGAGACTAGCCCCGGCTCCGGCAAGGGTCCCTGCAGGCCAGATCTCCCAGAGCTGCTTCTTTTCCTCCAGAGATGCCTGAAGGAGAGAAGGGATTGTCCTTTGACTTTTGGGGATTCGCCATCAATCTTTAAGCCTGGGAGCTGGATAGGCTGCACGTGTTCCCAACTTCCAAAAGGAATACTGCTGGGGCATTGTCTTTCAAAGAGGTCTATGAATCTGATGATTCACTGACATAGGTGAGAACAGTGAAAAACGGGAAAGAATGTATGGTACTGGAAAATCTTTGCATTTCTCATACAGTTTCCACTCATCCTGACCAGCATAGAGCATTGGGCCTGGAGTCAGGAAGAACTGAGTTCAAATCCAGCCTCAGACATTTCCTAGCTGTGTGACCCTGGGCAAGTCACTTAATCTCTATTTGCCACAGTTTCCTCAAATGTAAAGTGGAGACAATGACAGCACTTAATTCCCTGGGTTGTTGTGAGGATCAAATGAGATAATATTTGCACAGAGCCTGGCACAATGCCTGGCACATAGTAGGCTCTATATAAACATTTATTCCTTTCCCCTTCCCTGTGGCCAGAGAGAGAAATCTCTGAGCCCTTCACAACTCCCTCTTCAGCATCCTTCTCCCTCTTCCTTCTGTGCTTTCCCACTTCTGACTCCCTCAGCTCCCCAATCTTTTACTCCACCCCACCTGGTACAAATTAGAGACAATCATTAAATCTTGCTCATGTCTTCCCTGACGACATGTTTAAAAATTGTTTTAAATTACAAACTTAATAACTATCAAGGAAAAACAATCAAATAAACAGAAGGCCTTAGCATTTAGCAAAGTAGAACCAAAAGACTTAAAGGACAACCAATGAGCAAAAACTACTTTTGTTTTGGGGCCCTTTCCATGTTTGCCTGAAATTTTGCACCTTCTGCCTCTCTGTCTCTCTCTCTCTCTCACATTTTTCTCTGTCTCTCTCTCTATCCTCTACCTCTATCTTTCTCTCTGTCTCTCTCTTCCCTTCTCTCTCTCTCTCTCTCTCTCTCTTTCTCTCTCTCTCTCTCTCTCATTTCTCTCTTTCTCTCTGGCTCTCTCCACTTAGCATACAGTAAGTGCTTAATAAATTCTTGCTGAATATCTGTCTCTCAGTGAAAAGAGTTCTGAGTTCAGTTCCCGTTTCTTCCATTTACTGCTCATATCACCACGGCCACGTCACTTCCTTCTCTGGGTGTCAGTTTGTTGTTGTTATTCAGTTATTTTCATTCATGTCCAACTCTATGGCCCTGTTTTGGGGTTTTCTTAGCAAAGACACTGAAGTGCTTCATCATTTCCTTCTACAGTTCATTTTACAGATGAGAAAACTGAGGCAAACGGTTAAGTGACTTACCCTGGGTCACAAAGCTAGTAAGCATCTAAAGTCAGATTTGAATTCAGAAAGATGAGTCTTCCTGACCAGTGCTTTACTCACTGCAACACCGCCTAGCTGCCCTCAGTTTCTCCATCTATAAAATGAGAGGCTTGGAGTAAATGATTTCTAAAGCCCCTCATAGCTCTAAATCTATAATTCTATGTTTATTTTTCATAGTTGACCTCCTTTTTATTGTCTAGAACTTTCCTCAATGTGGGAAATTCTAAGGTAGAAATTACCTACCAGTGTAATTTGGCATCTTGCCTATAATTTATAGATCTAAAGAATTGCCTGGAGGAAAGGCTAAATGACTTGCCCACTGTTACATAGAATGTATCAGAGAAGATTTGAACCCAGGTCTTCCAGACACTAAGGCCATTTTCTATACCTTTCATAGTTGCTATATACATTGACATTTTATGCTGGAAACCTCTCGTTTCATGGTTTGGGGTCTTTGGCTCCAACTCACAGATGAGGCAAATATTGTGGGAGGAGTGGGGAGAGGGAACATTATGTGGGAGATGAATCCAAGATCACATGATTAATAGGAAATGAGGCCAGGATTCAAACTCAGGTCTCTGACTCCAAAGCCAGTGCTTTTTTCACTACATCAAATGTCTTCTCAAGGCCAGCAGGGGCTGAAAATGATTAGATTTCATTCTTTTCCTGAGGCAATATCCCTGAACAGTTTTTGTAGGAGACAGTGCTATACATCTTGTTTTTGAGCTCAATATGTTTTGCTTGTATGGAGATCATATTTTCTTTTAATGTCATTGCTTTTTGCTTTTCTTCTTCCAGATTCTCCCTCATTTCTGTGTATTTACATTCCCATTCAGTTAGTCTCTATTTTTTTTTTAGTGAGACTTAACACCATGGATTCAGATTCTTCTATTCTGTGAATTATTCCCACTGTTCAGGCCATACATTCTGTTTACATAGTTCTTTCTCTTTTAAGTCATTCTGCTACATCCTACTGTGATTCCATTTTCTCTTGGGAATCCACAGGGTTCTCTGATTCATCATGTGCTGATTCATTTTCCTTGTCTTGCTATATTTATTCATAGGTATCTGGACTCTTTTACTTGATCTAGAGGCCATATTCTTTTCTGTTATTAATATCTATCCTGTTGGTTTATCTGCTTATGCTCAAGATCTTTAACAGAACTTTCTTTTTTCTACTACCTTTGATAATTTCAGTCTCCACCCCCCCCCATTTTCCCCTATAATTCACTTTTCCACTCCTCTTTTAATGGTGGTTTCCCTGGGCTGGACTACAAAGCTCTCTCAGCTCCTCCCAGATCGGGCAATTCATATTTCACTGGCCTCAATCTCGGCCCCAAGTGACATCTGGGAAGAAAGAACTGCCCCCAGATGGATACTTAGCTCTTTTCATAATGTTTAATGGACTGCCATACAGCTACAACACATATCATGCCTCAGTCTCCTCTGTTCTTCAGTCCTCTGATGCAGCACAGAGCACTGCTATATTGCTGTCCCAGCATGTGCCTTTTGGATTTCCATGACACTGGGAGAATGTAGGAGGGTACCGTTGAGTTTTATTGCAAAACACGTAACTGGGGTATATGAAATGAAGAAAATACAAACATGGGAGGAGTGTGAAGATGGGTATCCCATGAACTTCACTTGCAATAGAATCAGACAAAGGAAGGTTGAACTCCCTCTCTCTCTCTGTCTCTCTCTCTCTGTCTCTCTCTGTCTCTCTCTCTAATACACACACACACACAGAGAGAGAGAGAGAGAGAGAGAGAGAGAGAGAGAGAGAGAGAGAGAGAAGATGGTATAGGAATATATTAAACTCTACAGGGAAATAGGAAGGGACAGGGAGAGGGGAAAGGAGAGACTCAAAGTGGGAGGGCAGCATAGGTGAGTAAGGAAAACAAATCTCAACATTGAGGGGTGGAGGAGGGTGGGATAATTAAAAGGAAAGAAAGAGTAAAAACTTATGATTGAGGTCATGGCCAGGGGAAGAGAAGAGGGGCAATGGAGTGGAAACAGATCTCATCATTTATGGATCACAAGTGTTAGACAAAGTCCTCTATCACCCCTTCTCCTTCTTTGTAAAGAGGGCACAAGGACAAAGAGAGGAAAAGTCCCATAGGATAGAAGGAAATGCACGATTAACAGTCATAACTATAGTTATGAATTAGAAGATCTCAGTTATAAAATAGAAGAGAATAGCAGAGTGGATTAGAAACCAGATTTCGACAATATATTTACGAGCAAAATAACACAGAAAGTGAATAGAGAGTTAAAATGAAAGGCTGTATGAACTCAAATGAACTCAAAAAAGTAGGGGTAGCAATCATGATTTCAGACAATGTAAACTTAGATGTGATAAAAAGAGGTAAGCAGGAAAACTGCATTGTGTTTAAAGGCACCATAGATAATGAATCAATATCAGTAATACAGATAGGTGTGTGTGTGTGTGTGTGTGTGTGTGTGTGTGCATGTGTGTACATAGAACCAGACTTCCAAAGTCCATTGGTATAGGACTCTCTCCTCATTGGCAGTGATCAATTTTCTGTGCCTATGTGAGGGAAGGTGTGGAGTTGATGAGAGCAGGAAAGAGGAGAGCTCCAGCCTCTTTGTCCTCTTTGGGCTCTCCAATCCCTTCAACAGTGTCTGGTTTCCAGTTTCAAGAGAGAAGATGCAAAATGCTAACCCCACTTCATATTGTTGGAGGGAGACTACAACTCTGGAGGAAAAGCTGGCACGAGAGGAGCTAAGTTTTACCATGTTCCTCTCCCCATCGTGCTATGCTAGAAACATCAGGAAATTTCCCCTTGAATGAAATCTGGGACTCTCTCTGGGTTGAGGTGAGTTACCTGACCTCTAATAAGAGAGGTCCTTTAATCTCTTTGTCTGGTACATATTTTCCTATGTAAGCTTTCTGATTTCTGTTTTGCTATCAACTTGGATAAATGGGTTTCTTTGCTACTTGCTGTGTGTATTCATTGCGGAATCAGTATTTGGTAGGAAGAGAGTCAAGCCTTGGATATAAAGCTTGGGGTCCTCCTTTCTCCCTTAATGAATAGTGATCAAAAGTTTACCTTGAACCTGAAAAAAATCACATCCTCTGGACTAACAGTATTATAGGTGAACAGTATTTACATACATTCATATACACAGGTGTATATACATATCTATCTATCTATCTATCTATCTATCTATCTATCTATCTATCTATCTATATTCTAGCCTAATACCCCCTCTCTCTGAGGAGAGCATAGTGGCCAAGTATCTGATCTCATCCTCCTGCTTCGCTCCCTGGCAGAAATTAGAGTGGGGAGAAGAGTAGGGGGAAAAGAGGTTGGAGGTGTCTATTCTGCCTCCCTTCAAGCCTCACAACACCTCCATAGCTTCATATGGGTGTGTGGGGGGGTGGTGCTCTCATTACATACATACATCATGTGTCCCCTCCAAAGCATAGCACCTAAATACCTAAAAGAAAAGTTTATTGATTTGTAAGGAGAAAGAATCAGCAAAACCATAATAATAAAGACCTCAATGTAACCAGCTCAGACCTAAATAAAGGATAAAGAAGAACAAAATTAAGGACCAGAATGGAACTTTTTAAAAAATTACAGATGATAGATGTCTGAAGGAGAATAGAAAGGAGTTTCACAAAAAAATTGACCATGTATTTAGCCTCACAAATAAATGTAGAAAATCAGAAATACTAAACACATCCTTATGGAACAAAATGCAATGAATAATATAGCCAATGAAGAGCCTTTGAAGAAAATAGAAGGAAGTACAGACAAGCATGTCAGCTTCAAAAGGTATAAGTCACATTCATTATATACTTAAAAAAAAGAAGCTCTGCACAACAGAAATGTGCAATTTTGTGTACAATCTTTTTTTCCTGTTCTATAAATGGAGATGCTAATTTTATTTGACAATTATTAAGTTCAGAATAAAATTAAATTTTCAAAAAGAAATAATAACAAAAAGGAACATACAGTATTAAAACTGGGGGGGAGGCAGAGGGGATGGGGAACCCTATAGAAATTCTAGGTCAACTATCTCCTTTTAAAAATGAAGAAATCTCAGATTGAAGTGACTTACCCAAAGTCACACCATAAGTTCATAGTCCCAGAACACTAGGATGTTATGGAATGAATGGGTCTCACATAATTTCATGACTTATTATTCTTGGGAATTTTATGTCATGTAGTTATAATTTTTAAAATATCATGTGTTATATGAATGCAATTAAGAGACTCTGGGAAGCATTCCAATCCCTGGTCATTCCTCCTCTGCCCCCCCTCACAAGATGAGTCATCAAAGAAAACGTGGGGAAGTTGCTGAGCTATTAAGCCATCTTCCTTTCCATTTTTCATCCCCTTTGTCTCTTAGGTCCACCCTTTCCTTTATACTCTTATGGCCACCACCCTAATTCAGGACCTCTTGCCAAGACAATTGTGATAATAGTCTCCTATTATACTTATTGTTACCTCTAGTCTCTCCCTCCTCTAATCTATCCTAGGACCATATAGATCAACCAGGACAACCATCTCATTTTACAGTGGTGGAAACTGAGTCCCAGAGAAGTTCAATGAGTTGGACAAGTTTTCAAATATTAAAGCCAGGATTTGAACTCAGCTCTTCTGATTCTACACCCAACACCCTTCCTATTCCTCTATGCTTCCTCTCTCAAACAGCTTAGATGGTCAATTATTGTCCATTGAGAATTTTGATTAAATTATTATTGACAGATTAATCTTCCTAAAGCACAGCTTGGATGGAATCACTTCCCTGGTTTTAAGTATCCAGTGGCAACTACGGCCAAACTGCTTAACCCTTATTTGGACATCTGCTCGTGTTCTGTAACCTGAGAGATTCTAGTAAAGGACCTCAGAATGAAAATATCTGCTCAACTGGTTTGCCACTCATGCCTAAATTCCACCACTAGAAATTCATTCCTTTGGGTTATAATCTTGTGGTGTTAAGGTGATTAAAGATTTTCCCTGCCCATTAATCCTAATAACAGGTCTCATTTGGAGCTAGTTAAGGGAAGCTGCATTAGGAGAGGCTTGTTTGTAGGAAGGCCCACACCCTTTTGCTAATTAGGTCACCAGGGTTGTGAAGCCCCTGAGTTCTAAAAAAAGGTATATATACTCTGAGGGTAGCCCTTATGCTCTCTCTCAAAACTGCAGGAGGAGAGGACACAGGCAAGCAAGATTTGTGAGTGAGTATTTATGGGAAGGCCCCAGCAGAGGCAAAGGTTATAGGATGGCTTGGCTCCCTGCTGTGATATTGTGTTTTAAGTTCCTTGCTGTTATGATAAAGTGGGCTTACTGGTTTTGGGATGTAATTGCTGCTACATTGAATTGGAGTTATTGGTTTGGGGATTTGATCCTCTGGTGTCTGAATAAATGTTTTAATTCTTTTTTCTATATGGAGAGTCTCCTATATTCTGTGATATAGAACTATACAGGCATAAACATGGTCACCATCGATATTGTGACACTTGTGTTACTGATACAAATCTGACTCCAACTTACCTTTCCAACTTCATCTCTTCTATTGACCTCCTATGTGAATCCTCACTCCAGCCCGACTGGTCTCCTTTCTATCCTTTCCTCCCACATATCTATACTATATACCTTCCCCATTGTTTCTTCTTTGCTCAGACTATTACTACAATCTAGAATCTTCTTTTCTATCTCTATTAATCTAAATTTTGCCCTTCCTTCTAGCTCTGGCTCAAGCACTATTTCTAACAGGGAGCTTTTTTTTGATTACCCCACTATGAAGTATCTTTCTTCCTCAGAACTCTGATGGTCCTTATTACTGTTTTTTAGCATTTATATTATCTTGATATCATAGTTTATATAGCATATTATGAGATAGAGGGTAAACTTGTGGAGATCAGGCATGCTATGATACTCTTCTCTTTAATTGCCTTCAGTACCGAACACAGGACCTTGCATGCAGTAGATTCTTTAATAAATAGCATCACAAAATATTAGCATTTGAAGACTTCCTCCAAGAGGAAGAGGGTACTGACAGAATAGTTTCTTTCTTCTTTCATAAGATCAAGGAGAGAATGAAACCATCTATACTTATGAGGAGCTTATATTTTGATGGAGTAGACAATGAGTACTTATATAAATATACATAGCAAAAATATAAACTTAATAAATACATATGAAACCTAAGCCCCAAAGCCTGTTGATATGAGAGTCTCTCCTTATTGGTGGAGATCAATGCCCCATGGGTATTTGAGGGGTGAGAAGAGAGATTCTGGGTCTTTTAGGTTCCAGATTCAAAGGAGAAGATACACAATTCTAATCTTCAGGTCACTGAAGGCAGAGAAAGACTCTGGAAAGAAGCGAAAGGAGCTGGCAATTTCTATCCTGTCCCTGTGTTCAACTTTCTATACTAGAGACTTTGGAGAATATTCCCCTTAGGTGAGATCTAGGACTGTTTTTCTTGGTTAAACTGAGCTTTTTCTTTCCCAAAGGGAAAGTTCCTTCAATCTATACTGTCTGGTTTATATTCTCTCATTAATATACATTTTCTTTGATTTCTTTTTTTGTTATTGACTTGGGTAAATTACTTTCTTTGTTATTTGCTACGTATGTTCATTTTGTAACTGGTATTTGGTGGGAGGGGAGTCAAACCTTGGACATAGAGCTTGGGGCCCCCATTTTCCCCATTAATAAAGAGTGATCAGAAGTTTAGCTTGAATCTTAATGTTACTTCCCTTAGACTAATAATATTTAAGAAAGAAGATAGAATTCTAGTCCTGTACATACACCCTCTCTCTGATGAGAGCAGATGGTCAGCCTCTGTCCCCCATCTCCTACTTCTCTTGGCAAGATTTACAGTCTCCCTTGGAGAAGAGGCTAGAAAGGTTTGTTCTTGCTTCCCTGTGAGCCACGTCAACAGCCACATTTCTCTCTCTCTCTCTCACATACACACACACACACACACACACACACACACACACACACACACACCCCAGCAGCAGCAGCAGCAAGATAAAAGATTGAAGTGGTATTGTAGTTATATGGTAGACTTTCATTCAAGAGCCTTAAGTTCATAATGTATGCAAGATAGATCAAATCTCTAATTCTTTTGAGTCTTAATTTCCTCATCTGTAAAATGGGCATAATGATACCAATCATACAGTACCTACTTCCCAGGCTACTCTGAGGCTCGAATGAGATAATATATGTGAAGTGTTTTGCAAGCTTGAAAGCATGACATAGATATTGGTTATGATTATTTACACAACAGATTTGGGGGAAAAAAGGGAGGGAGTTTTTGTAAATGCAGTTCCATTGGCACTGATTTCTGAGAACGGCATCTTTATCTCCATTGAGCTTCAAAGGGTAGGGACTCCAATCCTGACATCTTAACTTAATTTTTCTCAGCTCTTCCAGATCTTTGAAACATTTGTAAACAAGCCCTAAGGAATTTGGGGATTCAAAGGAACCTTCTTTCTTTGTAGAGCAAAAAGTCCTTTTGTTTTGCAAATAACCAGGCTCCACCAAGTAGTTTGCAGGCCGGAATTCAGCCTATTCCAGCTTTGTGTTTGAGCCCAGCCTGACTGTATTTTTTCCAGGCAAGAAAGAGCCTTTAAAAGAAACAAGTTTAGAGAGATCTGTTATTATCAGGGTTTAGAGAGTAGATTAGAAATGATGTCTAATTGCAAGTTCAAAGATCCCTTAGATCCTTGGTTGGAGGTGCTGGCAGCCCACCTGACAACTAGGAGGGTCAGAAACAAAGAAGCTTGGCCAAGGACCAGGGCCTCCTAGAAGCAGTTTCTAACACACTAAAATTTGGGTGGAAAACTTTTGTATGCACCTGTGACTCCCTCCCCAAAAAGGCAGTTGGTGCACAGGTTAGGGAATAGTTCTACATCCTTCCTATGCAGTATGGATAAGGAAACATTTACTTTTACATTAATGTGTACATATTATGTACATATATAGAGACATACATGAATACATAGCTCTCATTGATTTCTATCTATATATGAAGCCTAGGTTTTTACCCAAGACTAGAGAATTTTGCATGACACTGTTTTAATTATTGAAGAGGAGAAGAGAAAATGTAGATGCTACACCATGTGACTGTGTGAAGTTATGAGTTGCATAAGAGCTTTTGGAGAAGAGAGATGTCCTTTCTATAATAGAAGACTTTTTGAAAACAAGATGAAACTTAATTGGGTACATCTAAAATCCTGGATTTTGGCTAGAAATCAACTGCACAAGTCAAGGAGGGAGAGAGAATGAGAAGGAGAGAGAATGAGAGGAAGAGAGACAGAGAGGCACAGATAGACAGACAGAGACAGAGAAACAAAGACACACACACACACACATACACACATACATATATGGAGAGAGAGAGAGAGAGAGAGAGAGAGAGAGAGAGAGAGAGAGAGAGAGAGAGAGAGGCAAGCTTTAGAAGCTGCAGATATGTAGAGATGCAGAGGAAACTGCCTCTGTAACATGTCCCTGATTCCCTGATTTCCAGCTACCTCCCTAGAGACTTTGGGGAATTTCCCCTTGGTTCTGGGTTGGAATCCTTTTTTTGGTTGAGCTAAAATTTTATCTCCTTCCCATCAAAAGAGTGCATTTATTCTATGTATTTTTTCTTGTATATTCTGATCTGTATAACTTGTATTTGTTTGATAAATGGATAAATGTATTTACTTGTTATTTACTTTGTAATGGTTTTTGTGCAACCAGAGTTTAGTAGGAAGTAGTCAAACTGACAAGTATAAGCTAAGGGAAAGCCACTTTTGTTCAGAACTCATTGTACCTCTAGACAAGCAATATTTAGGGGGCAAATAGATATAATTCCATTGCAGTACCTTTCTTAGAGACCAGAGAACTGAATGACCAGCTTCCTCACCATTCTTTTGCTTCCCTCAAGGGAAGGATCTCAGTCTTCCTTGATGAAGGATAGGCAAGATTCTATAGCCATCTATCAATGCCTCCAGTAAGCCACATTTAAACAACTAATGTGAACATCCACATCTTACATGGGTGCGCGCATGCACGTGCGCACACACACACACACACAGACACACACATACACACACATACACACACACCCCTTATATCTTTTATGCTTTTCTTAGTACTTTCCCCAAAGTCCTCTTTGAATTCTTCATTACTGTGTTTATATAATCCTAGATTGAAGAAAGGTAATTCCTGCAAATTCTAGCAAGAGACCAGTTTGGGCTTCATGTTAGAAAAAAAATTGTCTAGTCATCAAAGCTCTCTCAAAGTGGAACAGGATGTTTCAAGAACTGATGAGTCTCCCATCTTTGGAAATCTTTAAGCAGAAGCCAGACACGTTTTTGTCAGGAATGTTATAGTGGGGGCTCCTTTCATGTGTTGATTGGACTAGTAGGCTACTAAGAGCTCTTTTAACTCTTACATTCTATGATCCTGCAAAGGTGGAAAGCCCTTGAGTAGGGGCCCTTCAATGGCTGTGTCAGTGAAGGAGCAGCCTGGCTAAATTTGGGGATATTCATTACCAGAAGATTGGCTACAGCAATTCATGAAGACCACTCATTGAAGCTCTTTCCTCTGGGGCTCCAACCTGCTAATTTGAGCAGAAGTTGGAGAATGCTGTTATTTCTTCTCCTTCTCCTTCTCCTTCTCCTCCTTCTCCTTCTCCTTCTCCTTCTCCTTCTCCTTCTCCTTCTCCTTCTCCTTCTCCTTCTCCTTCTCCTTCTCCTTCTCCTTCTCCTTCTCCTTCTCCTTCTCCTTCTCCTTCTCCTCCTCCTCTTCCTCCCTCCCCTTCTTCCTCCTCCTTCTCTTCCTCTTCTTTTTCCTTCTTCTCCTTCTTCGTAATCTGCATCCAGATTTAAAATCTACAAAGATTCCCAAAGATGAGAGATTTACAGCAATGAGGTAATACATGGGTTATAAAAAGATAAGGTTAGGGATTAATACATTAAATGTATTGAATTTAATGTTTTGAAATGAGCTACAAAATCTCCCTCACACATAGGCAAGGGCACTAGTCAGTCAGTGAACAAACATTTATTTAGCGCTATTTGTGAGGCACTGTGCTAAGATCTGGAAGTACAAAGGGAAGCACAAAGAAAGGCATCTGATTCTGCCCATTTCCCTGACTTTTGGTGATCCTTTAAAAAAAAAAACAACCCAGGAAGCAATTTCAATAATCAGGTCCAAGGGAAGAAGTGAAAGAAAACTGAACACAGGGAACAGAGGTGTCTCTCCAAAACCCAAGATAATGAAGGAGGTGCAGATGTGAGTAAGAGCTATGGGGGAGACAGGGAGCCAATGGGACTGACTTGCCCTAAGCCAGCCGGGAATGGAGAAAGAAAACAAACACCTACTATGTGAGAGGCACTATGTTCTAAGTGCATTACAAATATCACTTCACTTGATCCCTACAACAACCTTAGAAGGTAAGTGATATTATCATCCCCATTTTATAGTTGAAGAAACTGAGGTAGATAGAGTTAAGTGACTTTCTTAAAGTCACACAGCTATTAAGTGTCTGAGTCTGGATTTGAACTCCAGTCTTCTTGACTCCAGGCCCACGGCTTTACCTAGCTGCCTTGTTTATGTGGTATAAGAAGGGAGGAGGGGCAGAGAAGTTAAAGATGTGTTGAAAAAGTTTTCAAAGGAATGAAGGTAATTTTTTCATTTGTTTTTGAGTTGTAACATAATTTGACTGAGTGGTCCCTCCAACAAAGGTCAAGGTCAACCCAAAGGAGCTGGTTCTCTGTGGAAGGTGATGATCCATCTGCCTGGATAGTGACAAAATTGTAGAAGCCAGCAAAGGAACTGACCTTTAGGAAAACATGTCACAGAGGCGTTGGAACCTGTACCTATGGGAGACAGAACCATGGAGAGAGTAGGTAGGGCTTGTAAAGAGAAAACCTTACTTTCTGAGACCTGAGAATCACTATGGGAGATAGGAAGGCAAGAGCAAAGAGGAGCAGGAAAGTCCTTTGCAGGAGCCCCATGCCCTAGACAGCACTGTAAGTCATGGAACCTCTGTAGATTTCTGGGGTGGGTTGTCCACCAGGGGAGCTAGGAGCATGGCTGAAAGTTCTTACTATTTCCATTGCTGTTGTGGTTGTTGGTCCTTCATTCTCAAAGATGACCAATGGCTTCAGGACTTGTAAGTGAATTGGATTTAAGTGAGGCATATCTCTGCAAAGTCACCAGCCTCACTCTCAGAGTCCAGTGACAAGACATAAGTCAAGAAAACTGGTGTTGGCCCTGGATGCAGTGGGAGACCTTGGCCTTTTTGAGCTAAGGTTCTTTCCCAGGTCTCAGTTTGTCAGAGGCAACACCCATTCAGTGGGCTAGGTGATAACCGAGACAAAGATGACCTATTTCCATTAAGTAAAACTGTGTTGTGTTTTGAACCTTGTGAGCTTAATCATTTGTAAGGGGAACTAATGGCTACCCTTGGGACGATGCTAGATGTGGATGTTCCAGGTTTACCTAGATTGGGGTAATAAGCCAGAGAATGGGAAAGATTCCCAAAGTGTATCTGATCTTTCAAGTAAGAAGGGAGCCTTTGACATAAGGATTATGTGAATGTGCATGTGCCTGCATGTTATATGAGTAATATGGCATGATAGATGGAACACTGGGTTTGGAGTCAAGAAGTACTGAGTTAGAATATGATCTCGGATGCTCTCTCTGAGCCCTAGTTTCTTCATCTGTAAAAAGAGAACAATGCTGGCACCCACAGCACATGCCAGTTCCATGTCATGAGCATCAGTTGGGGTAAGGCATGCTCTGCAAACTTAATAAAAATGTGAACTATTATGCATATGATGATGTACCCATCTCAATCAATGTCTGTTATAGTGGAAAGATCATTGGACTTTGAATCTTAAGCCAGCTATCTATTCCGGTACCAAATTCATTTACTAACTGTATGCCTGGGGCAAGGTCATGCTATCATCATACAATTCAGATAAAGGAGGACCCCACAGAAAAATGATGACTATATTAATGTTAATCTGAGTGGGATGCTACGGATTTCTGTTCTTGATTCACTGTAAGGACAGTTACAAAATGGAGAACACTGAGGGGGGGGGATAGCTAAGTGGTGAAATTAATCAATAAACATTCATTAAGTACCTACTACATACCAGGCACTGATCTTCCTATAAGAATAGTTGAAGAAACTGGGAGTAAATTCAGGGAAGAGATAATCTCTATCTTCAAACACAACTGAAAGACCAGACTTGCTTTTATCGGTCTTCAAAGAGCAGAAAATAGGACCAATGAAGGGAAGATCGTGGCAGGGAGAGGGGTGAGGGGGCAGATCTCAGGTCAATATTAGGAAGAACTTTCTAACAATTAGACCCATCCAAAAACCAAGTAACCAGCCTTCTAAGGTGCTGAGATCCCTGTCGCTGGAAGTGTTCAATTAAAGGCTGGTCGATTATTAGGAATATTAGAGAAAGAAGGACTGTTGTAGAAGGGATTCTTACATTGTGTGGGAGGCTGAATGACAGCTAAATTCTAAGGTTCTTTTCAATTCTTTTTTTAAAATTCAATTTATTTTATTCTGAACCTAAGAAATAAAACAAACCTTCTATAACATAGTAAAATAGAAAGAAAAAAAGATGGTTGTACATGGTCCCTTCTAATTCTAAGAGGATAAGATTCTTTTATTCTAGGGGAGCCATATTGGCTCCCTTGAAGAGCTCTCTGGACCAATAGGTTCCTGGTATAGCCTGGACGAAAATGAGCTCTCAGAAAACTAGGCCATCCAAATTTAATAGAGCTAGAGACCTAAGGTGATGGGACATTAAACCCATGGAGGAGGAATAATGCTTCTGGCCTGATCTAAGAATTGTGATCTCAGCCTCATGCTTTCTTGGGTTTTGGAAGGTAAGTAACAAAACACAGGACATATAGTAGGCTGCCAAAAACTTGAGTCACTTCAGTCCCATTCCCCAGATTCAAAAACATCACATTGGCACTATGGTTCTCCCAAACCTGCTCCAAAGGAAACTCATCCAAGGTATGAGCACAGGGCAATTCAGGCCCGCCCAGGCTGGGTGGGATGAACTAAGCTGAGCAGAACAGATGTGCCTTAGGCTTCATCCATTTTGGAAACAAACCAATCCTGCTTTCCAGTGCTTTCTCTTACAAGGGGTCATTGTCTCCCTCTCTGTACAATGCATTCCTTTTTCACATTATCCATGTTTCTGCTGAGCTCAAAGAGATATTGATGGGATGTTGGGCAGAGTTGGGAGGCTGAGGACCAGTGTCCAGCACTGAAGGGATGGTCTTCTTATCATTATCCTGAAATGAACTCAAGGTCAGAGAACTTTGGGTTTGAACCCTAACTTTGATTCTTACTGTGTGATCACGGGAAAGTGGCAGCCTTTCTCAGTCTTAAGTTCTTATTTATACAGTGGAAATAATAGGAGCTGAGCTATCTACTCCTTTTATGAGGAAATGCATTGGAAACTTTAGGGCACTATAGAAAAGCGAGTGATTATTCTAATAGGTCTAGGATTTTATCGACATCGGCTCCCTCCTCACTGGTAGAACATAACCTATACCTACCTTCTTGTTCTGTGTGATTCTTATTTGGGTCTTTTCATAAATTCTCCATAGAGGACTGCCTCTTACTGCCTAGGGGTCATTCCCTAGGTCTTTGCTTATTTCCTATTTCAAAATTTAACGGATGTAACCCTCACCTAGCCACCTGTCAGTCCTTTCCCTCATTGACATGGCTGGCCCACAACCTTCTTTGTTCAAACGTTATCTCATTATTACTAATTATCATCCTCATTATTGTTGTTGTTATATTTAACATTCAGATTCACAGTCAAAATGGGCTTGGGCAGTTAAGCCCTTGCCCACCCATCTTCTGACATTTCAATCCATCCCAAATGACCTTTCTTATCTTGTTATCATAGGTCTCTAAGCACAAATACTAAGCAGAAATGGATGCCAGAGTAACAATAACCAATGTTTGTATGATGCTTTAAGTTTTGACAAGTGCTCTAATCAACCAATAAACATTTATTAAGCACCTACTATGTTCCAGGCATTGATCTTATTTGATCCTTATAAAAGCCACCCTGTGAGGTATGTACTTTTTTTTTTTGGCCTGGGCCAGTGATTTCACTGGAGTAGGGAATTCTCAATTGGGAAAATCTGTCTTCTAGTGAAGATTGGCAGCTGCTCTGGAACCTACAGTCTTAGAGAAAAGCCTAGGTCGCTTCCCTGTCTGGGAGCACTATTTCAGGAGGGGCCCTAGCCATGTTTTACCTCACTCTTGATGAGGCTCTCTGACTTCTCTTCCTTACCAACAGCCTTGTCTCCAAATGGGGACATTCCCCCTCCTTGTCTTCCACTGCTAGACTGTAATCTTCCTCAGGGTATGGACTATGTTGCTTGTGTATATTTGTATCCTTGATACTTAGCACAATGCTCCTCCTCCCCCTCCCCTTCTGCCTCTCCCTCTCCCTTCTCTGTCTCTCTGAAATGCCTTACCCAAGGTCACACAGCCAATATGTGTCAGAGATAGGAGTTGAAACCAGGTATTCCTGACTCTAAAGCTAGTTCTCTTATCCATTGTGCCAGGGGTTCTTAATTTGGAATCTACGGATAGATTTCAAGGGGTCTGTGAATTTGGATGGGAAAGAAATATATGTGTATATATATATATATATAGATATATATATATATATATACGCACATAAAACATAATTCCATAATCTGCTAATAGTAAGTTAGCATCACCTTCAATTATGGGTGTCAGCAAAATTCCACGATTCCAAGAAAGGCTTCACCAGAATGCCAAAGTGGTCCATAAAAAAAATATTAAGAACTTCTGCCCTTTGCTATACTGCCTCTTTAAGTGGGTACTACATATATCATCAGCCTCATTCTACAGATAGGGAAACTGAATCTGGCAGAGATGAAGTGACTTGCTCATGATTGCACAGATAATAAGTGGGGCTGGAACCTCAATCTTTCCGACTCAGTTCAACATATTGTCCCATTCCAGGTGGACTATTGTGGCAAAGGGATCAAAGGGTGTTTGAGGGTGGGTTTGTTCCCATTGTGAGACCAGTTCGTCCACAAGACATCAGCATGGTGCTATAGAAGGCCATTGAAGCACAAGCCAGAAGACCTGGATTACTTCCAGCTCTGCTACTGCTGTCTGTGTGACCATGAATAAGTCACTTCTCTCCTCATTTGTAAAATGAAAAGGTTGGCCTAGATCAGCTCTAAGTCTCCTTCTAGCTCAAATGCACCCAATGAAGTTAGGAAACAACTTAAAATCCAAGCTAGTTTATCATCAAAGACTAATTTATGTGGTTCAAACAGTAGTTGCTATAGGAGACCAGAGAAACAGTAGATCAAGGAAGACTTGGTGAAAGAGGTGCTTTTGAACTAGGTGGTGCCATAGTGGACAGAGCACTGGGCCTGGAATCAGGAAGACTCATCTTCATAAGTTCAAATCTGGTCTCACATATTTACTAGCTGTGTGACCCTGGTCAAGTCACTTAACTCTGCTTTGGTTTCCCCAGCTGTAAAACGAATTGGAGAAGGAAATGGCAAACTACTTTGGTATCTTTGCCAAGAAAACCCCAAATAGCATCACAAAGAGTCAGACATGACTGAACAACCCTTTGTTGGGCATTCTTCATAGGCAGAGAGAACAGCATGAGCAAAGGCTTGGAGGCAGGAGTAGGCTTGTATAGTTTGGAGAACACTGAGGAGGTTAACCCAATAGTGTAGGAGATTTCATATCTCATATGACATGAGCCCCAGTATGTGCTAGAGAAAGTCATTTTACTTTTCTGCAGGGATAGCCTATTGCAAACGTATCAGATTTTTTTCCAACTTCTTCTACAGGGTGTTCCTGAAGTCTGGACACATAGGCAGAAATACATATTTTCAAGAAATAAAATGAATGAAATTTCTACAACATTTAATTAATTGGAATATTAACAAATAACATTTTCAATATGATTTCCATCATTTGTGATGCAAAGGTTGGTGCGCTTTGCAAGAGTCACATGAACTCGATGCAGTAACTCCACATTGCCATCAATTTTAGCACATTCACTCTTTATGCATTCAATCAAATGTGTCGCATCTGTGATTTTCATCGAGTACACCTTCTCCTTTAGCATACCTGAGAAAAAGAAGTCAAGGGGGCTAAGGTCTGTTAATATTCCAATTAAATAAAATGTTGAAAATTCCATTCATTTCATTTTTGCCTCTGTGTCTAGACTTTAGGGACACCCTGTACTTGAGCATTTTTAGACTATCCTTTTCATAAAAGGTCAGGAAAGTTCAACAGCAGAAAATTCAGAAGGGCTCTTGGTGTTCTTCCAGCCCAGGGGTTTTTACCGTTTGTTGTTTCATGGACCTATTTGTCCATCTGGTGAAGTCTATAGACCCATTCTCAGAATAATATTTTTCAAAGTGTACATTAAAATGCAGAGGATTACAAAGGAAATTAATTATGTTGAAATACAGTTATTAAAACATTAAAAAACACCAAGTTTCCAGATCCCGGGTTAAGAACTCCCGATCTCATCTAGCCATGTCATTTGTTAAAGGTTATGTTCGTTTTTCCCCACTCTAGGAGAAAAAGAAGAGACTGCCTCCTGCCTGCCCACACAGCATCCCATCAGAAACTCGAGGTCTTGTGATAGCTAGGACAAAAAAGGTAGGGGAACAGAGGAAGCAAGTTCTAACCTAGATTTCCTGACATGGTTACCATGGTGAATAACCTCCTCAATTAAGTGCCTGGGAAGCCTGTTTTCTCTCACGCCTTTAATGGTCCAGCAGGTCTGAGGAGAAAGCTCTGCCTCACACAGACTGCTTCCCTGACACTGAACTAGAGACTGGACTTTTGTAAAGACCCTTCCCCAACCGCCCCCCCCACCGCCTCCACCAAGTCCTCAGTGAGGACAAGCTCAGAAAATGGACCCCCACGCCTACCATCAGAGGGGTTGCTATTCTAGCCAGACCAAAGAGAAGAACCAGGCCAGTTTAATGGCATTGGGGATGGTGGGTCTATAGCTTCTAGCAGTCTGGATGGGGGGGAGGTACTTTGTAAAAGGAAGGAAATGCTGAAATTAGAGCTGCCCATCCCTTCCGAACCTACCCGGCTGGAGGCTGCTTTTGTTCAGTTGAGCCAAAAAGCCTGGATACATTGCTCGTTGGAGAAGCCCCTGTCAATAACACCAGGGAACAAGGTTGCTTTTGTGTATTTCTGGGGTCTACCAGGCTTAGGAGGGTGAGCAACATCAGAGTTCAAACCCTGTGAAGGCTAGGCACTTGGAGCTGAGGGCTTGATCTTTGTGTGCTCAGGGCTCTGGGCTCCAGCAGCCATACTGAACCACTTGGTCTGGGTGAGACCAGCAAGCTCAGCCTAGAGAGGCATTATGAAGTGGGAAAAGTCTCTGCCCCTGCCAGGGTCACGCCCCACAAGCCAACCATCATTCTTTCCCAGAAGGGCAGAAACCAGAGCAGTTTAAAGATCTTATTTGTTTCTTTGAGAAACTGGTAAATTGGTTTCTTTGATAAACTCAAATAGCAATTTTGACAATTATATTAATTAATATGTTTACTATATTAATATATTTTATATATTAATATATCATTTAATATACTAGTCTTTGTGAGACCCTAACTCCCCCTACCCTGCCCCCAATCTCAATTGCAGCACTTTTCTCTGCAGTCCTTCCTAATCAAAACTTCCCTGTCCAATGTCTCATCCTTTGGGGGCTTATCGGGTAGGGATGAGCTACTCTCATACCATCTTGATACAGTTCACAGTGAAGATTGATCATGGCTAGGGTGGGGTCCCTACTCCAAGGGTATTTGTTTTGTAATAAGAGACGACTGGAAACATAATATTTTATCCCAAAGGAATGAAGCTCTGATAGCAGAATTTCTGGCACCTTGACTTGATAATTGTAGATATTTAAAGGTAGAGTGGCCATCTTGATAGCTGAACTGCCAAGCATTCAAACTCGGCTTCAGAGAGTGCAGCTCCAATGGGCTGGCCATATTGTTCAAATGCAAAACTTACATATGCTTGCCAAAAAGACTACTTTATGGAGAACTCACACAGAGCAAGTGTTCACATGGGGATCAGAAGAAGTGATACAAGGGCACTCTAAGGGTCTCTCAAGAACTTTGGAATTGATTGTGTGACATGGGAGACACTGGCACAGGTCTGCTCAGCATCAGAGAGGGTTCTGTACTCTATGAGCAAAGCAGAATTAAAACAGCTCAAAGGAAACATAGGATGTGCAAATTTAGAGTATCCACCCCAAATGTTCACACGGACTATT
Source organism: Trichosurus vulpecula (assembly GCF_011100635.1). NCBI lineage: Eukaryota > Metazoa > Chordata > Mammalia > Diprotodontia > Phalangeridae > Trichosurus > Trichosurus vulpecula. The sequence goes on along the minus strand of NC_050581.1, from coordinate 142,308,975 downwards.
TGTGCCTGGTCTGTGGTAGAGCATTCCAAGCTTGTATTGGTGTAATCAGCCACAGTTGGACACATTGAAACTTGACTCAAGTATAGTGACGTCGTTTTGGTCCTCTTCGAGAATGAAAAGTAATAACCAACCAACCAACCAACCAACCAACCAGTGAATGTCGCTGAATACCACGTCAGTGGTTTCATATACTCTGTCTAGGAATGGGTTAGCACACAAGAAAAAGGTGAGTGTGACATAGAAGGTTTTCTAACCTAGCAGGAATTTTTTCCCACCTCCCTGGGAATAGCCCCATTTATATAGGACCTACTTCCTCTATGGGGTCTGTGGATCCCAAGCAATAAGCCCAACATTCTGCCAGGGGACTCCAGGGATGGAAATCCTTCCCCTAGACATAGACATAGACTGAAGCCCCTCCCCTTGCTTCCCTCCAGAAAAAGGACAAATTTTTTTTCCATCACTCTTTTCCTCCCCATCCCTATCCCATGGACAGCAACAAAATAGATAGCCAGTCTCTAATTGTCCTAGTCTACATTTTTATGGCATCATACAATGTCTTTGTATTTGCCAGAGGGATATGTATGAGTCTCTGTGTCTATAGGGGGAGTAGCTATCTGTGTGGGTGTCTCTGTGTTTGTATTCAGCAAGGATCTGTGACTGCATGTGGATATGTGGGAGGGTGTCTATGTCTGGGTCTAGGTTTGTGTATAGAAGAGGTTGTCTATGTCTCTATGTGAGAAATCTATATTTAGGGAGAGTCTATGTGGATCTTGTGTATGGTGGATATTTATGTCAGTTGAGGTGATCTCACTATGTCTCTATGTGAGGGTATTTGAGGAGGATCTGGGACTGTCTTTGTGTGTAAATGTTTGTGTTGGTATGAATACCAAGACTTGTAAAAAACAAAGTGATGGACTTGGAATCAAGAGATCTGAGTACAAGTGCTGGTTTACCACTGGCTGTGTGACGTTGGGTAACTTCTCTGACACTCAGTTTTCTCATCTGTAAAATGGGAATAATACTTGCATTGATTCCTTACAGAGTAAGTAGTTGTGGGAAGAAGGGTTAAGTAAATGTAACTCTTACAAAGCACACATTCCTTTCTTCAACCTAGCTAGTTTCTTTAGAAGACAAACATCCTTAAGACTTAAGTCAAACACTAAAACAGAAAGCAAGCTTAGATTAAAGGATTTAGAGGTGAAAAGGACCTGAAAGGTGATAGGATAGTAGATTTAGAGCAGGTAGGTTCTTTAGAGATCATCTGGTCTAACTCTTGTATTTTACAGATGGAGAAACTGAGGCACGGAGAAGGAAATCAATTGCCTAGAATCACATGGGTAGCAAATGACAGAGATGGGAGTCCAACTTGAGCATTGTAACTACTACTCAATAAAAATGGTTTTGTGCTTTGGAGCTATATTTTCAATGAAACATTTTTAAAATACCTAACATAACTATACTGTATAAAGGGCCTCATTTGCAGTGATTTATTTTCAAAAGTATTGAGAGCTCAGAAGATAAATGACTTTCTTAGAGTATTGACAAATTATATTTCTTACCATTTTAATTCTCAAATTAAAACACAGAAGGGCAGAAACCAGAGCAGATGAAAGGGCTTATTTGTTTCGTTGAAAAACTGATAAATTGGTTTCTTTGAGAAACTCAAATAGCAATTTTGACAAACGCATGCTAATTAAATAACCCATTAGCCAACCTCCTTAAATGCACCACATCAACATTAAAATCCAGTTAATAAAACTCAAGTCAATTGGAGTTAATGGCCCCAATGCTCATAGAGTTTTCAGCTTACTTGGTGAGTAGATCATGCCTCACAATGCCCGGCAAGAGTGGTAGGGCATAGATTTTAGAACTGGAAAGGACCTTAGCAATTGACCAGTTCAACCCTCTTTTTTCTAGATGAGGAAGTAAGCACTAGCAAGTAAAGTGATTTACCCAAGGTCACAAGATAATCATAATCATAATTAATAATAATGTGTAGTAGGTGGAGGGGATGGCTTCTCCTCCCATTAAGAGGAAAGACTAGATCTTTCCCACAGGAATTCACGTATGGGAGTGCTGCTGCCAACTTGGCAATGGTAGGAAAGTAGTCCATTTTCTAGAATGTTGTGGTTTTTCTGCCTTTGGACAGAAAGGTATTGAGTAGGGACTATGGGAGAATGAGGTGCTCCTAGGAATAGGAAATGAAGAAAGGATGGAGAGACACAAGAAAGCCTTCCTGAATATGGCTGCTAGCCAAGTAGCAAGGGCTCCTAATCTAAGCCTGAAAGATTTACAGAGACTCTACAGGAATGATGGTGGTTGTACCAGGAGAAAAGAGGACCAGTGACCAGTGGGCGGAGTGATAATAGCAATCTTAATGGTATCATGAGTTCTTCGTGGTGATTGAGAGATTTTTTTGGGGGGGAAAAAGAAATAATATGAAATTATATTCATTGGGAAGGTAGTGATAACTAGTTTAGATTTCATTTTCTAAGAGGAATGGGATACAAGTCCCTTCTTAAATTTATTAAATAATTATTCAGTGCTTAACAGCTTATTGGAATCCTTGGTTGCTGGCAGGAGAATATTTGAGTGACTAAAGTTCACTTAATAAAAATAAGCTAGACTTAAAGGTTCTCAGAAGGATATTTAGAGAACCATTAGGTGGAGGTACAAGTCATATGAAAGTGCTGAGATTTGGAGCTATATTACTGAGAAAATAGTTTTAAAATACTTAACATAACTATACTGTAGTAAGGACCTCATTTGCAGTGATTTATTTTCAAAAGTATTGAGAGCTCAGAAGATAAATGTTAGGAGAACCTCCTAACTTCAAATGCAATCTATCAAGAATAAAGAACTTGAATGAATAAAAAAGCATTTATTAAACATTTACAATGTGCCAGGCATTGTTTGAGTTTGACCCTTAGTTTAAAAATAATTCACATTTATATATCATATTGTCTAGAATATGACAGTCCGTTTGATGTACAATCCATTGATTTAGTCTTTCACCCTATGTATTTGGACATAAGAACATCTCTCTCTACATATATATAATATTAATTTCCATATCCACATCCATATTCGTATCTATATGACTTTATCTCTATCATTCATGGAAGACAACATCTGGAGAGGTAGAGGCAAATAGGTGGAGACTAGTAGCTAGGTAAAATGAAAGGCAGTGAAGCCAGATTTCATAATTGGATTTCCTTGTGTTTTTGAGTCATGTCTGCTTTAATAAAGAAATTAATCCATACTCCATCCTAACTTCCACATACCTACACAGATCCCCTTCCCCTCCCAATCCAGTGAGGACTGTGAGAACCTAATTTCCACGGAAGTAGAGGGAGCTATCAGAATATCGATAAGGTAAAGTAAAGTGGGGGCAGCTTGGTGGTGTAGTGGATAGAGTGCCTGACCTAGAGTCAGGAAGACTCATTTCTGAGTTCAAACCTGGCCTCAGATACTTACTAACTGTTTGACCCTGGGCAAGCCCCTTAACCCTGTTTGCCTCAGTTTCTTCATCTGTAAAATGAGCTGGAGAAAAATATGGCAAACTAGTATCTTTGCCAAGAAAACCCTGAAACAGTTGGATATGACTGAAAACTACTAAAAAGAACACACACCCCAACAAAATGAGGTGGGAAAATCTCATTAGATGATTGGATCATCTTGAGTCTTGTCTCCTTCTGTCTGATAAATATATTAAGCCATCCTTCATTCCACCTCCAACCCAATAAGGGCAGACAACCTAGAAACCACCTGATTTGCAATTTTGTTGAGTGTTGGTCCTGACAAGTCTCTCTTCCTTCTCAATTACTTAACCTGGAGGAGAGTATAATGTAAAAGTCTTTTGGAGCAAAGCAGTTAGAGGAGAAGGACACCACCTGTATGTAGTCTTGTGCAGGAAAAGGAAGTGATACAGTCCTTGCCTCTGAAGCTTATGGGGGCCTACAAGTTTGGGAGAAGAGTGCCTTAGGAATTTGACCCTAGTAGTGGTCAAACTGGCTAGCCATATGGTGGTACTGGCCAATAGAAGCTAGTGAGGCAATGATCAGGATTGCTCCTGGGTAAGGGATGGTGGTAGCTTAAGAAAACAGTGTGTGCCTCTGGACATCCCCAATCACCCCATGCCAATAGGGGCTGGTTCCCACATGGAACACTTCACTTTCCCCGGGACTGAGTGTGTACATGTTCTTCATAGCAGGGTACACCTACTAAAATTTCATATTTCTCCAAAATCAGACAGGAGCCATGCTACAATTAGGGGAAAAGAAATAAGCTAATGCTTTGATTAAGGAGGCACACATGCCAGGGAAGGAAAATCAACATTTTCCCCAAGACAGAAACCAGATGTATTGGCATTAACTATTCCAGTTTACCTGAAGTAAGAGTCAACTTGTGAATATTAACAGTCTTCACACCTTTTTTTGTCACCTCCCATCTTCTCAGTCAGAGCTAAATAAAGCATCCAACATAAGGAGATATATTTCTACCTCTAACTTTCTATTCTGTTAATGAAATAATACTGCTTTGATTAGATCACTACCCACTGTTCTTCAAAGTGAGAGGTAAAGAACAGGAATGTTGTAATTCTAATTCCTTAAATCACAACTGAATTAAATTTAAAAGCAAATAATAGACATCTGAATGCTCTTACTAGTCAAATTGTATTGTATTCTTCTTTCCCACTCCCCTCTCCACTCCCTACCCATCCCAATAATTAATTGTTGACAAAATGTCTTGAAACAGTTTAGGCAGAATTTTTCCTGGAGGATTTTAGAGAGCCATTTGATCAATCAATGAACTGTTAAAAGTGTCTACTTTATGTCCAATACCACTTTGGTTATTGTAAGGAGGGTATAAACATGTACAAGACAAAGTCTCTGTCCTAATGTAAACCCCTTACAGTCTAGTTGGGGAAATATGCATAAAACAGAGAACAATATGAAACAGTATGTAAGCTGTAGGATCATAAATTTACAGCTGGAAGTATCCTGAGAAGCTATCAAGTCTAACCCCTCATTTTTACAGATCAGTATTGGTATTGAGACCAATTATCTTGCCCTGGGTCACACACATCATGAACAGCAAAGATGGGACATTTATCTGAGATAAATTCTTGGCAAAGCCTTAGTTCAGTAACTAAGGTTGGAGAGATGAGTAGAGCAAAGAAAACAGTGATTAGCATAAATAATTATTGTAGCTCTAGAGGACTCCTCCCTCCCAAATGAAAGAAAAAGCAACTCCTGGACAACCATAAGCAGAGACTCAAAGGGAAAAACAAAATGGATTTTCCACATGGACTAGGGGATAGGGAAGCCAAAGGAAGAGAATAATTTTTTTTATAGTATCCACTATGTTCCAGGCACATGCTGAGCAATTTTTATATATTTTATCACATTTGATCCTCACAACATCCCTGTGAGGTATGTGCTATTATAATCCCTATTTCAGAGTTATGGAATCTGAGGCAGATGGAGGTTAAGTAACATACCCAGAGTCACAAAATTAGTAAGTGTCTGAGGCTGCATTTGAACTCAGGTCTTCCTTGCTCCAGGTCTAGTGCTCTATCTACCATGCCACCAAGCTGTTAATATGAATGCCTAAAAGAAAAAAAAGCAAGAGATAAAAATATTAACAAAAAGTCTGGAGGAAAGAAATGGAAAAAAATTAATAGCTTAGATGAGAAAGTGATGAATCTTACTCAAGTAACAGACTTTCTGAAAACTAGAACAAATAAACATCAATGACTCTGTGAGATAGCAACAAATATTAGAACAAAATCTAAAGACTAAAAACATGGAAGAAAATGTAAGATACCTGATATTAAAAACAACTAACCTAAAGAACAGATCAAAGAGAAGTAATTTAAATATTATTGAACTCTCTAAAAACTATGACTTTTAAAAAGCCTATATGTTTCAAGAAATCATAAATGAAAACTGCCCAGATCTATTAAAACCAGAGTGTAAAGTGGAGATAGACAGAATCTATTGGTCACTTCCAGAAAGAAACACCAAAAGGAAAAGACCTAGGAATGTCATAGCTAAGATCTAGAGGTCCATCAAAGATAAAAAAAATACCAAAAGAAGCAGTTCAAGTTGGGAGCTTTCTCTGAAACAAGAGGAAATCTTGGTATATAATACTCCAAAAGGAAAGAGATATCAGCTTACAACCAGGAATAGCTTATCCTGCCAGGCTGAATATAATCATATAGGGGGATAAATGGACCTTTCAAAGAATAAAAAAAATTTATAATTTCTGATGGAAAAAAACCCCAAACAACTGAGTAGGAACATTGAAACAGAAACACAAAATTCAAGAGAAACCTAGAAAGATAAAACTATTTGAGCATTTGAGAGAGGCTATGTGATGATGTAGTGCTAACATACTAACAGAGGGAGACAAACAAGTATCTTTTAATAATTAAGCCTTAATATCTTCAAAGAGTATTGAGGAAGCTGAAGAAAATCAGAGGACATGAGGATGGATTCTTTCTGTGAGGGCTTTAAGAAGGGAAAGAGAAAGGAGAGTAAAAGGAGTGTACTAGTATAGAAAAGAGAAAGAAAGGGGTTGAACTTGCTATATCTCATAAATGGGGCACTTGAGAAGATTGTACAAACATGAAGGAAGGGATGAGAGTGTGGGCATAAGACAAATCACACTTTTATCAGAGATAAACCAAGGAGGATTTAACAAACCCAAAGTTTCATGTAAAAATAAATTAAACTCAAAAGAGTAATACATGAATAGGTTGGGGGGTGGCAAAGACAGAGATTTATGTGGGAGAAAGAATGGTCAAAAGGAAAACAAATTTCCTAATCTTGAAGGAAAAATAAAAGAGTGAAGAACAAAAAAGAACTAGAATCTCTCCCCCCCCTCCCTCTCTCTCCCTCTCTCTCTCCCTGTCTCGCCCTCTCTCTATCTCTCTGTCTCTCCCTCTCTCTCTCTCTCTCTCTCTCTCTCTCTCTCTCTCTCTCTGTGTGTGTGTGTGTGTGGTGGTGGTGGGGTGATTTATCATTGCCTCTTTAACAACTGAGTAACTTCTGAGTTAGTTGTGATATATGAATATAATAGAATATTATTTACTGTAAGGAATGACTAAGGAGACAATTTCAAAGATTCCTGAGTAGTATGAATTGATTCTCAGTGATGTGAGCAGAACCAGGAGAACAGTTCATACAAGTACAACAACATTGTAAAGAAAAAACCTCTTTGAAAGACTTAAGGACTCTGATCAATGAAATGGCCAACCACGTCTCCAGACAACCTAGGATGACAGAGAGGTGATAGCCTCAGGGTAAAGGAAGTGATATAAATGTTTGTACATAATCATCATATGGTTTGTTTTGCTTGACTGTGGTTACTTGTTACAAGGGTTTTTTTTTCTTTTTTCATTTTTTTAATGTGGATGGAGTGGGGAAGATTTTGAGGGGGAGAGAGGAGGGTTAACAATTTTTGTTGTTGTTCAGTCATTTTTTAGTCATGTCCAGCTCTTTGTGACTCCCATTTAGTCCTTATTCAGCTCATTTTACAAATGAGGAAACTGAGGCAAACAGGGTTAAGTGACTTGCCCAAGGTCACACAGCTAGTAAGTTTCTGAGGCTGGATTTGAACTCAGGTCTTCCTGACTCCCGACCTGAGCTCTATCCACTGTACCAATTAGCTGCCCAGGGTTAACAATAGCGATGGAAAAAAAAAAGTTCGAAACACAACTGAAAAATACACAGAAAATGGGTTAGAAAGAAGCACAGACAAACGTGACAATTTTGAAAGTAATGTGAATAATTTATTATGTATTTTTTTCAAAAGACAAGCTATGTAAAATGGAGTTTCGTGGTTTCATATGTAATCCTTTTTTTTGGTTTTAATGTAGAAATGTTCTTTTTTGGTTCTCAAGTTCAGAATAAAAACACAAAATTACATTTTTTTAAAATGGCAGAGGTAGAATTTGAATCCAGGTCCTTTGATTCTGCTTTCTTAGCTCCACATTATTTCATATCTCTTCCTATATATCCTGCCTATTTGCCATTTCTTATGGCTTTGTGGGTGTTTGTGGCTTATTTTAACAGGAACTTGTATAGAAGGGAAGCTAGATTTTTCTGCTGTGCCACACTGATCTAAAACTCTCATTTTGAAGATGAGGAAACTAAGGCCCAGAGAAAGCAAAGTTATAGAGGTAGTGAACAGCAGAATCAGGAACTTAACGTAAGTGAAGTTAGGGGGTCAGGGATAAAATTGAGAAAAGAAATAGATCCATGGGATGGAGCAGATTTTCATGGAGGAAGTAAAATCTGGGCTGGACCTTGAAAGATCTGGTTATCTGGGGGAACAGAAGGGGGGGAGAACAGTGTGTGTAAAAGCATGGAAAAAAAGAACGAGCAAAGTGCATTAAAGGAAACTGGCCTTAATGAAGCATAAGACATAGGTTGTAGAATGATAGGAAACAGGTTGGCAAAGTTGGGTAGGACCAGATTGCGGAAGGACTTTAAAGCCTTTCTCTTGAAAAAGAAATTGGATACGTAGTGTTTGAGGTATCATCAGTATCACCATCATCATTAAATTATTATTATTACTGTTGCTATTGTTAGATTTGAACCCTGAAGGGCTGATTAGGCCATATGGCATGAATGATTTTAAGTGTGTGCTTAGCTTCTAGAAGTGGAGACCCAGAATGGGATTTGCATTGTAGGAGGAATCTACACTAGTGTTAAGAAGTAGATGACAAATCGTTAATTCCTTTTGGCTGCTTGTGTATTTATTGACTGGGGTGTATCCCCATCCATGGAGTACCTGGATACTGTACCTATGTGTCTTCTGTAGGAAGAACAAAGATGAATAATACATAGTCCTTACCCACAGTGGGTTTTATAGTAGACCAACTGATTATCATTTTATATTGAAGTCCACTGGCTATTGAGAACATTTTAAATATACGTTTTGGGAAGGAAAATAGCCAGCTATCACAGAATTTTGGACAAGCCTGGAAAGGGATGCATAACAAAAGCGTCTGATTTGCTTATATGTTAGTCATTTGCTTTTAGATTTTTATTCTTGTCGTTGGTTTTAACATAATCTTCTTTTCTCGATATATTCCTTCCCCTCCCCCCACCCCAGAAAGTCATCCTTTATGACAAAGAATGAAAAAAAAAAAAAGGAAAAAAACTGCAGCCAAACAAATTAGCACATTGGAAAAACTGACATTCTATGCAGTGATCCAAACCTCTGTAAAAAAGAAAGAGGAGATTCCTTCTGGTACTCCTTTGAAATCAAGCTTAGTCATTGTAATTACATAACATACAGGTTTGTTAAAAAACAATTTTGTTGATATATTTTTTCTTAACATTACTAAAAAATTTTCCCAGTATCCTTTCCCTACCCTCTTCAATAGAAATATCCCAAAAAGTAAAAGAAGAGGAAAAAATCGGCAAAATTGATTAACGTATGGGAAAAAGTCTGAACATATGTGTGATGGATCATATCTGTGGACTTGCCTCTTCTGCAAAGGAGTAGGGTGAAGAAGTCTTCCCATGAGTCTCCTGGGGAGCCATGCTTGTTCTTTGTATTTCTTAACATCCAGTTTTGATTATTTTACTATGATTACACTTCCCATTTGCATTTTCCCATTTCAATTATATTTTGCATTAGCTCATATATGACTTCTCATTATTCTTTGCATTAATCATATTTATTGTTTCCTACAACACAGTAATCTATTATGTTTCTAAAACATGGTTCATAATGTAACCAATGGGCATATAAGTTGTTTGCAGTTCTTTTTTTTTTCCAATTATTTTCAGTCATGTCCAAGGCTTTGTGACCCCATTTGCAGTTTTCTTGGCAAAGATACTGGAGTGGTTTGCCATTCCCCTCTGCAGTTCATTTTATGGATGGGGAAACTGAGGCAAACAGGATTAAGTGACTTGTCCAAGGTCACACAGCTAATAAGTGTCTGAGGTTTGAACTCAGAAGATGTGTCTTTTTGATTCCACTGCCTGGCACTGGGCCACACAGCTATCCCTTGCAATTCTTTTCTATTATAAAAAAAAATGCTGCTACAAATATTTTGGCTTATATGGAACCTTTCTTCTTACAATCAACCCCCTTGGAATATATGTTGAGAAGTCAGGCTTTAAAAGGCTACATATACATACATACATATAAATGTGTGTATACATACATATAATATATACATTATATATGTGTGTTATAATACAGAAAGTATATTTTTATATGTGTACATCTGTGTGTGTATGTATGTATATATGATTTCATACATATGTGGAGAGGGGGAGGGAGGAAGAGAGAGAGACACAGAAAGAGAGAAAGAGAGAGGGAGGGAGGGAGAAAGAGGGAGAGTATATTGAGTAAGAGGTGACAAGGGATGAATTACTTTCTTGGTATAATAGCAAATTGCTTTGCATAATGGTTGGATCAATTCACACTTGCACCAATAAAGCATTTGTGTTCCTGTCTTTCCATTGCGTACTTTATTTTATTTTATTTTATTTTTGTTAATTCTCTTGCTTCTGCCTTGTTAAAGGATAGGGGCTTTGGGAAAGATTTTCGCCCTAGATCTGTATCTTTATTTCATCGTTTATTTTTGTTGTTGCTTATTGCGTTCACGATTTGAAAAATAAATATGCATTTTGATTCACGGGATGAAATCCTGGACTCCCAATTCCAAGCCCTGTAATCAAGTTTCTCTTTGCAAAGTCTGTTAGCGGCCCCAGTGAGCTTGAATTTAGCCCCAAAGTCTTTCAAGTTTGCTTCAAGGATTGTTTCTCTGTCAAGTGCCCAAGGTTATTTTGGGCCACAGGACCCGAGGCTTTTTTGAATAAACAAACTGTAGCTCTTCCCACATTCCTAGAAAGAGAAAGCTTGATTAGAGCCTCAGGGGAAGTGGCTAGAATCCTTGCCAGGCTGCAAGGGCTCTCTGGCAGAGTAACTGATAGGGCCTAGGGAAATGGAGTGGGATGTTCACTGAATGCAAACTGGTTTCACCTCAATAATAATATGGGCTCATTGCTGCTAGGAGTACTAGCCCTCGGCATAATGGTGGTACATCTGAAGTGATGGAGGCCTCTGTAATAGTCAAGGCATGGCTATCCTGTGCTTCTTGGGTCACTGATCAAGACTGGAATTTGGAGCAAGACTGGAGTCTATTCCATGTGAGATTTCCCCACCCTGTGATATTCCTCTTTACAGCCTTTTAATATTCAACTTCTTGAAATGTTTGCCCTGTTCAGGCTGCAAGCCAGGATTAGCCACCTTGTCACCTGAAACCCAAATTGCTGCTCCCCTACCATAATTTTAACATCCAGCACTTGCTCTCTTTTCCCCCCCTTGGTCTTCCTCTCTGCCCTATGCTTTCTGGACCAGATACACTTTCATTTTTTAAAAAACAAATTATTCAAATTTTTTATTATGTGCCATCTGGATTACCCTTCTTTTATGTAGACTCCCAGAAAAGTTGCACCATATTCAAGGTAGTCTGCACATCTGAACCCTCTCAAAAACCGTGGATTTTGGGTCCTCAGCCATGTGTTTATTTACTTTTACTAGTCAGACCTAAGACACAATTTGTTCAAAGCAAAGGCACATACTGAAATAGCATAGTAAGAATAGTGGCCATAGAACATTCTTCAATAAATTTGGAGCCTACTGACCCACAAATCATGATTGTAAGGAACGGGCATCCAAAGTGATTGAACATGGGGTCACACACATAAGGCTCACATGTGTGCTGAGGGGCACGTACATAAGGAACACATTTAGGGATATATGCGTTCACAATATATGCAGGAAAGCTCAGCACAAGACTTCAGTGATAGAGAACTTCTGATGTTTTCCACTGATGTCATGCTATATCTTGCCATATCTTTGCTTCTCTTCTTCTCTCAATCGCCTTGCAGAGTTGTTTTTTGTTGTTTCCATCTGCTAGACTTCAAAAGGAGTTCTCAGCTGAGGTTTTTCCTCTTCCTTGTAAGAGGAGAGTAGGTTCTGCCACCTCTTTTTCAGCTTGGATCCAGAAGCCAAGCTTTAGCTTTTCAGGGCCATCTTCTTACTGGTTAGATCAGCTCCTGTATGCTAAGATTTGGTGACTGGAAAGCATCTTCCTAAAAAAGGTGTGAATATAGCTCTTTTGTCATAACTGAGGCTATAAGCCAATGCACCAGACCATAGACAGCATGCAAATATTGTCTGTGTTTTGATCTACTTCCTCCTGTTAATAAGATCAACATCTCTGTCCCTAGCTTTTATTTCACTTAAGGTTAGAAAGTCCCCTTTAATTACCACCAGTTCCTGATTGCCAGGCTGAATTCCTGTCAAATTATTACAAACATCCAAAGAGCTACAATGGAAATGAAACATCATGATTTTTATCATTTGTCCTAGATTATTTGATTTCCAATGCAAATTAATCTGAACAAGCACAAAAGTTAAGCAAGGTCATTATCTTCTTCCTGGTCTATATGTCTGCCTTTTTTATGCCTATGTGGCTAACAACAAACATCCCAGACTAGGAGTCACCTTACTACAAACATAGTGACCATCAAGACAAAATTCAAATAAGCAACAAAATGAAGAAATAAAATAGTATGTTAAACAATAAACTCTGAACTATTTACAATCTGTTTTTAAAAGTGTGTTTGGGCCTATATGAACATAACTATGAAACACTTTTCACACAAATAAAGTCAGATCTAAATAAATGGAAAAATATCAGTTGCTCATGGTTAGGTCGAGTTAACAAAATAAAAATGACAATTTTACCTAAATTAATCTATCTATTCAGTGCCATACCGATTGAACTACCAAAAAATTATTTTACTGAGCTGGACAAAATAATAACAAAATTCATCTGGAAAAACAAGAGGTCTGGTATATCTAGGGTATTAATGAAAAGAAATGCTAGAGAAGGTGGCCTAGCCATACCAGATATTAAACTGTACTATAGAGCAGCAGTCATCAAAACTACCTGGTACTGGCTAAGAAACAGAGGTGTGGATCAGTGGAATAGAATAGGAATACAAGATGGAGAAGTCAACAACTATGGCAATCTACTCTTTGATAAACCCAAAGAGGCCAGCTTCTGGGCTAATAATTCACTATTTCACAAAAACTGTTGGGAAAATTGGAAAATGGTCAGGCAGAAATGGGGCATAGACCAATATCTTACACCGTATACCAAAATAAAGTCAAAATGGGTTCATGATTTAGGAGTAAAGGCTGATACTATAAGTAATTTGGGAGAAGAAGGAACAGTTTACTTATCAGATTTATGGAAAAGAAAAGAATTCATGACCCAACAAGAGATAGAGAGCATTACAAGATGCAAAATGGATAATTTTGATTATGTTAAATTGAAATGTTTTTGTACAAAAAAAGCCAATGCAACAAAAATTAGGAGGGAAGCAGAAAATTGGGAGAAAATCTTTACAACTAGTATCACTGATAAAGGCCTCATTTCTAAAATATACAGGGAACTGAGCCAAATGTATAGGAATACAAGCCATTCCCCAATTGAGAAATGGTCAAAGGATATGAACAGGCGGTTTTCAGAGGAAGAAATTAAAGCTATCTATAGGCATATGAAAAAATGCTCTAAATCACTACTGATTAGAGAAATGCAAATCAAAACAACTCTTAGATACCACATCTCTCCTGTCAGATTGGCTAAAATAACAAAGCAGGAGGATGATAAATGCTGGAGAGGATGTGGGAAAATTGGAACATTGTTACATTGCTGGTGGAGTTGTGAGATGATCCAGCCATTTTGGAGAGTAATTTGGAACTACGCCCAAAGGGCCATAAAAATGTTCATACCCTTTGACCCAGCAATACCACTTCTAGGGTTGTATCCCAAAGAAATCACACAAGCGGGAAAAGGACCCATATGTACAAAAATATTTATAGCGGCTCTTTTTGTGGTAGCTAAGAATTGGAAATCAAAGGGATGCCCATCAATTGGGGAATGGCTGAACAAGCTGTGGTATATGAAGGTAATGGAATACTATTGTGCCATAAGAAATGGGGATGATATGGACTTCATAACAACCTGGAAAAACCTACACAACATAATGCTGAGTGAGCGGAGCAGAGCCAGGAGAACATTATACACAACCACAGATATATGGATTCCATGAGGACCAACCCTGATAGACTTTGCTCTTCTCAGCAACACAAGGTACAAAGACAACTCCAAAGGACTCACAATAGAGAATGCTATCTACATCCAGAGAAAGAACTATGAAGTTTGAATGCAGATTGAGGCACACCTCATGCTTGCCTTTTCTTCCCCCTTTTTTCTTCTCTTTTGTTTTTGTTTTTGTTTTTGTGGTTTTTTTTGGTTCTGTTTCTTCTTTCTCATGATTCATTCCATTTGTCATAATTCTTCTCCACAACTTGACTAGTGTATAAATTAATTCAATGCAAAGTTATACATGGTAGTTATATGAAATTCCATGCCATCTTGGGGAGGGAGGGGAGAGTGAAGGGAGGCGGGGGGAGAAAATGTGGAACTCAAAATTATGTAGAACAGTGTGTTGTAAACTAAAAATAAAAATTAAAAAAAAAAACAAACAAAAAATGTGTTTGTAGGCACTTAGCAGCCATACATCAAAATTACTCAAGATCCCTAAAAAGACATAATAGAAATAATCATGTTCAATGACTCTCTGATAATAAACATCCAATAAGCCATAAAACTAGGAGATGTATGTTCCCCAAAGATGTTCACCACTATGATAGAGGAGTTGAAGAGGATGGTGGAAGTCCTCCAGATTTTCCTTAAATAAATAACATTGAGCTGATTACATCAAACCCTAGTATGATTTAGAACTTCCTAGAAGAGCTGTATAACCACTCGAAGGAATTTAACTCACTCATCCACCCTAAAAAGACCAAGTGGATGAAGAATGTCTATTGCCCAGACTATGACATGCATTTAGATTAACAACGTATAGAATTTGTTGTCTATCAACCCACATACATATACATACATCAGGGACAAAAGGGAGAGGACAATGACATAAGCCCAAACTTGAAAAGGAGGAGGAAAGCAGACTGTATTGCCTTTTGGACATTGTAAAACCATTTCAGTGACCACAGACTTCCCATGGAAGGAAAGTTCCATTTTTCAAAAATACTAGTATTCTTCCAAAGGCAGCAAGACATAGAACACATAGTCTCTAAATAATTAAAAATGAACATCATGCAGAGGGAAATGGTGAGTGTGAGCCAGCTGGAATATATTACTATTGGTTTTAAAGGAACTTTGAAGAAGAATAGAAGTAAAAAAAATGTTGTTAAAGAAATTTACAACAAGAAGTGAAGATAAGCAGGTCATGTGATTAATTTTATAGGACTACTATCTAAGGTTCTTCACCTAATCTAGTAAAATGGAATTTAATAGTGATAAATGTGAATTTTTGCACTTGGAATAAAAAAAAAACTTCACAAGTAAAAGATAGGCAGGTAGTATTTCATCTGCAATGACTCTGAAGATTTTGTGGATTAAAAACTCAAGATTACGCAAAGAGAATCATGTTAGCCAAGATAACTAATGCAATCTTAGCCTATATTAAGAGACTTTTAGTTTCCAGGAATAAGAAGGTGATAGAGTTCTGGGTGAAATATCTTAAGAAAGACATTAGTGTCCAAATGTATGAAACCACAAACAAGTGGTGAAAGGTTTGAAGATTATTCCATTTGAGGACCAAATCAAGGAAGTAGGCATACAGCCTGGAAAAGAGAGGGTTCAGAGGGTCCATGACACCTAGTCTGAAAGGCTATCATGGGGAAGGGGGATTATAACTTGTTTTTGCCAGAGGGCGCAGTGAGTGAAGGTTGTAAAAGAATAAATTTAGCTTTGATATAAGAAATACTTTCTAACAATATGAGCTATCCCAAAGTCGAGTGGGTCACTTTGGAAGGTAACAAGTTGCTCCTCACTTGAGGTCTTTTGGTAAAGACTAGTTTGATAAAGCCATTGACCAAATATTCAACAGCACCAGGCAAATAAGAATCCTTGTTGGAATATATTGTAGACATGACTTTTTTTTTCAGTTATTAGTTAGACTCTATGGTCTCTGAGGTCCTTGGCAACTCTGAAGTTCTGGGACTCTGGTCCTGTGACATGGGAAACAACATGCTGTGGTGACATTGAACAGAAAAACTAGGGATAGTCAAATGTCAGTGTGCCTTTCCTGATTGGCTGGGGGTAGGAACATGTGACATTGGTTATAAACCTACAAATAGGCTAGGTCAAATGAACTAGTTTTGAAGGGGAATCAAGGTCTAAGGGGAGCATCCTAGAAAAAAGAATTCCCTTCCCGGCTTGGGAAATGTACAAGGGGATAATAATATTCAACTCTGGATTCCTGGATTAAATCACAGTAGAAACCATGAAGGTTGGAAAAGAGCCAGAACTTGTGTTATAACCTAGAAAAAGATTTGGACTTGGGAATTTTAAAAGACTAGTTGGTTATAATATTTGTCAGACTTTTGGATAGGTGAACCCCCACTAGGTCTATTTCCAAAGATGACTGGGGAAAAGGAAAAGAACCTATGTGTTCTAAATTATTTATAGCAGATCTCTTTGTGGTGGCAAAGAATTGGAAATTTGGGGGATGCCCATCAATTGAGGAATGACTGAACAAGTTGGGGTATATGAAAATGATGGAATGCTACTGTGATATGAGAAATGATGAGCTTGGTCATCTTGGAAAAACATGGATAGACTTGCATGAAATAATGAAGAGCAAAATGAGCAGAACCAAGAGAATGTTGTATACAGTAAACGCAATATTGTTTTAAGAACTACTTTGAGCAAATAAGTCATTTTGAGTATTATAAATACCCAAATTAACTACAAAGGATATATGAAGGAAAATTCTATATGCATTTAGAGAAAGAACTGATAAATTGAAGTATATATAGAATGATTTTACATATATGTACACATATGTATACACACACATATATATGTATAAACACACACACACATATATATTATACGTATATTTGTGTCTAATAGTAGCCATCTCTAGGACAGTGGGGGGAGGGGGAACAAAAAAAGAAATTTACATGATAACTTTATTATATATTTAAAAGGAATAGCAAGTTGTACATAATAGATTTGTTTCATGTACAATCATCTTATTATACTATGTACTGGAAATGCTTGTTTTATTCCACAAATTAAAAAGAAATAACTTTTTAAAAAAGGCTAGTTGGTGATCACACTGGTTAAATACTTTTTTGCATTATGATTTTTTACCCTTTGATTTTGCATATACTTTTGAATTTTTATTCATTCTGTGTAAATAATTTCTCTACATGTCCCAGCTAAGAGGTAGAGAAGATGGAGCTTGGAAAATTGGGAAGAAGGATGTGTGTATTCTCTAGTCGTATCAGCAGCAGAAACAAAAGGGTGAAGGAAAGAGTGTGAGCGTCATATTTCTAGCTCAGGATTGTTTAAAGTACTTGAACTGTGAACCAGCAGAATAATAGACTGATAGATCTGTCCCCTACTCCCATAAGGAGTATTTTAATCTGGTTGGCTCTGTTTTACTATGGTGAAAATGTAGAGTTCGCTGTCTCATTGTCCTTGGTCCCAGCTCTACCCACTAAAGGATTTTACCCAGTGTCTGCCTTCTCTGGCAGGGATCCATGCTCCAGGAGGATCAGTCTATCCTCCATCAGTTAAAACAGCTCCATCATCTTTCTTCTCATTTTCCCCTGTCTTGCTTTCTAGTTAGACTAATCTAATGAACTAATTCATCGTGTAATTGCATTGCATATTGCTTGAATTCACCATGAGTCTTTTTATGGGAAGAATGTACAGTGCAATAGGACCAAGCCATCATATCAGAACAGACTGGCAACCCTTAAAGATAAGTTCAGGTCTAGATATATTTTGGCAATTCTGCTGACAGATAGGATGATAAACATAAATCCAATAACAAAGTATTGGACAGAGTTGCAAAGTGAATAACAGGGAAACATCACACAGTTGATACATTTTTAGTCCCCTACACAAGGGAAAACTCATTCTGATGTACACAGGACATGGAAAATTTCTTTCCTTGTGTCTACAGCAAAGAATGCAGCCCCCAAATCCCCAAGTATAGCATTTTGTTGTTTGCTCAGTATGTTGTTTTGTTGTTTGCACAGGAGGTCACCCACTCATGGGGCTCCACAATTGTGCAAGTTTCCACTATGAGACTAGTCTAAAGGGTCTAGTTATACATAGCGTGAGGGGATGCATCTAGATGGGAATGGAGCTATGGAAAAAGCAGAAATACTAGATTAAACCATGGGAAGATGAGTGGTAATCTGAGTAGTCTGGAGAGAAAATAAATAGAAAGACACTAAGGGTTCTGTTCCCAGATTCTCCATGGGCCAGTCATACCCAGTTAGACTCATAGAGTTTTCTTATGTTCTGGGCTTCTTTACAAAATGTTGTATCTCTAGGAAAAAAAAAATTATGAATTGCATCACAGAAGATGATTCTGCCACTCAGAGGCTCACAGAATGTAATTATTCCCTAGCTATTTGGTGTTTTGCTTCAGTACAGATAACCTAAAAGTCTTTTTGGATATCCTTGAGAAGAAATGCTGGATTCGAATTCAAGGGGCTTGAGTTCCCAGATGGGCTACCTACAACTTGTGTGTCTTAGGCCAAATCACTCAAACTCTGTGGGCCTCAGTTTCCTTATCCATAGAATAAGGGAGTTGGGCTAGACTATTAGGTACTCTATAAAAAATTAGTTTTGGAGTCAGAAGACATGAATTTAGACCTTGACTCTGTCCTTTACTACCTGCATGAGCCTGAACAAGTCACTTAACATTTCTTCAAAAAATTTTTTCAAATCAAACAATTTATTTGTTTTTAATATTTAAAAAATTTGAGCTCCTCTGGAAGCTTCTCTCTCCCTCCATCCAGCCCATCCGTCACCCACTGAGAAAATAAGCATCATGTGAAGTCATGCAAAACATGTTTTCATATTAGCCATGTCACCAAAAAAATAAAGTGATAAAATTATAATTCATACGGAGTTCATCACTTTTCTTTCTGCAGGTGGATAGTGATTTTCATCACGAGTCTTTCCAAATTATCTTGGATAATTGTATTGATCACAGTAGCTAAGTCTTTCACAGTTGATCATCATTACAATAGTGCTGTTACATCAGTTCATAAAGATTTCTCAGGTTTTTCCGAAATCATCTTCCTTGTCATTTCTTATATACAACCATAATGTTACATCACAATCATGTACCACAATGTGTTCAGCCAATCCCCAATTGATAGGTATTCCCTCAATTTCTGAATTTTGTCACCATGAAAAGAGCTGTTATCAATATTTTTTGTATGTATAGATCCTTTTCCCTTTTCTTTCATCTTGTTAGGTTACAGACCTAGTAGTGGTATCGCTGCATCAAAGGGTATGCACAGTTTTATATCTCTTTGGGTATAGCTTCAAATTGTTCTACAGAGTGGTTGGACTAGTTTACAACTCCAGCAACAGTTCATTAGCGCATCTATTCCCCACATCCTCTCCAGAATTTGCCATCTCTAATAGGTATGAGGTGGTACCTCAAAGTTGTTTTAATTTGCATTTCTATAATCAATAGTGATTTAGAGCATTTTTTTTCATATGACTATAGATAACTTTGACTTCTTCCGAAAACTATGTGTTCATATCCCTTGACCATTTATCAATTGGGGAATGACTCTTATTTTTATAAACTTAACTCAGTTCCTTACACATTTGAGAAATGAGACCTTTATCAGAGAAATTGGCTCTTTTTTTTATATTACTTCATTATAATACCTTTTAGCAAAATGTAGTCTCCTTGGTTAATTCTTTTAATTAGGTCTATTTTTGCTTTTGTTTTATCTGAGATCATGATTGCTACCCCAGCTTTTTTTTTTTTCAATTCAGCTGATGCATAATGGATAGTACTCCAGTCCCTTATTTTAACTGTGTGTCTTTCTGTTTCAAGTTTGTGTCTTGTAAGCAACATATTGTTGGACTCTGGTTTCTAATCCATTCTCCTCTCTGCTTCCCTCAACTTAAAAGCTCTTCCTTGTGTATCTCTTTTTATTGTGATATAAAAATTTTCCCCATTCTTTCTTTCCCTTCCCCCTTCTCCCAACGTATTCTTAGTTTTTTTTTTGAGATCATCCCAACATAACTGACTCACACTCGTGCTCTCTAATTGCCCTAATAATGTTAGATTCCTTCTGATTGCCTTAATAATGACAAAGTTCTTAGGAGTTACCTGTGTCATTTTTCCACATAGGAATATAAACAGTTTAACTTTACTGAGTCCATTAATGCTCCTCTTGAGTCTTGTGTTTGAAAGTCAAATTTTTCCATTCAACTCTGGTCTTTTCATCAGAAATGCTTGAAAGTCGTCTATTCCATTAAATATTCGTTTTCCTCTGAAGAATTACACTCACTGAGCAGGTTATTCTTGATTGTAATTCTAGCTCCTTTGTCTTCTAGAATATCATATTCTAAGCCCTCTGCTCCTTTTTCATGGAAATCATTAATTCTTGTGTGATCCTAACTGTGGCTCCATGATATTTGAACAATTTCTTTCTAGATGTTTGCAATATTTTCTCTTTGACCTGAGAGCTTTGGAATTTGTCCATAACATACTTGGGAGTTTTCATTTTGGGATCTCTTTAAGGAGGTGATTGGTGGAGTTTCTTAATTTCTATTTCATCCTCTGGACATAAGATATCAGGGCAATTTTCCTTGATAATTTTTTGAAATATGACATCTATCCTATTTTTTTATTATGGCTTCCAGGTAGTCCTATTTTTTTTTATTATGGCTTCCAGGTAGTCCAATAATTCATAAATTATCTCTCCTCAATTTATTTTCCATGTCAGTTGTTTTTCCTTTG
Source organism: Trichosurus vulpecula (assembly GCF_011100635.1). Classification (NCBI taxonomy): domain Eukaryota; kingdom Metazoa; phylum Chordata; class Mammalia; order Diprotodontia; family Phalangeridae; genus Trichosurus; species Trichosurus vulpecula. The sequence goes on along the minus strand of NC_050581.1, from coordinate 142,288,042 downwards.
AGATATTTCAGATTTTATCCTATTTTTTCATTCTTTCAATTTTGTTGATTGTTTCTCGATGTCTCATGGAGTAACGAGTTTCCACTTGCCCAATTCAAATTTTTAAGGAATTGTTTTCTTCAGTAAATTTTTATGCCTCTTTTACCAAGCTATTAATTTTCTTTTATTTTCTTGTATCACTCTCATTCTCTTTCCCAATTTTCCCCTTGCTGCTCTTACCTCTTTCTTTAATGCTTACAGGAATTCTTGTTGGGCTTGTATCCCATTGGCATTTTTCTTTGAACCTTTGGCTGTAGCTATTTTCATATTGTTGTCTTCTTCTGAGTTTGTGTCTTGGTCTTCCCTGCCACCATAGTAGTTTTTTATGGTTAAGTTGTTTTGTTTGTTTGTTTACTCATTTCTCTAACCTATTCCTTGACTTTGAACTTTATGTTAAAGCTGGGCTTTGCTCACTTGGGGGTGGGGAGGCACTATTTTAAGAAGCTTTTGGTGTGCTGCTTTTTCAGAGTTAGTTATGAAGGTCTGCACGTTTTTGGTGCTTCCAAGGTGATGTGATTCAGGGATGGATGTGGTCACTGCTCTCCTGGTCTGTGCTCTGGTATTTACCCAGGAAGAACCCCAGTTCCCCTGCAGTCACAAGAGCTTCCATTCCTCTTGGTCCTGGCCTTCTCTCCTACAACAGCAAGAGCTAGTGCTCCTTCCTTACCTTGGAACTGAGACCAGGGTTCCTACTCCCTTGTGAGTGACCATAAGCACTCCTCTGTACCCTGGAAAAACAACCCAGAATTGTGTAAGGACAATACATTTGCCAAACAGTGCCAGGTTCTTTATCCAATGCCATCAAAGGGTCCCCTGTAATCTCTTTCTGACTACTTGGCTGACCTCTTTTCTGTCTCTGGGTTGAGAGCTCCCAAAGAAACTGCTGTTGCCACTACAGTGGCTGCCTCTAAGGCCTAGTATTAATGCTGCTGTGGTGTGTGCTCTGGGCTGGCCCCCACCCTGGTACCAGATCTCTCATGCTGGCCTCCTAAGTTGTCTTAGGCTGGAAAAATATCTCATCCTGATCTTTTATTGGCTCTGCTACTCCAGAATTTGATTTGAGGTGTTATTTTGAACTTATTTGGATGAAATGTTGGGAGAGTTCAGCTGAGTTGCTGCCTCTACTCCACCATCTTGACTTTTCCTCCTCTCACTTAACGTTTCTTGGCTTCTATTTCCTTATCTCTAAAATGTGGGTGTTGTGTTAGCTGGTCTATAAACTCTCTTTCAGCTCTAAATCTTTGTTCCTATGATCTCTGAGGTCTCTTAATAGCTTTAAACCCAATGATCCCAGTCAGAATCAGGATTAACTAATCTACCACACATCTTGATGGCTCATCTTTTGTGTATTGCTCTTGGCTCTTACACTATGGGGATGTAGAAAAAGTGAAAAAAACATGGCTAGTCCTTGACCTTATGGATTTTACAGTTTACTTGGAATGAGAAGATATACCCACAGCAAACTATTAGAGAATCATTGAAGTGCTAAGCTATGGGATTCTGACTCAAAGAACAAGAAAAATTAGAGAATCTTGGAATCTGGCTCCAGCCTATCTTTCCAGACTGATTACACATGACTCCCCTTCACCTCTTCTGCTGTCCTGCCAACGGGCTTACTTGATACTCTCTGCACACGAAATTCTGCCTTCTGTCTCCATGCTTTGTTCAGGCTGTTCCCCATACCTGGAATGTTCTTTCTCTTGGCCCCCCTCTTTTTAGAACCTCCCAGCTTCCTTTAGGTCTCATCTTAAGTGCCCCATCCTATAAGAAGCCTTTCCAAAAAAAACAAACAAAAAAGAAAGAAACCTTTCCTAATTCTTTCAGTTTTTAGTACTAACACCTCATCTGAAAGGATTTTTGCATATCTATATATCTATACAAGGAGATACAGATATATAGTAAATATTATATAACACATTTTCATAATATATTTTACGTAATTACATATATATATGTGCATGCATGTATACTTGTCTGTGTACATGTTATACCCACCAATAGAATGTAAACTCTTTGAGAGCAAAGACTGTTTAATTTTTGTCCTTTTGCCTTTAGCCTCCAAGATAGAGACTGACATACTGTAAGTATTTTATAAATGCTTGGTAAATTGAGTTGATTTATGACTCTACGATAGCATGTCAGGGTAGAAAGAGACCCTAGAGGTTACCTAGTCTTGTCTCCCACTCAAAGAAGAAATCCACACAATGACATCCATGACTGGTGGCTAGCCATTCTCTGTTTGAAAATATCCAGAGCAAGGATCTCACTACCTTCCAAGTGAATTCTTTCCCATTTTAAAAAGCTTTGTAAAGAAGTTGTCTTTTGTTTTGAGTTTAAATCTGCCTTGAATTCTGAGAAGGGAGAGAAATTCAAACCTCAAAGCTCAGATAATGCATTGCCTAAGTAAAGATCTAGCCTTGTCTCCATTCTCCTTCCAAGTGGAAAGTCACACCCTAGAGAAGAGGGTGGGGGAAGTGACCACAGGGCTTAGCAGGCTCTCCTTCCCTCCCATTAGAAATGCTAGAGCTGAGTCCAAGGTGACCAGCAGTTCCAAGAAACAACAAGATATTTCGTCACCCTTGGGCTAGGAGTAATGAAATTGCGTTAGAGGCTGGTGGAGAGCTGAGACTTTGTCCATTTTGGAGACATTCCTTGTTTATGTGTCTTTTTTTCCAGTTTTGGAAGAGTCCAGCTAAGGTCCCTGGGGAAAGCACCTTCCATGCGGATCAGTTTGGGTTTCTCTTTCCCACACAGTTAGAGCTTTCTCTGTAGAAGACACTGAGTCTCAATGCTTAAGAAGCCCCAGAGAAAATGGGGGAAGGGCTTCCTCCTGGTGGCAAAATGGGGACTCTGGAAACCCGATAGCAATCATGCTGGTGGCAGCTTGGTGGGAAAGGTTTTCCATGAGAAAAACAAACTGTATTTTAGATGGGCCTTAACCATGAACAGTTCTTCTAGAATTTCAGGACTAGGATTAATTTGTTGTTGCTGATTTCCTTTTACATCGTCTAGCCTTAGTTAGTTGGTGGTGATTGTGGAGCCTTCAGAAACTTCCTCCCCATTGACCTAGACTGGGCAAAAGTTGGCTTTCGGTTTTTCCATCAAATTGGCTTCCCATTCACCAGCACCTTATATTCTCGTTAATGTGATATGCAGCATTCTCTTTCAGCCTACATGTGGTTTTCAGCTTACCTAATGACAGAAAGGTTGATACTGAATTTGGTTTATGTGGGCTTTGAAAGCAAAGCTGCTAACCTTGGGCTGGAGGTTTCTCTGAACACAAAACCTTCACTTCCCGAAAGTCACTAATCTTCCTTTGACTTCAGAGACAGTGAGTCCTGGAAGATCCCCATAGAGTGGAGACCCTCACTCTCATGAAAGCAGGTGATCCCTACCAGAGGGGAGAAGGAAAGGGTGTGGTGTGGTGTGATGTGCGGTGTGTGTGTGTGTGTGGAGAGACCATGCCCCATGAGAACCAGCTAAGGGAATTGGGAATGTTTATCTGGGAGAAGAGAAGGAAAGATTTAGGGGTGATATGCTGGCATTCCAAGAATTTGAAAAACTTCCTCACAAGAGGGAATAGATTTGTTCTTCTTGGCCTAGAGAGCTGAATTAGGAGCCATGGGTGTAAGCTGCAATTTGGTAATATTCAGATTAAATGTGAGAAAAGCCTTCCTAACACTGAGCTGTCCAAAAGTGGAATGGGTTACCAAGGGATTTAAGGAGTTTCCTCTAATGGAGATTTTTAACTGAAGAAGGACTATTTATTGTAAAGGGGATACCTTTTCAGTCTCAGGTTGGACTAGATGGCCTCTGAGGTCCTTTCCAACTGTGAGGAGGCTGGGCATAGGTGGAAGAGAAGAGAGGGAAGAGTGGTAGTGGTAGTAGTAGTTGTGGTAGTCATGGTAGTGCCAGTAGTAGTAGTTGTAGTAGCAGTAGTAGCAGCAGCAGCAGCAGCAGTAGTAGTAGTAGTAGTACTACTAGTACTAGTAGTGGTAGTGGTGGTGGTGGTAGTCATGGTGGTACCAGTAGTAGTAGTACTAGTACTACTAGTAGTGGTAGTAGTGATGGTGGTAGTAGTGTAGAAGTAGTGAAAATGATAGTAATAGAAATGACGATGTTGATGATAATAATAGCAACAGCTGGCATTTATACAGTCTTTTAAGGTTTGAAAAGTGTGTTTGTTACATGTGGTCTCATCTGATCCTCACAACAATGCTGATGTTTTACAGATGAGGAAATTGAAGCTGAGAGAGCTAAAGTGGCTGACCTAGGATCAGACAGCTAAGTAAGTACATGAAGCAGGACTTGAACTCAGGTTTCCCTGATTCCAAATCTACCCCCTCTGTCCTCTGTACCACCTAGCTGCCTCACATCCTGTGTATTGAGGAAGCAGTCAAGGTGTTAAGCTTAGGAACATCAAGGGAGTCTGTGGGCAAAGAGAAGCTGCCTTGGAAAAACAAAAGGAGGGAGGAGGAAAAATCAAGGTCATGGGGCTTAATGAGGGAAGAAGACAGGATGTCAGGTGGGTGTTGGTTGAAGTACCTTCCAACTTTTAGGACGCTAGGATGCTGTGAGGTGTTGCCAGGCAGTAGCACTGGACAAGGCATCCCATCCCTTTACAGATTAGTTTCTGTCCTGTTACTAATTAAGGAGTCCCATTGTTTACTACCCTTTCCTTTGACAAAGTGTGTTTCTTTTAACTTAATCTAAAGTATAAGGAAGACTTTTTAAAATAAAAAAAAAACCCTCAATCGTGCTTTAGTTGAGTTTCTGAGGACTTTTGTTAAGTTCCTCCATTCATTCATCCATTGAGCAAACTTTTATTAAGCATCTACTCTACTCTGCCTTCCCTCCCCTCCTTTCCCTTCCCTCTGCTCCTTCCCCTCCCTTTCCCTTTTCTTCCCCTCCCCCTCATTTATCAATGTAGGCAGATGCTGATGAAGAAACTCCCTCTGGCAAAGCAGATCAATACTGTTCTGTAGCTTATTAGAGAATTTCCTGAGGACACTGATACTTTCAGTGGCAGGCCCAGGATCCCACATCCAGCACATATCAGAGGGCAAACTTGAACCCAAATCTCCGGGAATCTGAAGCCAGCTCTCTACTACTTCGGGCTGCCTTCCAGGCCCTGGGGACATAAAGACAACTCGGAAGCCATCTCTGCTCTGCAAAGAGCTTACACTTGGCTGGCAGGATGCAATATGTACAAGTAATTAAATATATAAATAGAATTATTTCTTAAAAATCCTAGCATCTTCTCTTTGAAATTACCTTGCTTTGGTCTTAGAGCCATTTCTTATACAACTGCTGAAGATGGAGAATTTAGATGCTGCCTCCTTTTCCCCACAAGAAGCACTGGAATTACAGCCTCCCAACCCCTCAACCAAGAATGAAGGGCCCTGTAAAGGAAAAGGGCCAACCTGAGGTGGGGGAGGGGGTGGGATACCAGTTCTTAATTCGGTCTTTGAGTCAGCAGGCCTTGTGCAAAATAATGTTTAAGAAACCAGGGTAGAAACTTACACCATTGGAAAGGCTGGCTTTCTCAGCAGTTTCTCCCTATCTCAGACAGTTTTATATTTCAGTTTTTAAAAAGCTCAGAACAAAGACTGCTTCCAAGTAGAAGATCTGAATTTTCCAATGATTGTGTTATTTCTGTGCTCCCTTTACTCTGGCTGCAACAAGCAAACAATACTGGACCCAGCAGGGCTGACACATTTCTACAGCTGTGTTTGAGCGGAAAAGACAATATGATTATAAGGTTAGAGCTAGAAAGGGCTTTAGCGATCATCAGATTCAACCTCCTCATTTTACAGATGGGGAAACCAAGACCCAGAAAAGTGGTATGGTCTAGAGGTCCAGAAAGGCAATCCAACTCTACACTTTGCAAGCTTAGGCAAGTCATTTCAACTCTCCCAGTCTCCATTTCCTTATCTGTAAAATGAGGATGATAATATTTACCTTGTCTTAACTCATGAAATTACTATGAGACTCAACTGAATTAATGTATAGGGAAAGCATTTTGTAAGAAGTATTATGTAAATGAGACTTATTATTATGTCTAAAAATTAGAATCTCCAAATCCTAAAAATTGTGTAGTTATTCATAATTCAATGTAAATATTGGCAAACCTGCAATCTGGGAAGGCAGAATGCTAACAGTTATGAATTCTAGTTCCACAGTACCAGATGTCAGTAAAACTAAACATTGAAAGTTCTTGCCATCAAAGTCCCTGGTGCCGTCAGATGATTCACCTTCAGAAATAGATAGGATTTTATAGATGGAAATGGCATCATCTTTGCTCCTGCACCCTCAAGACCACTGGCCCTTTCCATATTACTCAAAGTGGTTATATGTGTCTCCCCCTATTAGAATTTGGGCTCCTTGAGAGGAGGAACTGTCATGTTTTTCTATTTGTATCCCTAGAGCTAAGTTTGGTGCTTACTAAATGCATTTTCATTCATTCATTCATTCATTCATTCATGCATTCATGGCAGACAGATGCAAAGGCAGAAAGATGTATCAAAATCAGAAGACCAGGACTCAGATCTTGGGTCTGATTTTCTAACTGTGTGGCCTTGGTAATTTACTTGGTCTCTATGAACCCATGATTCCTCATCTGCCAAACAAAAACAAAAACAAACAAAAACAAGGGGGTTGAACTAAGTGGTCATCTCCCAAGTCTAAATCTGTCTTCCTCATCTATCTTCCTCATATAATCAACTCACTTTATGACCATGGGCTGGCCATTTATCCCTTCTGAGCTATTACAATGATGTAACAAAAAAAAGTTCTCCCAGGTACTTTCCAGCTCTAAGGAAAAGCTTTTATGAGTCCATGAAACAGTGAAGCAACACATTTTTAAGAATCTTCCAACTGTGCATATTCTTTAGATAATTTTTCCCACTGCTATCAGTCTGTCTCAAGCTTTAGATATAAAGAAACACTCTCAGCTTAGGCTTTCCTGAAATAAATATGATTATTTGCCTAATCTTCCTCTAAATCCTCCCAGGCAGGCTCCAAATTCCTGGTTCGGGATTTGTTTTCACTCTGTGATAACATACCACAGCCAGATCTAAAAGCAACAACAAAAATTGTGTATTCTTAGTAGCTCAGATAATAGGGTAGAGAAATGTGTTACACATTTATTTAGTGTCAAATGCCTATTCATGTCCATACAGCAACTGTAGTTAGAATTTGGAGAGAACTCACCTGGAAGCATTTAAGAAGACTTCTTTACATTTCTTGCCTCCATTCCCTTCTCTCCCTTAGGGTGGTATCCTCATCACTTCTCACCTGAAGTATTATGAGAGCCTCCTAATTGGTTTTCCTGCTTCTTTATCCCCCCTCCCCAATCCGTCCTTCACAAGGCTGCCAAAATAATATTTCTAACGCACAGGTATTTTAACATGATCCTCCCCTGCTCAAATACCTTACTGGCTCCCCATTGTCGATAGGAAAGAAGACAAATTCAGTTCCCACCTATTTTTTTAGTCTAAATTCTCATTCTTTAGTTATACACATTTTACCTTCTAGCCAAATGGGATAATCAGTTGTCCTTAGACTATATTGGCTAATGCCTAAACTTACAAGAACACTTATGTTTGAATTCATCAATCAAAAAATATTTATTTGGTATCTCCTAGGTGCCAGACACTATGTTAGGTGCTGGGTATACAAGTACAAAAAAATGAAACAATTCCTAATTGAAATGAGCTCCAAGTTTCTTTTTCTTTTTTAAATAATTATACTTTATCTTAGCATTCATTTTTTAAAACTTTGAGTTCCCAATTCTCTCCTTTCCAGCCCCTCCCTCACCCACTGAAAAAGCAAACAAGATATCATGTGAAGTAATGCAAAACATATTAGCCATGTTGCAAAAAAAAACAAGAAAAATAAAGTGAAAAAAGTATGCTTCAATCCGCACTCAGAATTCATCAGTTCTCCCTCTGGATATAGACAGCATTTTTCTTCATAAGTCCTTTAAAATTGTCTTAGATCGTTGTATTGACTAAAGTAGCTAAGTCTTTCACAGTTGGCCATTATTACCATGTTGCTGTTACTGTATACAATGTTTTTCTGGTGCTGCTCACATCACTTTGTATCAGTTAGTATCCTACTTCCCAGGATTTTCTGAAACTATTTTCCTCATCATTTCTTATAGCTCAACAGTATTTCAACACAATCATATGCCACAGCTTGCTCAGCCATTCCCCAATTGTTGGGCATCACTTCAATTTCTAATTCTTTGCCATCACAAAAAGAGCTGCTGTAAATATTTTTGCACATGTAGGTCCTTTTCCATTTTCTTTGTTCTCTTTGGGTTGCAAATCTAGTTGAAGTATTGCTAAGTCAAAGGGTGTGCTTCGTTTTATAGCTCTTTGGGTATAGTTGAAAATTGTTCCCCAGAAAGGTTGGACTGGGTCATAACTCCACCAATAATGTATTAGTGTCCCTAGTTTCCCACATCCCTTTTAGCAATTGTCATTTTCCTTTTCTATTGTGTTATCGAATCTGATAAGAGTGAGGTGGTAACTGAGGTGGCACCTGTTTTAATTTGCATTTCTCTAATCAATAGTGATTTAGAACATTTTTTCTTATGACTATTGATAGCTTTGATTTTTTTTTCTTCTGAAAGCTGTCTGTTCACATCCTTGGACCATTTATCAGTCGAGGAATGATTGAAACTCTACATTTCAGCTGCTACTTGAGTCAACTTTCTTTGAGCCTCTGAGATAGGAGCTTCATATCTTTTGGGAAAATCTTATTTGGCTCTCTCCTTTGCCTTTTTGCTCCTTATCTTGAATTTTACTTATCTGTGTCTTATAGCCCTCCTGAAGAATGCAGGTTCTCTGCAGACAGGAACTTCCTTCCTTCCTTCCTCTCTTTCTTTTTCCTTTCTTTTCTTTTCTTTCTTTCTTTCTTTCTTTCTTTCTTTCTTTCTTTCTTTCTTTCTTTCTTTCTTTCTTTCTTTCTCTTTCTCTCTCTCTTTTCCTTCTTTCCTTCCTTCCCCTCCCTCCCTCGCTCCTTCCCTCCCTCCTTGACTTCCTTCCTCCCTCCCTCTCTCCCTTCCTTCCTTCCTTCCTTTCTATCCTCTAGCACCTAGCAAAGTGCTTTACATAGAGGAGACCCTTAATGAATGCTTAATAAATTGAGTTGAGAGTGCCATATTCGGAATCAGACATCTTGGGTTCAAATCCTGTCTCTGTTACTCCCTGCCTGTGTGACCTAAGGCAAGTCACAACTTTTCTGGCCCTCACTTTCTTTCTCTATAAAATGGAAGGTTTGAACTCAATGACCTCTAAGATTCCTTTCTGAGTTCAATGTATGAATTTCCTAATTTTCTAGAGACTGTGACCATAGAGTCAATCCATACCATTTACCTACATGGGTGGGGAACCTGGGGCCTTCTAGGTCCTTGGGTGCTGCCTTTTGACTGAGTCCAAGTTTTACAGAACAATTCCTTTTATTAAGAGAATTTGTTCTGCGAAGTTTGGATTCAGTCAAAAGGCCATACTTGAGGACCTAATGGGCCATATGTGGTCTTGAGGCTGCAGGTTCCCCATCCTGATACACCATAATTGAATAAACCACAGCAGTTCTCCATGAACAATGAAGGCATCCTGTAGAGTAGGTAAGAAATCTATACTCTTGAAAATTAAAATTCTCAATTCCGTACTACCAACTTATAAAGAAGTAAACTTAACCAATGGACAGCAAGCTATTTCAGGGAAGCAGGACAGGGCAATACAATGAGTGTGTTGCTTGGCATCAGAAGGCTGGGATTCAAGGTCTGGCTCTGCCATGTACTAGCTATGTGACCTCAGGTGAGTCACTTAATCTCAGTTTCCTCATCTGTAAAATTTAGAGTAATGTCTCCCAGGATTGTTGTGAGGATCAGCTGAGAAGATAGATGGAATGTTCCATAAATGCCAGCTGTTATTGTCATAAAGATAGCACGGAGGGGTGAAAACAATGAAACAACAACCACAAAAATGAAACTGATCAGGCAATGGGATATTTGTGCTCCAGCAATCTGGACTGGCAAATCTACATCTGGAATAGTGGGTGTGATTCTGCCTGCCCCACCTTAAGAGAGACATTAATATCATGAGTTTGTTTAGAAGAGGGATTCAGGGATGGTTTAGGGATTGGAAATGATGTAATAGGAGAAAGGTTGAAGAAACTGGGAATGTTTAGCTTGGAAGGGATCAGAGGACTGTGAAGTTGGAGCTAAAGGGGCTCTTAGATGTCATCTAGTCCCACCCTTTCAGTTCATAGATGAGGAAATTGACAAAGGCAGGAAAGGTGAGTGACTTGTCCTAAGTCATGGGGCAGTGAGCAGCGTGGCTGCCGCCATCTTCAAACACCTGAAGACTCAACATAGAGAAGATGGATTAGACTCATTTTGTGTTGTTCCTAAGGGGAAATGAAGATCAATGGATTTTTCAGAGAAGCAGACATTATCCTTTCCCTAAAAATTAAAGCTATTCAATCATAGAAGAGGCTACCTTGTAGGGAAGGTGAGTTGCCCATCACTAAAGGCATTCAAGCAGGGGTTGAATGGTGGCTTGTCAGGGATGGAGAAAGAATATAAACACTGAGCAGGAGATTGGACCAGTTGACTTCTGAAGCTGGTTTTTTTCTAAAACACTATGATCTCCATCTTGGCATTAACTAGCTGTACGAATTTAGAGAAATCACTTTTTTCCCAGGTCTCAGCTTCCTCATCTGTAAGATGAAGGCATTAGACTAGACCAGTGGTTCTTAACCTGGAGGCTATAAGTTTATTTTTAAAAAACATTTTGATGACTATATTTTCAATATAATGGATTTCCTTTGTGATCCTACATATGCTATTTTATGCACTAAAAATATTATTTGCAGAAGGCATCTTAATGCTTCACCAGACTGCCAAAGAAAGCCATGTCACAGAAAAAGGTTAAAAATCCCTGGACCAGAAGGTTTCTAAGATCCCTTCTAGTTCAAACATTTTGTAAATATGGGAATATAGACTTAACAAAGTGGGTAAACAACTGCTAGGGAAGATGGTTGGGGGGAGGGGGACTGATGGATTTTTTTAAACACTGAGAAATTCGGGTTCAGTTAAGAATGAAAAAATCAGCACCATTCAGGAACTTACCTGAGTCATCCATCTTCCCCATCTCTGCTTTAGGGGCCTGGGCAGCTGTTTGCCTTGGACTAAATGTGCTTCTTGGCTCCCTTTGCTATTTTCCTTCATTTTGGTTTGTTCTAAATTAGAAGATTATCATCTGACTGGTTTCCATCTCTTACAGCTTTATTTTCAGTGTTATCAATATACAGTGGGGAGAGTTCTCCCTGCCTTCTCATTTCTGATAAATCCAAAGGCTTAGGAAGGAGAATCTTTAGAGCCTAGAAGGGAGGAGGGGACACCATTCACTGCTATGCTTCAGCTTGAGACAGGGGAGATCAAGATATCCTCTCGCAGGTATAGCCCAGGAGACCACAGAGCACAGCTTAATCCTTGCCCAATGATTATTTTCTTCCAATGAAATCGTAGTCTTAGGGTTGGAAACGACCTTGGAAGCCATTTAATTCAATCTAAAGCTGAATTTTTCACTCCAATCCTTTAGCATTCCCTACAAAAAGTTATCCTGATAAGAATGTGGGACTTTGAGTCAGTAACACTTGGATTTAAATGCTGCCTCTGGTACTTACCAGCTACATAATCACTGGGGGTAAGGGGGAGGAAAAGTTATAGGGAAGATCCAGAAATAAGAGGTAAAAGGTGGGAAAAGGCAAATTTAGGGAGAAAAAAATAACCCCCTAAGTATTAGAGCTCTCCAAAAGTGGAGTGTACTATCTTCAAGAAGTAGTGGCTTCTCCTTCATCGTAAGGCTTCAATCAGAGGCTAGCCCCTTGTTGAGTATGATACAGGCTGGACTAGATGGTCCCTTAGTTATTGACAATTTGTCATTTTGGGCTTCCCCCATCTTTCTGTATAGAAGAGAATCATAGGTTATTGGAGGTGTATGTAAGAAGACTGAGATCCTCTTATCTACCCCCAGATTTTAAAGATGAAGAGAGTGGACCCAGATAGTTTAATTGACTTTCCCAAAGTCACCCAGAGAATAAGCAATAGAGCCAGGCTAAGACATCAGGTCTCCTGATGCTCAAAGGAGTTCTCTTTTCCATTCATCAGTGCTACTTACACATAAAACCCATTGGATAGACAATCATGCAGGTATAGGCTCTTCCCACAAAGTGATACAGGCTCAGCTTTTGAAACATGACCTGATGCCTGGACCATGGGAGAGACCTAGTTACTGATTCCATCCTTAGGAAATAAATGTCTCACCCTACTCCAAGTCTTTCTAATGTCCTTTGAATGGAGTTAGACATTCCTTCCTCCAAGGTCCAAGCTCTGGTAGGAGGAATCGTTGTGGTATAGTGGAAATAACATTGACATAGGAATCAGTCAATCATAAGATCCTAGAAGCAGGACTAGAAGAGACCTGATCAAACTCCTTCATTTTACTGAGGAAGAAACTGAGGTCAGGGGAGGTAGAGTGACTTGTCTAACAGGAGGTACAGGTGGTAACGGAGCTGGGATCTGACTCTATCCTCAGGCTCCAAGTCTACAGTTCTCCGCTGGGTTCTCAGCTCTGACACGAGTTGGGTGACTTTCAGCAAGTCATATCTCCTTGTTTTGTTGTTTCCTCATTTGTAAAATTAGGGGTAGTGTATTTGCCCCCTAGGTTTCCTTCCAGGTCTAGGTGCTATATTTTGCGAATCGTCTTCTTGCTAGGGTGCCAAGTTCTCAATAGGAAACCTAGGCACCACCACCCCCACTTTTTAAGCAACGCTACTAGGCTTGGAGACTAGAGGTAGTGAAGTATCATGGGCCAGTTATCAAGAAAAACCTGGTATCTACTCCTGGCCCTGTGATGAGTAGTTATGTGGCTGCAGGCAAGTGAGATTGTGTTCCTGGGCCTTTTTCTTTATCTGTAAAATGAAAGTGGAAACTGTTGGACTAGACAGACTCTAAGTTTTCTTTCTGTCAGAAATTCAATGATTCTAAAGCATTGGTGGCTTCCTAATTTTCTGCTATCAGCCATAAGGGCACAGATGAAAATTGCCTGGGACTCTCAGTGCTAAGGGTCCAGAGGGGCTACTTCCTCCTTTCTGATCCCAACAGGAACTGAGGTCCAGGAACCTTTCTACAAGTGGACCATTGGAACCATTGCTTTCTCTATTAACTGGACTTTGGCCTAGTCTATATATGCCAAAGTTCATCACTTCCTGGATGTGGCCTTCACTTAGTTCTGGGCTTAGCAAAGGCACTTCTGAGCAAAAGGGACTAGGAAACAGGTCCTTTAACTCCTAGGTTCATAGAGCTGGAAAAGAGGTCTTTAGCCAGTCATTCATTCATTATTCATTAGTATAACTCAATCAACAGGCATTTATTGAGTACTAGGCATAAGTAGGCAGCTAGGTGGATGGAGTGCTGGCCTGGAGTCAGGAATTCTTAAGTTCAAATTTGGCCTCAGACATTTCCTAGCTGGGTGTCCCTGGGCAAGTCACTTGACTCTTTGCCTCAGTTTCCTCATCTGTAAAATGAGCTGGAGAAGGAAATGGCAAAGCACTCCAGGATCTTTGCCAGGGAAACCCCAAATGGCACCCCAAAGAGTTGAATATGTCTGAACAACAACATGCACTAAGTATTGTGCTGAGCACTGGGGATACAAAGATAGAAATGAAACTTTTCAGTTCTCAGGAAGCTTACCTGTAGGAGAAAACTACACGTAGTTACTTACAAAACCACATGGTAACCTCTGAGGAGAAGACATGGTTCCAGGGAAGCCTGTTGTAGGAAGCAGTACTTGAACTGAATCTTGAAGGAAACCAAGGATTCAAAGAGGTGGGAATGAGAAAGGAGTACATGCCAGGCATGGGGCACAGCAAGGGTAAAGACATAGAGGTAAGAGATGGAATATTTTACAAATGGTGTTACTAAGGACCAGAGAGATGAAGGACTTGACTCATGCGGCCATCTCTTCCTGGGTAGAAGTGAAAATTGAGTCTACAGTCTCTCAGTTCCCTTTCAGCACTCAAATTCTGTAATAATGGGGATAACAATCAATAACTTTGAAAGACCTTCAAGGTTTGCAAAGAGCTTTGCACATGTTATCTAATCTGAACCTTCTGACAACACGGTGAGGTCATGAGATCACAGGCTTAGAGCCTGAAGGGATCTTGGAGGCCATGTAGTCTAATGCTTCACTTTACAAATGGGGATATTGAGTCTCAGAGAGGTTAAATTAATGAATCTAGGTCACACAGGTAACAAGTGCCAGAACCAGGGCTGGAATTTGAAATGTGAGCCTGTGGCTTCAACTTGGGCATCTTCTTCATTGCCCTGAGCTGTACGTAGACTCCGAGGTTTAGTGCAGCTAAAGTGGTGAAGGTATTAATGTCTCCATTTTGCAGAATAAGGAAACTGAGGCTTCAGAAAGGGGAAGGGACAAAAAAAGGGCAAGGGACTTGTTCCTGAATACACATTAAGGTAGAAAAAACAAAGAGGCGCTGGATCTATGATTTTACTGGTTAAGAGAACCACTTCTACCCATGTAGGCTGGCACCTTCTCTGCAACTGATAGACTTAGAAAATTGCCTAACATACTAAGGGTTAAATGACTTGCACAGGGTAACACATGTGATATATGGCAGAGCAGGACTTGAACTCAGCTCCGCCTGGCCTGCTCATTGTTCTCTGATTTAAAGGCAGAGGCCTGTAGTTACACTTACTACCTACTCCCTTTTACACTTATACTATCTATGTGATTTGTACAAGCCATAACTTCCATGGGCTGTAGTGTCTTCATTTGCAAAATGACTAAATGATGTCTAAGGTTATCTATTTCTCAATCTATGATCCTAAATGTCAGAGGCAGTACTCAAACCCCGGTTTTCCAGCTTCTGAGTTCAGCATGCTCCTCCCCTCCATCACACTTGGTTAGTAATGAGGCATCACACTATGCAAAATGAGACTTGTTTCTAAGTCCTCCTGCTTCCTAAAGGTTTAAGTCTCCAGGAAAGTAGAAGGCTTTGTGTCCCAAGGAATCTGACTCCTGAAGCTCCTTACTCTTCCTCCCCTCTATTTCTTTATTTTGTCCCTTTAAAAAAATGTTCTTGTCAATGGTGGCTCATCTATTTTTCCATCCTCATCAACACCACCTTCTCCCCCCAACCACAGACTAGGAAGGGAGTCATAGAAAGGAAATCCTGGTGTGGAAAGGGGTCTAGAGCTGAGCTTCTCTGAATGAAATTCCAGGCCTCTGTGGGGGGCCGTCATTCACCAGACACAACTTTCCCCTTTCCCATGTCATACCACCCTAGAGTCAGCTTTCCTTTAAGGAATGTTTACCTTAGCTGGGAGGTAATTGGACTCTTTTTAAAATGCTGTTTGTTTTGAAGGACAAGGTGTGCCTCAAGAGATAGGAAAGAGAGGAAGGGAGAACAGCTGAGCCAGGGGGTGAGAGGGAAGCCATGTTCTAACATTTAAGGGTATACTCCTTTTGTTGTTCTGTCGTTTTTTCAGCTGTGTCTGATTCAGCGTGACCCCATTTGGGGTTTTCTTGGCAAAGATACTAGAGTGATTTGCCATTTCCTTCTTTAGTTAATTTTATAGATGAGGAAACTGAGGCAGTTTGTAAATTGCCCAGAGTCCCACAGATAGTAACTTTCTGAGGCAGGATTTGAACAGAGGTCTTCCTGACTCCAGGCTGGTGCTCTATTTACTGTGCCACCTAGGGTCTCCTAACCAAGGTAAATTTTCTTATAGCTCATCCATGTGTTCTAGGCTTGACGGCTCCCATCTCAGGGAGCGAATTGTTTCATGAGGAGAGAGGTGGGAGTTTTATACATTTCCCATCCCTCCTGAAGACACAGGCCCTTGCTTGCTCAGTTCCCCTGTCCTCCAGTCGCCAGTCTTTTCACACCAGCTCATTTTTCACTGCCAGTGGAACTAGTTTTGAGCTAGGAGTCTGCTAGCACCACCAAGGATTTGTGCCTAGGTGAGCAGGCACCTGAACTTTTCCCCAGACCCTTGTTAAATGGGCAGGTAAGGGTCACTGGTGGGCTAGGAGGGGATGAGTCGGTCTACTCCAGCCCAGTTCACAGAGCTTTGGAAGGAGGTGAGTCACGGGTGCCCATGGCCTCATCCTCTTTGGCCTCTGAGTGATTTTCTCTTCGTGGTTCACAGTCAGACTTTTGTTCTTCTTGGCCTGGCGTTCCTGCTTAATTCAGACCAGGATGGAGTGCAGTACTTTTACACAAATCTGACAGCTCCGGGGAATGACAGACAGTGCCGGGGAAAGAGCCTAGCTCTCAGACAGAGATGATTGTCCAGTCTGCTGGGAGATTTCTCCCTTTGTGCCCTCTCCTTTTCTCTTCCTGCTGAAGTGGGGAGGGCGGGGATCAGGGTGACCGGGTCAAGAGAGGGGTCTTCTAGTGGATTCCCTTCTATCTCGGGGAGAAATCGGTAGAAGGCAGAGGAAAGGTTTCTACACCTTGAGAAACCCCATTTGAGGGGGTTAAGGGGATCATCAAACTGGAGGTGAAGGCAGGGAAGGTGAATGCAATCTCGGACCCTGACTCCCTGTACTGGGCGTCACTTCTTGTCTCTCACTTCTTCAAACTCAGAACCTAAGAAAGTCCCGAGGATAGGGAGGGCGCGCCAGTGCAGTCGGGGCGGGGGGGACGGGGACGACTTGGCACCGAAAAGTCTCGGAGGGGGGCCGCCAGACCTCCCCGCCAAGCCGGCGGGTTAGCCGGATGGGGGAGGGGACGCCCCAAGGGGCGAGGTGACTGCCTGGCCCCAGAGCAGGGGGAGGGGGCGGCGTAAGGAGCGCTGGGGGTGGGGGAGCAGGTTAGGCCAGCCAGTCGGGCGGCAGTCTGAAAAACTTTTTTGCTCTTGGTCCCACCCCCTCTGCCCGGTTCCCCGAGCGCCCCCTCCCCTCCCTTCCCTTTCCTTCTCTTCCCCTCCCTCCTCCTTTGCTCAGCCTCACACGCCGGGCCGGGACCGCGCTAGCAGCGAGCAGTCCATCACAGTGCAGCCCAGCTGAGCCCGGCTCCCCGCCTCCGATCCCATCGGCGCCCCCGGCCCGCCGGCCCGGCTTGGAATGCACTGACCCGCGGACCGGAGTGAAGTCAGGGTGCGTGGTGAGTACTAGGCGCTCTGCGCCCTGCGGCTGGAGACCCTCTCGAGGCGCCCTCTCCTCCCGCAGTTCGCCCTGCCACCTCCATCCCGGCTCTCTCCCGAGTCGTGGAAGGCTGAGGCACGCTCTCCCTCCCGACAGTTTGGGAAAGGGACTCCGGGACATCCCCATCCCAGCTTTCCCTGCTTCGCCCGCTCTAGATTCGGGCTTCTCCTCTCCGTTGCGCCCAGCTTGTCCCGATGCACCAGCCCCCGGTGCCAGCCCTCAGTCCTGCTCCCTCTGCCTGCTCCTCGGCCCCCTTCCTCTGCTCTCGACTCTGAGCTCGGGACGCCTGCCTGGCGGGGGGACCACGGGAGCTTCTTCACTCTGCTCCGAAGTTCGTGAGTTCTGGCCACCGGCGAAGAGAGTTTATTTATTTTAAATCTCCTCATTTGTTTTTCACAACAGAGCGGCAGGATGTCCATCACACTCACACAGACACACATACAGACAGACACAGACAGACGCACACCCCCTTTTCTCTCCAGATGCTGCTCCCAAATGTTGCTTTTATGGAAAGCAATGTTCTGGGTGGGGACGGCCCCCAGAGCCAACCGCTTGTGGGTTCGTGGGTGTTTGTGGCTCAGGGCCCACTGAGAGCTGGATGTGGTTGGGAATTTCTCTTGGCAGAGGGGCTTGATTTTATTACAACTGCTCTCCAAGCTGTCCTGGCTTCTTTGCCTGGGGTGTGAGCCTTATTCTAGTTAAGAAAAAGAATTAAAGGGTGGGGGTGGAGTAATAGGGAGGGGTGCAGAGCAGGAGCGGGGAGGGAGATATTGCCTGAGAGCTCTGCGAAGCCTATTGTACTGAGGGTACCCAAGTCTAGTGCCTTTTCTTATAGGTTAAATCAGTATGAACCCTGCATTCTGTACTTACTTCTCCCCCCCCCCCATTTCCATTATTCTTTTCCTTCCCAACTTTTCCTTCCTTTTTTTTAACCTTCCGTTTCCTTTTTCTCTTCTCGTCTCTCTTTCCTTCCTCTTCCCCCTTTTTTTCTCCTCCTTATCCATATCCAGTCTCTCTCCACCCTCCTGTTCTCCCTAGCCTCTGACCTTTCTCTCTGCCTTTCTCTGTGATCCTCCGTTGGCAGCTAGGGGCTGGCAAAAAATGAAAGACAGTTTGGGCTCCAGTTAAGCTAGATTGTACCACTTGATTCAAGGTCTCATCTTCTGTTTAGACTGGGTGTCTCTTTTGATCTGGAAACCACATAACCAGGAGAGAGGTAGGAAGTGAAACGTGAAATTTCCCCGGGCTGCTGTTATTTCCATTCTTCTCGAAGGCAAGGAGGTGCGGTTTTTGTCCATACGCTTAGGGGTGGAGGGTTTCCAGCCTTACAATTATTGTACTCTTTTCCCATTTTTCTGCCTTAGTTCCTGGCTTGAGGGGGGCCATGCGCATTTCCGATTGATCGCTGTCCAGCTGTGGTGAAAAATGATCCAAGTGGTCTCTGGATATCATCGATAATGGGTCTTAGAGACGCATGATTCAATCTAGTGGAGTCTTCTTTCTGTCCTGGGTGTAGTTAGCAAGGTGTGACATGACTTTAAACAATCGGGAAGCATCTGAAGATTGTCCCATGGATGTCGTTCTATAGAGAAGTATAAAGTCAGGTAACAAATGACTTACCTTGAATTCATTGTTTTTGCTGATAAAAGCGGATGGCTATTTTTTCTTTCTTTTTCTCTTTTTGCTGGACAGTTCCCTAGTGAGGCTGGACTTAGCTCCATCTGGGAGAAAAGGAGCAGGGGAGCAGGTTTAAGCAGAGCATTGTGGGTTTCTTGGGGTGACAAACCATGCTGGAGGCCTGTGGAGGCCCGAGCTCTGGGGGCTGGCCACATGCCACACAAGCTTGTGTTGTGAATGGGATGTGTGGGCGGCAACTGCTGAGCTGTGCAGTGGGAGACTAACTGGGAAACTCTCTGGCTCCAGGCTATCTCACCCAGGAACCGTATTTCCTCTCATACAGTTGAGCTGGTTCAATGTTTCAAAGAATATTTTTTGTTTATTTGTTTGCCCGATTTGGATTTGAAAAATCTTTGTAATTTTTCAATTCGACAAGTTGAACACTCGCTGTGTTCCCAGCCCTGTCTTTGGCATTAAAGATCTTTTAGGGATGGTTTTTACCTTCTGGATCCCGTGGTCTAATTCACATATGTGAAATAGAGAATCCTTCAGTTGAATTCAATGAAGGGCTGTTGACCACCTACCAAGGTACTGTGTTAGCTACAATAAATAGGAGAATAAAGTTGGGTATGACAGTGTCTGGAGCCAGGATGAAACATGCTCCCCAAAGGTTAGAGGACTAGCAGCTAGGTGGCACAGTGGATAGGGAATTGGACTTAGAGTCAGGAAAATTGCATTTGAATCCCGCCTCAGACACTGATTAGCTGTGCTACCCTGAGCAAGTCACTGTTCTAAGTTTAGTTTCCTCGTATTGGGTCTAACAATAATAACTGCTTCCCTGAGTTTCTGCGAAGATTAAATGACATAACATATATAAAGTGCTTTGCTAACCTTAAAGCACTCTCTCTAGAGGTGAGTTATTATCATTATGATTATTAAGAATGAAGCACTAGTCTGTTTTTACACAGTGATGTGTGTCTCTAAACCCTATGAAGATGGATAGTTATGTGCTAAAACTATTTTCATCTCAAAGTCAATGCTATGAGGACCCGATTAATCAACAGGTATTTGTGGAAGGGTCTCTCCTCAGAAAGGGAAGGCCCTTGTCTGAAGCCTGGTCATTGGCAAGGTAAGGCACTAAGTAAACAGTCTGATTTTGAGGCATGCAACCAGTTTGTTCCCATGGGCCCTGGCACTAATTCATTTGGATGTCAGAGTTTAGAAGTTTGGGCAGGGGTATTGTTGCTGTTTAGTGGTGTTTGACTCTTTATGACCCCACAGACCAACTATCCATGGGGTTTTTTCTTGGCAAAGATACTGGAGTGGTTTCCCATTTCTTTCTCCAGTTTTATGGAGACGGGAGTTAAGTGACTTGCCCAGAGTCACACAGCTAATAAGTATCTGAGGTCAGATTTGAATTCTGGTCTTACTGACCTCAGGCCCAGTGCTCTATCCACTGTGCCAGGTGGGCAAGGATACAGCAGTTACTAAAGACTACCACAAGAGGGCATGAGTACAGCCACTCCCATTCAACTGAGCAAACTTTGCTTTAATGGGAAAATCCCTGATGCTACCTGTCTACCCACCAAGTCTAAATTGTCCATCAAGGTACTTAGGCCTGGTGATGTGGGGATGCTCTGTCTCTTTGGCCTTTTACTTGGATTAGTTCTGCTCAGTGGTCCTCTGCCCTGGGAATGAATTCAGCCTGCTTTGGGTGGGGGGGGGGGTGGAGGGGCAGTGTCCCATCTTCCTTTCCTTTCTCCTTTTCTCTTCAACATACATATTTACATTCACTCTGGTAAAGGATGGAGAAGCAGTGTGGCTTCTCATACTGAAAAATGGGGCTTGGATGCAGAAAATTAAGCCAAATACTAAACACAATGGCATTTCTGAAGCTGGCAGAGGTTTATCCCCAAAAGACTGACCCAAGGGAAAAATCATCTCTCCTTAGGCAAGATCACATTTATGCTGTCTTAGTCAGATAAAAATTATAAAATATCAGAGCTGAGTTAAAAGGGATGACACTTTTTGTTGCCACTTTTACTCTATTCTGCCAGATTGCTTTTCTAAAAAGATTCTAAATTCTGATGTTGGGAATATTTCCTGCAAGTGTTAACAAAAATGATGGGAGGGGTGGGGT
Organism: Trichosurus vulpecula; assembly: GCF_011100635.1. Lineage (NCBI taxonomy): Eukaryota > Metazoa > Chordata > Mammalia > Diprotodontia > Phalangeridae > Trichosurus > Trichosurus vulpecula. The sequence continues at coordinate 142,267,000 of NC_050581.1, read as the reverse complement.
TTGTCCAAAGATTTTTACTGCAGAATTTAAAGATGCAATTGCAAGAAACTGGAAGTAATATTTTCCCCCTTTTAAAAAATATAATTAATTAATTTATTTTTAGTTTTCAACATTTGCTTCCATAAGCATCCCTAAATTTTCTCCCTCTCCTTCTCCTCCCCCCTCCCCAAGATGGTGTGTAATCTGATATAAGCTCTACATATACATTCATATTAAACTTATTTTCACATTAGTCATATTATAAAGAAGAATTAGGACCAATGGGAGGAACCACAAGAAAGAAGAAACAAAATTAAACAACAACAAAAAAAGAGAGCAAATAGTATGCTTCAATCTGCCTTCAGACTCCATAGTTCTTTCTCTGGCTGTGGATGGCATTTTCCACCATGAGTCTTTTGGAGTTGTCTTAGATTCTTGCATTGCTGAGAAAAGCCAAGTCTATTAAAGTTAGTCATCGCATGATGTGTCTGTCACTGTGTACAACATTCTGGTTCTGCTCACTTACTCAGCATTAGTTCATATAAGTCTTTCCAAGTTTTTCTGAAATCTTCCTGCTTATCATTTCTTATAGCACAATAGTATGCCATTACATGTATATACCACAACTTGTTCAGCCATTCCCCTAGAAGTGATATTGTTGGGTTAAAGGGTATGCACGGTTTTATAGCTCTTTGGGCATAGTTCCAAATTGCTCTTCAGAATGGTTGGATCAGTTCACAACGCTTCCAACAATGCATTAGTGTTCCATTTTTCCTACATCTTCAACATTTATCACTTTCTTGTTTTGCCAGTATGATAGGTGTGATGTGGTATGATAGGTGTGATAGGTATGATAGGCGTTATTTGCATTTCTGTAATTAGGTGGAAGCAATCTTAATGTCCAACAATAGGGAAATTATTAAATAAATTGTGGCATATTAAAATAATGGAAGGCTAAATACAAGTTCATCTAACAAGTATGAGGAATACAAAGCAATCTGGAAAGACCATTATGAAATAATACAAAGCAAAAAAGGTCGAACTAGGAGAATTGAGTACACACTAACCATGACCATATGAAGAAAAGTAAAATGAGTATGAATAGATGAAGAATCCTGATGGGTGGGAGTGTATGGAGTTATGGCCATATATATATTAAAATTACTAAGTTTAAATGCAAGTAGTCACAAAGCAACTTTAGTTGTTTGTATTGATATGCAAGGTTAAATTCACTTTCCTATTCCCTAAGCTGATTAAATCTTCTCCCCAAAGTTGGTAGCTCTAAGCACACAAATGGCTAAAGGAGCAAAGTTGAAAAAAAATTCTGTGGATAATGTTTACTGAAAAGCTTCCCAATATTTTTTTTGTTTTGGTCTGTGACTAAAGGACAGTCCCTAGCTCACAAATGTACTGGAAGCTCCTCGAGGGCAGAAATGAGATTTAATTATCTTTGTATCTTCTCTAGTACCCAACAAAGTCATGTGTATGCAACAATTAAATGTTTACTGATGGAATGAATGGAGGCCAACTATTCATTTGTCTTTATACAATAAGCTGAGTTGTAACTAGGCTGGATGACTGGGGCTTTGTGCCAGGGTGCTGAAGTTTAAGGAGTACTCACATCGTTTGCACTTCTTTGGTAATGTAGAGACAATTGGGCTTAGCATCTAGTTAAAAAGAATAATTAGTTAATGTGAGAAGCTCATAGATGACATGTTTCTTCCTCCTGGCTGAGTCTGAGTGATTTCTTCTCTAGCCCTGTCCTGCTCCCTGTACCTTCCCTAAATGGTAAGATGTCTTCCTCTGTGGCAGCCTGCAATTTCTCTTCCCAATGGACATTATTTTCCAGGATCTGTCCCCTTTGTCCCTTCCTCCAACTGAATTCAACTGGAAAAATTGGAGGGCATGTTTCATGGTGCTATTCCCAGGTGTGTGCTTGGCTCCAGGTCCCAAAATTGCTAGTTCCAGCTCGGGGTAATGAGTCTCAGACTTGAAATCCATGATTATGCTGCTTCATTTAAATAATACATTATATCTGCTGGAGTAAAAGGGTATATATGTGAGAGAGAAAGGAAGACACCTGACACTGTCAAGGGATTTTTTTTTGTTTTATTTGTTTGATTTATTTTTAAATTTTCATGGGCACCCAACCTGCCTCCTTCTAAGGAAGGCAGTTGTTGAGTTGTAGCAAGTGTCTGAAGAATAGCGTGAGTAGTGGCTTTACAAGGCATGTTGTGTGCTGGGGGCCTGTAGTCACATTCGGGGTCAATGTCGTTTGCTTCTTAGGGTATGTGCTCTGGGGAAGGAAGCCTGGAGTAGTATGATTTGTATTTTATTGGATGTGGCTTTTGTAAGTTCTCTGGGTGGCAGAGGGAAGAAAGGAAGAGAGGGAGAAATCAATCAAATTGATTGATAAACTTTTATAAGACCTACTATGTGCCAGCACTAAGTGCTGGGGATGCAAAAAGAGGCATGAGACAGTCCCTGCCCTCAAGGAGCTTTTGATCTAAGAGGGGAAAGAAGAAAAGAAAAGGAGAGAAAGAAAGAAGGACTAGCTTGGTCTTTTTCTGGGTGTGATTAATTACGTTTTCAGATTATCTTCTTTGGTTGTTCATATCCTCATGCTTGCCAGTGTTTGGGGGCGCAGTTAATCCATTTAGAACACTCTAAACTACTTCAGAAGTTATTTTCTTCCCTTTCTCACAAGTAAATGCAAGAGTTCTGTGTAGGAGAGATTTGCAGAGGGTTGGTTCTTTTTTTCTTTCAGGCAAGTAGATTTCATTGAACCTTCCTGATCACTTAATCTATTCCTTCTCTGCCCCTTTCCCCAGCTGGTGCAGTCACAGAAGGTGAGGAGAAGATAGCAAAAGTAAGGTGTTACCATGATAAAACTAAGTGGAAAAAAGTGTCTATGCTCTACTCTGCTTTTACAAAGTGTGAAAAAGTTTCTCTGATTGAATTCAAAGGGGACCTTTGCATTAACTGGATGAAGATTGGCCATGCCCTGGTAACCATTAAAAAAAGAAGCAAGCTTGCACATCCTTTCTCAGAATCATGGAGGAACCTGCAACCTCAGCTCTGTGGAGTAGCAACAGCTAGAACATGGGTGGAGGAAGCCACTATGAGAAGTGGGTGCCAGGATTCCAGGAGGGGCTTATGTGGGCTTCTTGGGTTTGTGGGGATGATTGTTGGAGGTGAAGCATCAATTTGCCCCAGACCCCAAGGGGATAATTATTTCCTTTCTCCCCTAAGGGTTCCCACATGAGAGCCTGAAGCCTTTTCCAGTGGGCACAGGGAAAGTCTGTTTCTTATAATTACAGGCATTAGCTAATCTTTGTGTACTCATTGGGATTGCAATGGGGGAGAGACATTGAAGAGAATGTCCTGGGAAAGGAGAACATGATAGACTTAAAATTGTAGTGTTTTGCCAGAATGTTATCTCTAGCTGGGGGTTCAAAGATGGGGGGAGGATAAACAATTAGTAGATCATTCCTTACAACTTTTTGAAGCAGAGAGATTATTTATAATGAGATATCTAACTAGTCAGTGGGTCAATATTAGTGTAGGGGTGAGTAAGAGTGACTGCATGGTCCTGCTTACCACCTCAAACACTGTTACATAAACAACGACAAAGACCACTGAATTTAGAATCACAGGATATAGAACCTGAAGGAAATTTAGAGGTCATTCAGGCCAACCTTTTCATCTTACAGACTAGGAAACTAGGACCAGAGTTAGAAAGAAAGTCAGTGTACTTACTGGTTTACTTACCTCATTATACCAATGAAGAAAGTGCCACCCAGAGGTGGGAAGCAGTAAGTCCTTACTATAGGGGTGATAAGTAATATGTCTGGAATTCACATTTAGGTCCTCTGATGCCAGAGTCCATATTCATTCCCTAAAAATTCTTCAAAACTTCTTTCTTTTAACCTTTAAAAATTCACATCTTCATGTTTTTTATACCACAATCATTTCCATATGTATATTTCTCCCAAGTCTTCCTTTCTTTGATGCAAAGGAAAGCAGACAAGCAGAACTGACTAATGAATCAGCTGTGTCTTTGTCTGCTACATTCTGGATTTAATATTGGTTATATTTTCTGAATTCTATTGTTTTTATGTTGTTTTTGTTTATGTGATTATAGTCACTGTACATATTCTTGTCTTGGTTCTGCTTGCTTAGCTCTGTGGTACTTGGTCCAAGTCTTCCCATGTTTCCATGGGTTCCTCATAGTTATCTTTTTTATGACAATGTAATATTCTGCCATATTGGTATACTACAATTTGTTCCACCATTCACTCTCTGCTTCTGAGGAGTGGAACTTTTTTTCTGAGCCACAGGAGAAACTGCAGAACAGCAACAGCAGCAACATATTCGCTGGTTCACCTTTTGATACAAACCAGCATAGAAAGGGTGTCTCTCTTTTCTCAATTTAGGAACAGTAGGGTGAGTTAACCAGGTTAACTAATGGTAAACATGGAGCTGAGGTTGATTAGGGTGAGATTTTCTCATTTAGGTTCTTCCTAGGTAGCTAGTCACTGGCAAACCGTTGGAGAAATCCATTGTGTGGAGAAGGAAATGATGTTCTCTGTGAATTGAGGAGCTTCCCAAGAAACATTACCCTAGCTCCTAAATTTCCCCTCCACTGGGCAGCCAGTGCCTAACTGCCCACCAAAGAGTCGTTTCTTTGGAGGTATAGCAGTGGATATCTCTGAAATACATTTTATTTTATTTTTCAGTGCTAAGTGTTATTTATTTCATTAGCTACACATCTGTGTTTTCCCAACATATGTAAATTTATGTGTTTATATGCATTTTTTATTTGTAAATTATATATATATTCATGTATTATGTATAGATTATATATTAAAAATCATTCTTTGAAAAAAATGTTGATTTCCACATTCTCTCCCTCCTTTCCCTCCTTGAGAAGGCAAATAATTTGATACAGATTATACATGTGAAGTCATATAAAAATATTTCCATGTTAGCCATGTTACAAAAGAAAACACAGACCAAAAGAAAAAAAAACCAGAAAAATAAAGAAAGTTAAAAAAAAGTAAGCTTTGATCTGCATTCTAAATTCTTTCTCTAGAGGCAGATAATATTTTTCATCATAAATCCTTTGCAATTGTTTTGGATCATTATATTGCTGAGAATTGCTAAGTCATTCCCAGTTGATTATCATATAGTATTGCTGTTACCGTGTACAGTGCTCTTCTGGTTCTGCATCAGTTCATACGCATCTTCGGCTTTTCTGAAACCATCTTCCTCATCACTTTTTTGTATTACAATAATATTCCATCACAATCATATACCACAACTTATTCAGCCATATCCCATTTGTTGGGCATCCCCTTAGTTTCCAATTCTTTGCCACCACAAAAGGAGCTGCTATAAATGTTTTTGCCTATGTGAGTCCTTTTCCCTTTTTATGACCTCTCTGGGATACAGAACTAGTATGGCATTGCTGGGTCAAAATTTTATAGCCCTTTGGGCATACTTTCAAGTCCAGAATGTTTGGACTCACCTCAACCAGCAGCACTGAAATGGATTTTAAAATGGACATATTTCTTGATCTTCCACTGAAGTCCTTCTGAGATACTTAATATAATAATAATAATAACTAATATTTATATAGTGCTTACTATGTTTCAGGTACTATGTTAAAGATTTATAATTATTATCTCATTTGATACTCATAACTGTAAGTAGGAGCTATTATTATCTCCACTTTACAGAAGAGGAAACTGAGTCAAACAGAGCTTAAGTGACATACCCAAGATTTCACAACTAGTAAATGTCTAAGGTCAGATTTGAATTCAGGTCTTCTTTTCTCCAGGCCTGGCATTCTATCCACTGGGTCACTTAGCTGCCCAATTCATGCCTCATCATGAAGTGAAGGTGATCTTGTGTTCTCAAAAGTTATAAGGAAAGGCAGCACAGCTTAGTGGTTAGAAAGCTGGATTTGGAGTTGGGGAGAATTAAGTTAAAATCCTGCTTGAGGCATTTACTAGTTGTTTGACCCTGGACAAGTCATTTAACTTTTCTGGGCTTCTGTTTTCTCATCTGTAAAATGAAGGTATTTGACTCAATTACCTCTAGGGGGGATTTGAATTCAGGTCTTCCTGACTCCAGGCCAGGTGCTCTATCTAATATACCGCCTGGCTGCAGCACAATCTATAGACCAGCCTATATTAGTCTATTTGCTGTCGCTCATACCGATTTCCTCTGCTTTTGCACAGGCTATAGCCCAGCACCATGGTGCTTTCTCTCCTCATCTCTACCCCTTGGTAGAGGTTTCATTCTAGTTTCCTCCACGATTCAGTTTAAGCATCACTTTCTGTGGGAGACTTTTTTAGTCCGCTTCCAGATGCTAACATCTTCCTCTCTAAGGTTATCTCGCATCAGCCTTCTCTTTATGTACACAGTGTCTGTTCCACTAGAATATAAGCTTCTAGAGGGCAGGGAGTGTTTTTGCTTTTGTCTTTGTATCCCTAGCACTTCCTAAAGGCCAGCACATAGTAGGTGCTTAAAGATACTTGTTGATTGGTTGACTCAAGCACCAATTCTTATGTTTGGTAAAGAGTACAAGGGAGAGAAAAGGAAGGATCCTCGTGAACGATCACCCTGCAGCCGAGGTCAGTCAAGGCCATCCTCCAGTTTGTTCAGGACTTTTATTCTTGGTTTTAGGTCAGGAAATGGAAAGTCCAGAGTCCCAACTCCTGATTCAGGGACATCAGGAGACAGTATAAACTTAAGTGCAAATGAAATCATCTTTGGCAAATGGTGATAGGATTTTCTCCCAACCCAGAAGTTCCAAAAGAGACAGAAGCACTCGAGTCCTTAAGATCTTCAGAGGGGAAGTGCCAGTGAGGAGCAAATAATGTGTATCACCCACCCAGCGCTACAAGAGAAAAACCACTCGCCTTGGAGTCAAAAGCCCTGAGTTCAAATTCTGGCTTTGAAGCTTATAAGCTGTATAACACTGAATGAGTCGCATAATTTAAGTGACTCTGAACCACAATTTGCTCATTGGTAAAATTGGGATAACTATGCTTCTATCACTTTAATATGAGGGAAAATAATGAATGGAGAGCCAACAAGACCTGGGTTCAAATCCTGCCAATTACATTTTAATCTGGTTCAGGCTAGAAAGGGGTAGGGAATCTGCAGCCTTGAGGTCACCTTTGACTTCAAGGCCACAGGTTCCCCAAACCTGGAGAGTGCTGGATTTGGAGTCAGGGGGCCCTCAGGAAGCCCTGTGTGACCCTGGGCAAGTCACTTGACCTCAGCTGTAAAATAGAGTATTAATGCCATCTAACTTCCTAGGGTAGTTGTGAGGACCAAATGAGATAATATATGTAACTTGCTCAGTAAAGCTTAAGGTATATATAAACAGTAGCTATTTTTCAAGCAAATGCTGGCTACAGGTTTATTAGAAACACTGTAAGATCAGATGATGCAGATATTATTTCCTGGTGGGGATGGGGGTGGGCAGAATCAGCAAAGGCTTCATGGGGGAGGTTAGCAGATTTTTAAAGTATATTTGGTCTGCAATCTCCAAGTGCCTGTTGGACATCTCGAACTAGATGTTCCAGAGATATCTTAAACTCACCAAGTCCAAAGCAGAACTCATTATTTCCTTTCACTTAAACCCTCCTGCTTTCCTAATGTCCTTATTATTGTTGGGGGTACTGCCATCCTCCAGTTAACCAGGATTATAACCTAGGTGTCACCCTCGAATCTTCATTCTCTCTTATATCCCCCCATCCCCCATCCAATCTATTGCCAAGGCCTGTTGACTTTACCTTCATAACATCTGTTGTATATGCCTCCCTCTCTCCTCTGACATTGCCCATCATCCTGGTTCAGACCCTCATCCCCTCATGCCTGAACTATTACAATTATATAATATCCTTCTAGTTGGTCTCCCTGCCTCCAGTCCCTCCCCACTCCAGTCCATCCCCTATTCAGCTGCCAGAGCGATCTTCCTAAAGCACAGGTCTGACTATGTCACCCCACTGCTCGATAAACTCCAGGGTCTCCCTATCATCTACAGCAGGGCTGCCCAACCTTAGGTTTTTTATTGAAACAATAGACAATATATTTTGATTTGCAATTTTAGTGAGAGCACTGTGGTAGCTCGGCTTCATTTACTAAAGCATTTATGTAAATTTCCAGGCTTGTAGATGGGCCACATAAATCAAACTGCAGCATTTTGGACAGACCTGATCTACAGGATCAAATATAAAATCCTTTATTGGCATTCAAAGCCATTCACAGACTGGCCCCACTTTTCTTTCAGTCTTCTTGTACCTCATACCTTATCTATTAGCGTCTGAACCAGGATGATGGGCAACGTCAAGGGAGAGAGGGAGATTTATGAAGGAGATGTCATGAAGGTAAAATCATCAAGTCTGTATTCTACTGCTATTGGCCTCCTCGCTGTTCCTCATACAGGATCCTCCATCTCCTGACTCTGGGCATTTTCACTCACTGTCTCTCATGTCTGTAATTCTCTTCCTCCTCATCTCTGCCTCCTGGTTTTCTTCTCCTCCTAGCTAAGATCCTACTTTCTCCTAGGAAGCCTTTTGTGATTCCCCCTTACTTCTGATGCCTTGCCCCTATGGATTATTTCCAGTTTATCTCATACATAGTTTGTTTGTACATAGTTGTTGAATGTTATCTCCTTCATTAGTGAGGGCCTAGAGAGCAGGGACTGTCTTTTGCCTTTCTTTGTGTCTCTCATGCTTAGCAAAGTGCCTGGCACAAAAAAGGTGCTTAATCAATATCTATTGACTGACTGACTATTATTATTAGGCGGTTGTGAATTCTTTCAGAACCAATGTTAGGGCAGTGGAAAGGAGATAAAACTAAAATCATAAAAGTAAGATGACCAAATATGTAAAGAGGTGAACTTCTTGCTACCAGATGTATTATATGAAGCACACAGCTTTTCCTACCAATCCTAAACTTGGGCCTTCCAAGACAGGTAACATCAGTCACTTAGTGATTAGGTTGCTGTTGCTGGAGGGCCTTGTTTAAGCAAAAGAAAGGAAGAGACTGAAGATGATTATCCTTGAAAAGAAGAGTTAGGGGAGATGTGATCGCTGTCTCTACATATCTGAATTGTCATTTGATCTTAGAAGGATTAGGTTTGTTCTGCTTGACCCCAGCAGGCAGAACAAGTACCAAGAGGTGGAAATTATAGGGAGGTAGATTTCAGCTCAGTATAAGGATGAGCTTTCCTACCAATGGAGCTGCTCCATGGTGGGACAGATTGCTTCAAAAGATGGTGAGTTCTATGTCACTGGAAGTAGTAAAGCAGAGGGTAGATGGCCACTTGGAGATGTTGTAGTGGGGTTTCATACCTCAGGTTGGGATTTCTTGTTGATCTATGAAGTCCCTTCCATGTAGATTCTTGGATTTGCTACAGTATGACCATTTCAACTTGAGAATAGAACTGTATGCTTTCCTTTCCGGATTTGTGTGAATACCAAATGCAGAATGTGACTGGACATTCAAGCAGTTGCCTGAACCAAAAGGAAAGCCACAGAATTTCAAAATCTAAGAGCACATTTTTGGTTGTTTCATCACTTCTTGAATAAATTACTTTGAATAAATTCTAAAAACCAAAATTGACTTACTTTCATATAGGGAGTAGAATGAGGCCTTCATAAACTCAAGAGTCAATTCATTATATTAGAGGAACGTAGCATTTTCCTGTTTTGATTATGGTATACCGGTCATGATTTTTGTGGTAAATAAGTTGCAGTTCATAGATTTGAGTGAAGATCTGATAGAGAACCTTCTCTGTTTTCATAAGCCATGGCAGGGAAAGATCGATTGACTGACAGTGTTCCTCTGTCAGCCAAACCAGCTTTGAATACAAACAACTTCCTACCTATTTTTGTGCTGGCAGCAGAAAAAATGGAGAATGATGAGCCTGCCTCTGATATTGGAGGTGGGCCCTAGGCTTATTAATCAGTCATTGGCCTGGGGGGAATAGAGAAAGGCAACTTTGTTTTACTCAATGGCCATGAAGACTGGGGAAGAATAAAAATATAAACATGGCAGCTTAGCATAGACCCCAGTGCTTTTATATTGAAATAGAGGCTAATATAAAGATAGAATGACTCGTAGAGTTGGCATGGATGGTACAGTAGGAGAAAGCAATAAAGCCCAGCTCACCCATACAACTATTAAAAAAAAAATCTAGAAAGTGTAACAAACAAGCAGTGATTGGGAAATCCAAAGAGAAACCACAATGATTCATTATCCAGTGTAGGCCATCAATGGGAAACAGATAGGGGCTTGTGGGTATTGGGGAGGTGGTCCAGCCACGAAGGCCCCATTCAGAGGCTTCTAGCACAAGGACTGACCTGGGGCCTGAGGACGTGTATCAGGACAAGGAGTACTTGTGAGTTCAACAAGAACTGAGCCTGACATTGTGTATAATGCAGCGAACAGAAATAAGAGAGAGCCAATAGCTTTGTCATTATGATCCTAGAGGAGGTGAACTGTGGTGTGGCATTTATCCTAGGCCTTGGATTCAGCCCACAGACCCAGGCTGAGGCCTATAGCTCAGTGTCCGGGGCAGGAGTTTATAGCAAGGAGGATCCTGAAGTTCTGTCACTATAGACCCTTCCAGCTAACTAAAAGAGGCTGGGGCCAGCAGAGTCTACTGGAATTCTAACCTAGAGCAAGTCTGCAGTTTTGTTGCCTATACCCAAACTGGGGTGAAGAACTTGCAAAGTTCGCACTACTAGAGCAGTGATCAGAGTTTGCTCGAGGTCAAACTGCTTAAGGTGTTCTGAAAATTTTCAGGTCCCTGGCCTGAACTTCCCCTGAGATCCTTGAAGAATATATCTCAGTACTCAGAGAAAGCAGCACTAGGACCTCAGAGAACACAAATCAGGACAAAATAAAGACCCAACATTCTTTTCAGAAGAGTATATAGAGCCTAGCCCTAACACAGTCTTAATTTGGAAATAAGTTTGAAAAAATGAGTAAACACAAAAGAATTAGGGATGCCCAAGACATAAACAAAAGAATAATTATAAAACATCTACAGGCAAAGCCTAAAATAAAAACATAGCTTGGCAAGAATGTCAACTAGAATTCTTGGAAGAAATAAAGCAAGTGTTATTTTTTAAGGGGTAAAAATGATATTATAATTGAAATGAGAGTGCTAGAGGAAAGAACTGAAAAAGAAATGAGAGTTTTGGAGGAAAGAGTTGGAAGAAGAAGTAACAGATTATTACTAGAGATTCAAAACTTTACCCAATCAATAGCAATAGAAAAGTAAAATGTACCAAACAGAAATTAATGACTCCATGAAGCAACAAGAAATATTAAAGTTGAAATCATTTAATCTAGGAGAAGGAAAATACAGGATTCTTCTCTCTTCCTCTGCATGATATATGATTGCTACACACACACACACACACACACACACACACACACACGTGTGCGCGCGCGCACACACACCCACCCGTACACACATAAGAGAGGGGAGAGAGACAGAGGAAGAGAGAGAGAGAGAGAGAGAGAGACAGAGACAGAGACAGAGAGAGACAGAGACAGAGAGAGACAGAGAGAGACAGAGAGAGACAGAGAGACATCTTGCACCTCTCTATCTTGTCCACAAGAATAGCATTAGAGATTTTTGGCTAAAATGTATCTGTTCTATGTGGGCTGTTGTTATTGGCTTGGCTGTGTTCCCATCCAAAGGGACCTGGAGAGTAGTATTTATGCATCCTTGCCATTTGTTTGCATTTTATAAATATAAACGAGGGCTTGGAAAACAATTTGACCTCAATTGTCATCTATGGATTAACACAATTCACCTTGGGATAGTTCTAGTTGTTAGAACAGGAAAGGTGATCAAGAGCAAATTTTACATACACTATTTCCTTTGAAAATCAGAGAGGCAGGGGCAGCTGGATGGCACAGTAAGTAGAGCACTGGCCCGGGAGTCAGGAGTACCTGAGTTCAAATGTGACCTCAGACACTTGACACATTTACTAGCTGTGTGACCTCAGGCAAGTCGCTTAACCACAATTGCCCTGCCTCCCCCTGCAAAAAAAAAATAAAATCAGAGAGGCACCAAGTGAGTTCAGGCGTGGTCAAACTATAGGTTGAGGGTCAAATCCCACTTGTGGTCTCTTTTTGTATGGCTTGCAAGCTAAATTGGTAAGGATAGTAAGTTAGATTTATCTCACAGGCTGTAACTTAATGACCTCTGGTATACTGGATAGGTGCCTGGCCTCCAAAACAGAAAGAACTGAGCTCAAGATCTACTTTTAAATCCTATTGGTTATGGGACCTTGAGAAATTTACTTGACCTCTCAGTGCCTAGTTAGGGTCACACCACCAGTCCATCTCAGAGGCAGAAGCAGAACCCAGGTCACCCTGATTCCAAGGCTGGCCCTTTATCCATTGTATGTTGTTGACTCTCTCTGGACACTGACCTTGTCTTAATGTAGCATGAGATCAAATTAATTTTTTTGGCCATCGTGTCACATTGTTGACTCATAATGAGATTATATTCCATTAAAATCCTAACATGTTTTTCATATGAGCTATTGTCTAGCCACATATCCCCATCCTGTACTTGCGAAAGACTTTACATTTATCCCTATTAAATTTCATCCTGGTTGATTTAGCTCATCCTTCTAGCTTGGCCAGATCTTTTTTCCAATCCTAATTCTGTCATCCAACATGTTAGCTATTCCTCTCAGCTCTTGCAAATTTAATTTGCATTCCATTAATCCATGTGACTGATAAAAATGTTAAACATCCCATGACCTGGAACAGCTCTCCCCAGAAGAACTCAGACCAAGATGACATTAGCATATTAATGACTTTTCTTTGGGTTTTGTCATTCAAATCTTTCTGAATCCAACTAACCCTTCTTTCATCTTATTCACATCTCTCCATCTTGTCACCAAGGACAACATAGTAGAATGTAAGCTTCTTGAGGGCAGCAGGAGAAGCCATCATTCTCTCAAAGTTGGATATATTGTTTTTCCTAGTCTAGCCTTGCACAGCACCTTTCACATAGAAGGTGCCAAGTAAATGTTCATTGAATTGAATGATAGTCTATCGAATGCTTTGCAGAAGTCCATGTGCATTTTGCTTATAATATTCCCTTGATCTTTCAGTCTAGAAACCCTGCCAGAAAAGGAAATGAGATTAGTTTAGTAAAGAATTACTCTTCTTTACTAATTATGTGATGCTGGGGAAGTCACTTTCTACTTCTTGCTGGGCTTCAGTTTCTTCCTCTCTAAAGTGAGGGGGTTTGATCCGATCACCTCCAAAGTCCCTTCTAGATCTATGCTGCCTCTTAGTAATCATTTCTTCCTTTTCTACATGCTCACAGACCATTCCTTTACATAATAACATGCTTTATGATTTTGCCTGAGGTTATCAAGTTCATCAGTCTGTAGTTTGTAAACCACAACCTTCATCCCTGTCCCTCCTGCCCTTTAAAAAAAAAAATCAGGATATTTTCTTGTCCGTAGACTTATGGCGCCTCTCTGATTAACCATAGTTTTTAAAAAAGATTTGTGACAGGGTCATAGCAACCACATCTGACAGTAACTCATGTTCTAGTTTTTTGGAGGCTATCCTCATTAAGCTCCAAACTCTGGACTCTAGCAAACTACAACATTAGGTGCTGGCAGATGTGTTTGCTAAGAATGTTGTATTCTCTTTGCCTTTCAGTCAACTCTGTAAGACCTTTTTGACTCTTGTTCACAAAAGCCTGCCTCTTGTAGGCTCAGATTTGGAAGGAAAGGTTTTCTAGGCAAGATATTTTCTATCTTTTTTTTCCCTGGTTATTGTTTTGCATTGATTAAAATTCCAAAGAAAATAATGATAGCCTCTCTCAGTATCTTTTCCTTTATCCGTTTCCCATTTTTGGCAAAAATTATTTACTTGAATAAGTTATGTTGGAGTTGTTGTAATTCCATGCCTTATCTTCTCATCTTTATTTTAATTTGGTGTTTATTTTGAACTTTTCTCTAACAAGTCAATGGTGTGAGTGTGCAGAAACAGCTGATTTGGAAATAACCCTCTCCTATCAGTAATCAGCCATTTCTTATCTCTTTATATTTAATTTCACTGAGGATTTTCAAGCTGGAGATGGAAATGATCAGTCCTGTGTTTTACAATGGTTAATTTGGCAACTTGATGAAGGACCGATTAAGAGACAGGAGAACAGGAAGCCAATTAGCAGGCTACTGTAATAGATCAAGCAAGAGGTGATATGATGCCAGAGGTGTTATGGAAGTAGAGCTACAAGACTTGGCAAATCAGTGTGTAATCCCAAGGTGAGGGAGGGGAAGGAAGAGTCAAGGATGATGGAGGGCTGCGAACCTGGGTGATAACAGAATAATGGAATTTTGGATAATATCAGGGAAGAGGTAGGTCTGAGGTGTAATGAGTTTCATTTTGAACTTACTGAGTTTGAGATGCCAATGTGATATCCAGATGGGAAAAAAGGCCACTATGAAGATAAATGAAGTACATGTAGTAACATCAGATTCAGAAGATGAAAAAGCAGAGAAATTCTATGAACAACTCATTAAGACTCTCCAGATTAGATCAATATATACTGTAATATTTGGTAGCATGAGAGGGGGGAGGGAATACAAAAAAGATGTATTTTGTATGGTTTAGGATTTAGAAGTAAAAGATGCTGAAGGCTTAAGAACTACACAATCAATCAAGAGAGAAGCATTTATTAAGCACCTACTGCATACCAAGTACTGGAGATACAAAGAGAAAAAAATAAAATAATCTTTACTTGCAAGAGGTTTACATGCTAATGGGAAAGAAAACAATTACCTGTAGCATATAATAATTAACATGTAGAGAATAATCATAAAGTATTGTTGTTATTATTCGGTTGTTTTCCAGTCGTGTCTGATTGTTCATGACCCCATTTGTTTGGTTTTCTTTTTGGCAAACATGCTGGAGTGGCTTTGCCATTTTCTTCTCCAGCTCATTTTACAGATGAGGAAACTGAGGAAACCAGGGTTAAGTGACTTTCCCAGGGCCGCACAGCTAGGAATATGAGACTTCCTGACTCTAGGCCTGGTACTGTATCTACTTTGCCACTTAGCTGCCCTAAACATAAACACAAAGTAATTAAATAGAAGGTAGTTTGGGAGGGAAGGCACTAGTAGCCAGGGGGATCAGTAAATGCTTCATGCAGAAGGTAGAGAATGAACTGTATCTTGAAGGGATCCCATGAGGCAGAAGTGAGGAGGGAGTACATCCAGGTATGAGGGACAGCCAAGGCAAAGGCCTAGAGATGGGAGATGCCCCCAAACCTCATGCCTACATAACATGAATACTTTCTTCCAGAAGAGAGTCAGAAGGCATTGTGTAATGGCAAACAGAACCGTAACAGAAAAACAAAATGACTGACTACTGAGAGGAGAGGGTTATTTCCAAATCAGCTGTTTCTGAACAATCGCACCATTGATTTGTTGGAGAAAAATTGAAAATAAACACCAAATTAAAATAAAGATGATAAGATAAAGTATGGAATTGTAACAGCTCCCACACAATCCATTTAAGTAAATAATTATCTCTAGAATAAAATACAAATTCTTTAGTCTGGCATTTAAAGCCCTCTGTAGACTGACTCTTATGTGCTTGTTTCATGTTACTCTCTTGCGTGCGCTCTGTGTTGTAGTCAAACTGACCTACTGGCTCTTCCCCAAGTCAACATCCCATCTCCAATCTCCATGCTTTTGGACAAGCTATCTCCCATGATTCTAAGACGCTCCTCCCCCACAACTTTCACCTCTTAGAAGCCTCAGTTTCTTTTAAAACTAATTTCAATGCCATCTCCACAAAACCTTCGTGGGCACCACAAGGTGAAGTGACCAAGATCCATGAAATAATCTTTCTTGTTGTCTTTGGATGTAAAATTACATCAACTTGGCTCATTCCTTAATTAGCCTCTCCAAGAATGTGTGAGAAATTCTGCCATTTAACTGCTATTTTCCCGTGCAGTTTGCACCAATGGGGAGAAAAAGCATGATTATGGTTGTCAGGGGTGTGAGCGTATAGTTAGGTGCCTTTATCTGTAAGTACAACTTCTCTTTGAATGCTCGTATGGCTGCCCCATAGAGAGTTTGAGATCTCTATCCACCAGTAGACATTTTTCCTCAGGTTCTCTCATTCTTGTTAGTCTTGCAGTCAAAGATCATGAGAATCAGTGGGCAGAAGGAGGACAGCAAACACTAATGGAATTGGCTGCATTTTCATTGTGTCCTAAAATACTTGCAGCCTACATGCTTTGGTGGTGGTGGTGGTGGTGTCATTGATTACTTAAGACCCAGCCTAATTTCTACCAGGTGTTAAGCATGTGGCTACGTGATCATGTATAGGTCTGGTCTCAAGCAATTGCCAAGAAATCTGTCATAATCAAGTGCAGAATGATTACAATGCAAATTCTACACTCAATTTTAAGAAAATTATATTCACAGTCATCTTTAATTTATGGCTTAGCCATCACCTGATTGAGAACTCTCCTCTTTCCTCAGTACATGATCTGTACCTATGTATGTGCTGAAAAACAATGGATTTGGAAGCAGGCAATAAAGGATTTTCCATCTTTTTAGTGTGTTGTAGTAAAACTGATGGACAAGGTACAAAGAGACCTAGCCTAGATAAAAGATACCTAAAGCCTAGACCCCAGCTCCATCACTAACTGCCTGACTTTGGATAAATCACTTGTTATAGCTTCAGAGCTGAAAGGAACCTCAGGGTCCATCTACAGATGAGACAACTGGCATCCAAGGCAGCTGGAAGACTTGTTAAGGTCATAAGGTGGCAAGCTTCTTCAGAGGCAGGATTTGAATCTGGGTTCTCTTATGCCAGAGATAGTGCTTACTCTACCATTTGATGATGCTTCCCTCTGAGTTGGTTTCCTCATTAACAGATTGACTATTTTGGACCTGATGGTTTTTAAGGTTTCTTCCAGCTCTAACATTCTTTGATTCTAGGTAGGGTTAAGCGTCTGCAGGACAATTCATGAGAATGACCCTAATGTACAAGGTTGATGTCCAGTCCTAGGGCAGGGGCTGCTTAGAAGCTCTGGGTTCTGTATTTGTGATGCCTGCTGGGTGGGGTTAGCTCCCCTTGCATGGTTTCTGTTGTTGTTTTTATCCTTTGTTAAGAGGACCAATGATGTCAGGAAGGTGATGTCTTGACTTGCAAGTGAATTGAATTTAAGTGAGGCAGAGCTCTGCAAAGTCATCAGCCTCACTCTCTCCTCCAGAGCCATCTGGGTCTAGTGGCATGACAAAGATCAGGATGATTGTCCATGGCCCCAGATGCAGTGGGAGACTTTGGCCTTTTTAAGCTAAGGTTTTTCCTGGGTCTCAGTTTTCTGACACAGCACCTATTCAGTAGTTAAGGCTGGAGGTCAGACCATTACAAATGAGCTATATTGATTTATTTTGTAATCCTATGTATTTTATTTTATGCATTTGAAAAAGATGAGTCTGAGAAGGAGTCCATAGGCTTCCCCCAACTGCCAAAGGGGTCCAGGACATACAAATAATTAAGAACCCCTGATTTAGAGGCAGCCAGGGAGCTTGGTGGAATGGGTGCTTACCTAAAAGTTAAATGAGATAACATTTATAAAGCACTTAGCACAGTGCTTGGCACATAGTAGGTGATTAATAAATCCTTTTTATGTAATTAATTAATTCATTTCCTTCCCCCTTTTCTCTCCTAAGAATCAGAAAAGCCCGGGTTCAAAAATCCTGCCTCAGACACTTACTAGTTGACTCTGGGAAGATCATTTATCTTTCTGAGCCTTACGTTTTTCATCTGTAAAATGGTTCCAATAGTAGCACCTGCTCCCCGGGGGGCCATGAGGATCAAATGAAATGACATGTGCAAAGCATTCTTCAAACCTTACAGACCTATGTGAATGATGCTATTATTTCTATCCCACCATCCCCTGTGATAACCAAATAACTAGAGTTCAACCAGTGGGTTGAAATTATAGAAAAAAGACAGAATTGGGTTTGATTTGAAGAAGTTTGTTAATTAAAAATGAAATAAATAAAACTAAAAAAAGAAGTTTGTTCTAACCAAGCTGCCTACCCCCAGATTGCTCCATGAAAACAGGGACTATCTTTTGCCTCTTTTTGTATCTCCAGTATTTAGCACAGTGGCTGGCACATAGTAGGTACTTAATAAATGTTTATTGACTGACTGGTTGAACTGCCTTGGCTTAATTGGAAGTTGTTAGATCCTTGTCACTAAAAACAGGATAGATTAAAAACAGTAATTACATTATTAATATGTTGAAGTTATTGTTAATCAAATTAAATTAAATTTAAAATGTTAATTAAATAAATAATTGAAATTAATACATTAAAACAGATGGCTAGCCATCTTTCAGAACTGCTGTAGAGGGATGAGAGATTAGGTGAAATGACCTCTAAGACACCTTCTTATTCCACAATTCTACCATGGCTTGGTAGCCTAGTGGGTAGAACCCCAGTCTTAGAGTCAGGAAGACCTGAGTTCAAAATCTGTCTCAGATACTGATTAGGTTTGTGACCTTTAGAAAGACATTTAAACTCTCTGTGCCTCAGTTTCCTCATCTGTAAAATGGGGATAATAAAGGCATCTGCTTGACAGCATCGTCAAGATATGAGATAACATTTTAAAATGCCTAGCAAACCTCACTTTCTCATTGTTCTTCACCCCAAGCAAGTAGGAGAGAGAAGATTTTCAAGGTTGATATAGAATATGACCAACTCGTTGAGATTTGCTCAAAGCCCATAATCTTTCTATTCTTTTTTTTCTGCAGTTAAGCCATCCCAATGTGAGAAGAGCTGCTTTCTATTTGTAGAATGGTAAACACTGGCTGCATGAAGACCAGCTGGTTCTTTGTAAAAGTTTTGCTATAGGATAAAATGTGCTGAGTCTTTGACAGATCATATCCATCTGCAAGGAAGAAATGGGATTTGGGGAAAGTAAATGGTATAAGATTAAACTTGAAAGGAAAAGCAGATTTTGAGAAAGACCTTGGAGCAGGTTGCTTGGCCTGATCAGGTGACCTGTCAACCCACCTCTCATTTAGTGACATCAGAGCAAACATCTTCACTCTATCAGAGCACTGCCTGAGACGACCCACCTCCCTCAAGCAGATTGGGATGTGCGGGGTTATGGGCAATCTTGAACTCTGAAGAGCCTGAAGCAAACTGAAGGGTGTGGGAATAGAGAGGAAAGAGCTTTGAGAGTCGGGGGTCCTGGGGTCTAGTCACAGCTCTTCTCCTTAACTAGCCACATCATTTGGTGTAAGTAGCTTCCAGTTATAACTAGCAATTCCTTCTTCTTGGCCAGCATCACAAAAGATATTCTCAGATCAACTTTTTAAAGCAAATCATTTGATGGGTGGGGGAGACCTTGGAAAGAGAGACATTGGACCTTGGAACACAAGGCCCCCGTCCGGTTTTGGTTACTTATGTACTAGCTGTGTGATCTCTTTGGAACTCCCTTTCCTCATCTGTAAAACGAGTGCGCTGGACTCAATGGCCTGTAAAAGTCCTTCTGGCTCTAAATCTTAGGAACCAATGACATGTCTCTTACCTGGAGAGGAGCTCATCTGGGGTGCAGCTGCAGATATGTATGAGGAGGCTTAGTGAAACCCACCTAGTAGTGTCTAATTCCTGATGACTAGGTACTACATTTTGTTGTTTCTTTCTGTCGAAGGGATACAAATGCTATCAGAACCTTCTAGATTTCAGGGCTAGCCTCTTTGCAATTTTCTCTCTTCCCGTCTCTGGGCCTCAGTTTCCTCATCTGGAGAAAGAGGGACTTGGCTTAGATGTTCCTTCAGTTCACCTTTGGCTTTGAAATTCCAAATGCCTAATAGGAAAGTCTGGTCTCTGCCATTGGCCTGAAAGGAAAAGAATCTGATTGTGCAGCATCTTCTCGCAACAAAGAGGTTGCAATTCTCTAGATGTCTGCCCGGTGCCTCATTTCAGCACATTTCTCCCCCTCTCCCATCTTATAATGTATTTGACTTGCAGTTAGGAGGACTTGGATTTGTACCTTCCAATAGTCACTTATTAGCCCTGTTATCCTGGGCCGGTCACTTAACTCCTCTGTGCCTGTTTCCTCATTTGTAAAAGGAGAGGGTTGGATTCAGTGGTTTCTCTGGTCCCTTTCAGTTGTAAATCTATGGCTTTAGATGGATGGAGCCTAAGGGCCATCTCCTGCAGAGTTGGACAAGGAGGACTCCTTCTCTAAACTTTGAGTGAAGATCCAGAAGGTATGTACTCTGACACCCATTGTCAGGATGTCATGAAGCATCCGAGGCAGCCCATCCGCAGCTTCTGTCCTCATATGACTTCCCCCTGGTTTCTACATCTGTGTCCCTGGACAGCAGCCACAACAGGACAACCCAAGGCATTTCACCAAAGCTGCAGATGTTTCCTGATACAGAAGCACTGAATATGCTCTTTTCCCAGAGTGTACTAGGAATCCAATGATAGCCTGGAAACCCTCGGACTGTCCAGACCAGGCTGCTGGAAACAAAGACAGCTCTGGTACTTTTGTGGTACTGGCCTGAAGCCTGTCGCAGGAATGAGACCAGAACTCCAGGGCACCCCTACCCCGTGCCTCACTGTTGATTTCTATATACATCCCTTCTATTCTCTTAAATTTCTGTTGGCGAAGTCCTCATCTAAACTATTGTCTTGGAAGTAATTGAGTTAGCAGAATTTATTCATTAACAAGACGCAGAGGGAAGAAAGAAATCATTGGGATGGTAATACATGGAGTGAGTGCAGACCATTGGCTCTCTGTCTCCCACAATCTAAGCCAAGTAAAACTCCCATCATTTACTCATGAGGCTACCAAAGAAATCCACAGAAATGTAGACTGTGGCACCCCTCACTCCCAAGATGAGGGGACACGAGTCAAGCTATGGCTGTGAGATGTGGTAAGATTCATTTGGGAGGTCAGGGAGGTAGAGATGTAGCACAGATGGGGCACACTCATCCAACTCTGGGGTGGCAGAGAATCCATTAACAAAAATAAACATTTATTATGTGTCTACCATGGATCAGGCTGGAGATACAAAAGAAAAAGGAAAAAAAAATGGTCCCTGCCCTCAAGGAGCTTACCTTCTAATGGAAGGCTGTAACATGTTCATAGAGAAATAAATACAGGATATATTCAAAAGGATGGAAGCTCTTTTTCCCATGGGCAGGCTACTTTCTTTGAGGAAAGCCCAGATTTAGAAGGCAAATGGTGTAACCAGAGCTGGTTAGGCAAAGATTCAGTGGTTCCTCAATGCACTTCCCTTCAGGATTAGGATTTAGAGCTGGTGGTCTTATAAATTGAACCTTCTTATTTTACATTTGAGGAAACAGGCCTATAGTCTATATCTCTGTCCAGTCCATCCTTCACACTTTGGCCCGAACAATCTTCCTAGGGAGCTACTCTAAAAACATCATTCAGACACCTTCAATTGCTCCCCGTTACCTATTGAATAAATTATGGGATCTTGATTCTGGAATTCACAGTCTTCTCAGCCTGACACCAATCAACCTTTCCATTTTCTGCTCGTGGAGCTGATCTTCCAGCGAAACTGTAAATATTTTCCATTCCCCTTTCTTACTCTCTCTTATCCTTCCTTCACTCATGCCTAGAATGGACTCAGCCCCAATGCCATCTTTTGAATTCTCTCCTTTCCTTTAAGGCCCAGGTCAGTTGGTATCTTCTCCATGAAACTTTTTTTTTTGTACACATCTTCTGCCCCATATTAGACTATAATCTCCTTGAGAGCAGGGTCTATGTTGTACCCATTTTTTTATACCTCCGGCATCCAGAGAAGAGCCTAAACAACAGCAGTTGCCGTTTATATAGCATCTAAGTATATTATCACATTTCATCTTCTAAACAATCCCCTTGAGGTAAGTGTTGCAAGCATTATTACCATTTTTTAGATGCCTACTTCAGGTAAGGGGCAGTTAGATGGTACAGTTGATTGAACACTGGGCCTGGAATCAGGAAGAGTCATTTTTGTGAGTTCAGATCCAACCTCAGATACTTATTAGCTGTGTGACGCTGGACAAGTCACTTAGCCCTGTTTGCCTCCATTTCCTCCCTGGATGTTCCATTAACTTCCCCATTTCACCTTTTCTATTCCCCAGCTTTGGAAAGAAAAATTATTTTCATAAAGAATGAAAGCCTAGATACAGATATCTTCAAATTTTCTCTTTTTTAATGTCACTGCATATCTTCGTTCATTCAATGAGGATGAGAAACAATAACTATTCAATAATTTAATTATATAATTTTATATAATATTTAATTCAGTTACACAATTATTCTATTATTCAATAATCATTTAATGATTATATAAACATTTATTAAGCACTTACTATGTCCTATAGCCAATAGCTGTCATAACAAGGTTTCCAGATACAAGAATACCAGAGAGTGGACGAAGGTCAGGCAGACTTAGGGTCACACATACACATACATACAAACATACATACACATACATACATACACACACACACATATATATACATACATACATACATACACACATACACACTGTATATATATACATACATACATACACACATACACACACACACACACACACACACATATATACATACATACATACACACACATACACACTGTATATACTTCTAATTGTGAGTTCTATCTCCGGAGGTAGATAGCATTTTCCTTCATAAGTTCCAAGTCTTTCCATGTTTTTCTAAAATCAGCAGGCTCATCATTCCTTATAGTACAGTGGCCCCCACAATTATATGCTGCACCTTTTCTAGCCATTCTCCAATTGAAGGGAATCTATCAATTTAGGCAATCTAGTAGATGTAAGATGATATCTCAAAGTTACTTTCATTTTCATTTCTCTCATCAATAATTATTTAGAGCATATAGTTTTGATTTCTTCATAAAAAACTGCCTGTTCATATTATTTGGTCATTTATCATTTAGGGAAGGACTCATATTCTTATAAATTTGACATTTTTAAATAGATCTGAGAAATGAGATTTTTATCAAAGAGGCTGTTTATGAAGATTTCCCCCCAATTTTCTGCTTTCCTTCTAATCTTGGCTACAAGAACTTTTTAAATTTAATGTAATTAAAATTATCCATTTTACATCTCATAATGCTCTCTATCTCTTGTTTATTCATAAATTGTTTTCCTATCTATGAGTCTAATAAGTATCATGTTCTATATTCTTCTAATTTTCTAGTGATATCTCCCTTTACATCTAGGTCATGTATCCATTTTGACCTTATCTTAGTATATGGTTTAAGATACTGGTCTATGCCTAATTTCTACCAAATTGTTTTCCAGCTTTCTCGACAATTTTTTTTTATGAAATAATGAATTCTTATCCCCAAAACTTAAATCTTTACATTTGTCCGACACAAGGTTACTATACTCTTTTACTGCTAAGTATTGTATGTCTACTCTGTTCCAATTATCTACCTTTCTATTTCTTAGCCAGTATCAAGTAGTTTTGATATTTACTGCTTTATAATATAGCATGAGGTCTGGAATTGCAGAACCTCCTTCCTTTATATTTGTTTCCATTAGTTTCTTTGAAATTCTTCTTGACCTTTTGTTTTTCCAAATGAATGTTATTATTTTTTTCTAACTCACTAAAAGAATTTTTGAGTGTTTTACTTGGTATGGCACTAAATAAATTAGGTAAAATTGTCATTTTATTATATTGGCTTTGCCTACCCATGAACCATTAATATTTCTCCAATTATTGAAATCTGACTTTATTCGTATGAAGAATGGTTTATAATTATGTTCATATAGCTCCTGGGTCTGTTTTGGCAGGTATTTTATACTGTTGGCAGTTGTTTTAAATGGGGTGTCTCTTGCTATCTCTTCTTGCAGGGTTCTGTTAGTGATATTTAAAAATGCTGATGATTTACGTGAGTTTATTTTACATCCTACTACTTTGCTAAAAATTATTGTTTCAACTAATCTTTTAGTTGAATCTTTAGAATTTTCCAGATATATCATCTGCAAAATAGAGATAATTTATTACCTCATTTCCAATTCTGATTCCTTTAATTTCTTTTCCTTCTCTTACTGTCATTGCTAGTATTTCTAAAACAATATTAAATAATATTGGTGATGTATTGTGTAGTTCTCCTGTTTATCTCTTTTAATGAAATCTATTTTAGCTTTAACTTTGCCTGAGATCATGATGCTACCCCTGCTTTTTTTTTACATCAGCTGAAGCATAGTAAATTCTACTCTAGCCCTTTATTTTAACACTGTGTGTATGGGGCATGAAAATTTAGCAGACACACCAATTTAACACTTGTCCTCCTTTAGCAGAATAGAATGAGGTAAGGTGGGGGTGGTGGTGGTGTGCAGAGTTTTGCATGGGGATATTAATCTTTGTAGAGTTTTATCCTTTGGAGACTCCTCAATCAGTCCTCACTCGAAGATACATGGATCATTGATCTTTATCACTTTCCCACCTCCCTTTTCTGCCTCCTCCTCAGCTGCCCTTTCTATTTGCCACACACTTAAAATCAGGGGATTACAGGATTTTAGAGATAGGTGGAACCATAGAGATTGTCTACTCCAGCTCCTCTCATTTTACAGGTAAGGAAAATGAGGCCTAGAAAAATAAAAGTGATTTGCCTAAGCCTAAGGCACTGTGGTACAGTGGGAAGAACACTGAATCTGGAGTCAAAAGGCACAGGTTCAAATTCCACCTCTGATTCTTATTACCTATAGGAGCTTGGGTAATTAATTGGCTTAACTTCCCCGGGTCTCAATTTTCTCATCTATAAAAAAGGACTTGGTACTATATGTCTGCTTAGGACCCTTCCCCCTCTATCTCTAGGATTCTGTGATAATTTGGAGAGCAGGGATTTAAATGGAAGTCATAGGGTTATTCTGACTTCAAGTCCAGTCCTTTCCCTGGCTTCCCAATATCCTTTATAGTGCTGTCCATCGAGGCCTCCACTCTCCAGGCTATATATCATGCTCATATCACTTCCCTACCGTTTTTTTCTAAATCTGCAATTAAAAATTAGCCGTCTTATGCCCCACTTTGAACTATCCTGTTGGAAATCAATCTAATAATTTCGTTGTTATTAAGTCATTTCAGACATCACTTAATACTCTTCATTACCCCATTTGGGGGTTTTCTTTTACTGGAGTGGTTTGTCGTTTCCTTCTCCAGCTCGTTTGACAGATGAGGAGACTGAGGCAAACAGGGATCAGCGGCTTGCTGAACTAGTAAGTGTCTGAGGTCAGATTTGAACTCATGAAGATGATCTTCCCAATTCCAAGCCTAGTGCTGTAGGCACTGTGCCACCTAGTTGCCCTTCTAACAGTTTACTTTAAACTAAAGCTCTAACAGACCTATAATCACTTAATGCCTTGCCCTTCTAGTAAATTTTGCATTTTTAACTGAATAGTTCCTACAGATGGAAAAATTTTAACCCAAAGGAACAAATCTTTAATGGTGAAATTCCAGCATTGTAACAGGTTGATGGGAGTGATACTTTAGGTGTAGAGGCATTTTGCCAGCCCTTTACAAATATGATAGTAATGTGGCCTTGATTGCTGACTTAGTGCTATGATGGGCTATAGAGATGATTCACTCCAATTCTCTCCCCAATCCATTTTACAGGCAAGGAAACTGAAGCCCAGACAAGTAAAAATGACTTACCAGTAATATAAAAGAAGAATGCTTGTGGGTTTATTTTTAGATACTACTACGTTACAGAAGTGTCCCTGTTGTTGAGTTGTTTCGGTTATATATGAGTCTTTGTGACCCCATTTGGGGTTTTCTTGGCAAAGATACTGGAGCGGTTTGCCATCATCTTCTCTAGCTCATTTTACAAATGAGGTAACTGAGGCAAACAGGGTTAAGTGGTAACATGGGGTCACATAGCTAGATTTGAACTCAGGAAGATGAATGTTCCTGATTCTAAGCCCAGTTCTCTATCCACTACACTGCCTAGCTCTGCACAGAAGTATTATCATTTTCAATAAATTGTCATTTGAATTTCTAGAGTTCTCTGAATAAACCATCATATAATCTGCAAAAAAATCACCAATTATATTTCTTCTTTGCTCAAGGTGATTCCCTCAATTGCTTTTTTCTTGTCTTCTTGTTATAGCTCGCTGTGGAATGACTTGTTCCAGGACACATAGGAAATAACAAGTTTCAGATCTGAACCTGTCCTCTGACTACAAACCTGGTGTTCTTCTCACTCTGTAAAGTGGCCTTTTTTTTTTTAAAGTCTGACTTCCTGTTTTAAACCTTAGGTCAGCCCTTGGCCTCTGATGAACACTTGGAACCATTGGGGAGGTGCAGAACTCATGAAATGCCCTTCTGACTTTTTCTGCATAGGCTGCTTTAAGAAGCCCAAGATATATGGAAAACTATAATAAATTCTGGATGAACGCAAATCCTCTTCCAGCTCAAAATCTGATGATCCTAGGAGCTTTAACCCTACTCAGGAGAATTTGGTGCTTTCTACACAGGATTAGTGAATTATTTATAAAATGTCTTAGCTTTTCAGAAGCCTCAAATACCGGCAATGCAAGGGTGCTTCCAACATCCTCTTTTGGCAGGGGTCTGGAGGAAAGATGGGAACTTTTTCCCCAATAATTGGCAGCATCTCTATAGAAACACCCCAGTTCTCTGGAGTTTGGGCAAACATCCACTTGGCTCTTCTGGTATTGAAAGAGCCTTTATCTCCATTTACTCTCATGATAGTAATTCCTTGGATTGATAAGGGATGTGTTATTTTCCTAGGTTTTGCCTCATTAATCCCACTACATGCTTTTGAGAGGAAATTTTAGTTCCATTCTCCCCCCCCCTGCCCCCGCCAAAGAGCCTAGGTAAGGCACCAATAACTATGTGTCAGAGACTGTGCTAAGTGCTGTGGATATAAATATAAGCAAACAGACACTACCTGCTCTAAAGCGGTTTTTATAGTCTAAGGTTGGATGGGAGTAGAGGGGAGTGGGAAAGCTGCTGGTGGGGATGGTGGGAGTTTTCCCATTCATTCTAGCAGCTTCTTGGCTTGTTCATCATAATATGTCTTGACTAGAGTCACATCTAGGCCAGATTAGTCTCAATCGGTATGGAGATGGTTGGAAATTGGCACGAAGGCATCATTCTTGGCAAGATAAGGCAGAAGCTCATTGATCAGAGCCAGAGGTGGACTCCAAGACTCTGGTGAAGAGTGGGAGGAGGGGTGGGAGGGAGAAGGATGATGGCCAGTGCTGGCAGAAGGATGAGGAGATAGCCAGGAAAGCAGAGAAAGTTTCTTCATCCCTTTATCAGTGGAATCAGAGCTCCATCCCCATCATGTTTTACAGGCAGCCAAGTGACCTATATAAGATTACATGACAAATCAACAGGTGACGTGGAAATAGAATCTCAGACTAGTGTTATGACTGGTGATATAAAGGACGTGGGGTTGGGAGGGGAGGAGGGGGAGAGGGTCGGGTCCTGGGAAATATCGAATCACTATCTTTACATGTTTCCTTGAACCCTGATTTTATGGTTGTTTCTGAATTGGATTCCCTGTCTTAAGGGCATGGCAAGTCACCAGCTTTCTCTGACTTATATAAAAGCCACCACATGAGAAGCCTGCTCAGCCACAAGGAGCCTGAGAACCTTAACTGAAGTGTTTTTAAGAGCATAGGACCACTCGGGGATTTCACCACCCAACCTGTGCATCTAGCAGCCAATGTAGAAATAACAGGGCCCTTATCAGACTTCTCTATGGGGAAGGGCAGGGCCCTCAGCAGCCACAAACAACCATCTCCATCCTTCATTCTAGTCCCTGTGCTGGAGAAAAATCACAGAATTGAGCTAACCAGACCTACTGCAAATTCATGTTGCCTTACTTCTCATCATGGCTTTTCCAAACTATTGTTCTGGCCTTGCATGCTAGGGAATACTGGAACCTCCTGCTTTCTTTCCCCCCACCATTTTAAAAGTAGAAACAGAGTGGCCTGTAGTTGTTCAGTATTGCTCCCTAGATCCTCTTTCTTTGGGGAAGAAACTGTCTGAGTCCAGGAGGAGTTTGGACCCAAGTGTTCTGTCCAGCCTTTGGCTCTGATCTTGGACCCTGATTGAGGCTCTCTTATACCTTGAAGCCTTGGGCTCAAACACTGTAGGAGCTGTCTCTGTTCTCCATTGTGTGGTTCCTGAGCTGACTTCCTCTCTGGGCCTCAATTTCCTCAAATGTAAAAGGAGAAAGTTGGATGCTGGATGCAGGATCATAGAATCATAGATTTAGAGTTAGAAGGGAGATCATTAAGTCTAACACTCTTATATTCATGGAAACCAAGGCAGAGAGAGGTTTAGTGATGTGCTCTCCACAGGGTCACACTGCAAGTGACAGGGTTTGAACTCAGGACCCCTTGACAATGCCAACACTCAGGGACTCCTTAGTTCTTGAAAAGGAAGCATTCATCCTTTAGAAAATTGGACAGACCCCTAGTCTTTTATCTTATGCTCCCATCTTCCCCCTTGTCCCCAATACCACGTGCGGCATGGGTGGCTAAGAGATGATCGTTTTGCATCGGGAGAAGTCCTTGATGGACAGGAACGACGAAAGGACACCAGTGAGCTGCTCTCTCTCAGCATGGCCAGCATGACTTCGCTGAATGTGTTTAATCGACACATTCTAAGCCAACAGCTTGTTCGAGTTTAATCTTCACTGCTAAGTCATGCAGTAATGACCGTCGCTTATTATCTCCGATCTCTGCAGTTTTCTTGGGAACTTTTCTCAACTGCCTGATGCAAAATACACAGAGTCCCGGGCTCACAGGGAGATTGGAAAGGTAAACTCTTATAGCTGCAGTTGACTACACTGTTGTTTCTGACGGATGGGATTTTGCCGAGAACCTACCAACAGATGCATCTCTTTACTTTCAGATCTAACCGACCAAATTAATTTCTCACCACCTCGTCCAGGAAGCGTAGGGAGGGCTGGCTTTGATTGATGGGCTTCAGTGGTGGCTGTGATCTGATTACTGGCATGATAGATGGAGGCGCCAGGGACGGAAATTTTGCTTCCATTCACGAGGAAAAACCAGCCATGCATATTGCTTGACTTCTGGAGTGAGTCCGAAAAGCGAGCGGTGGGAGCGCTGATGGTCGGATGGCTTGTTTTCATGGTGATGGCCGTGACCTCGGATTTTGAGGGTCCGGAAATCATTCCAGGCAAATGCATTGGAGCAGGCTCCTCTTGTGTTTGGTTTAGCACTGGGCTGGAGTTCAGTGAGAGTGGAGTAGGGGAAAGAGGGCTGGGTTGGGAGTTGGAGGGCGGGGCGAAATGGGGCTGGGGTCCAATCTAGCCTCAGTTGCTTACCATCCCCATTACCATTAATCACCTACTCCAACCCCCACCTTTTACAGATAAGGAAATTGACTGTGCTGGGCAGAGTTTTAGATGCTGGAGGGAGAAAGATCAAAATGACCTTGAGGAAGTTCCATTGTCTTGGGAAATGGGGAAGGAGGAGGAATGAGAAATGTACAAAAGAATATCATAGAAGGGGTCAAGCTAAGAGGAAAGGAGAGTCATGTGGTATAGTGGACTGAGCAGGGAGTGCCTTGGAGGCAGAGGACCTGAGCGCAAATCCTGCTTGCTAACTGTGGGGGAGTCATGTAACTACTCTTTGCCTCAGCTTTCTCACCTTTAAAATGAGGATAAAAAGAGCAGCTACCTCAAAAGGTTGTTCCGAGGACTAGTGCCAAGTTGCCCTCATCCTCTAGGTCCTACTGCTTATCTCTGATGCCAAGTGAGTATTCTGTGGCCATTCATCTCATGGCACTCAAGAGTCTACCTTCTAGTTAGCTCTCCAAGGATAATCAGTAGAGGTTTTCTGCTTTGAGAACAATGTTTTGGGAGCACCTTTTGACAGAAGAGGAAGGTTTACTGGAAATGAATTGGGTTGTATTAGACTTTCTTCTCAAGAAGCCATTCCCAGGAGGAGAGCATTAGTGATCAGGCAGGAGCTTAGACATTTCTCCAGAGCTTTATGCTCTTTAGATTCTTACACGGACATTTTGTTGGGCTATCACAATGACCCAGAGATATTAAGTAGGGAAGGTGTTATTCTCCCCATTTCATAGCTGAAGAAAATTGAGGCACAGAGAAAATAAGTGACTTTTGTGAGAGGCAGACTCTGATCTGGCAATTTGGGCCTCCTGACCCCTTGGCCCTGTGTTCTTTGCTCTTCACCATTGAAGCTTTGAATTCTGGATGCGATTCAGATGTCCTTGGGAAACCATTCTGGTGTTCTTTCAATGCTTCTGGTCCTGGGAAGATCCTTTAGTCCTTGCTCCTCTCTTCTGGGCATTATGAATCAAAGGTTTACTTGGGTTTGGGGAGAGAACACTCATTGGATTCTCTGACTGTCAGTGGCTGACTGAGTGGAGGAACAAAGAGGGGAGACAGAAAGACTCATAGCTCCTATGTATAACAAATATATTTATACATTTTATTTATTACATATTATACAATATGTTATTTATTAAATGTGTTACATATACATATATACATACATATAAGATATATATACACATCATTGCTCCACAACTTTAAAAAACGCTTTTTGGATTTCTTTCATCATAGTAATTTCTGGATAGATTGACTCCTCTCCCCCTAGAATTGAAATTTCCTTTGTAACAGAAAAATTACTGATTTTCAATTAATAGACCAATTTCCTTGTACCTGTTAGCTAGTTAGGGGATTTAGGTAGTATAAATATAGTAGTATAAGTCAAACTTCCTTGTTTTACAAAGAGAGAAATTGAGGCACTGAGGTTAAGGGACTTGGCCAAGGTCACATAGCCAGCAAGAGGGAGTAAGGCAAGATTTGATTCCAGAGTTAGGTGGTACAAGTATGGAAAATGCACATTTTCCAGATGAGAAAACTAAAGCTCAGAGAGGGTGATGTGCCCATGGTCACATCGAGTATCAGAGTCAAGATTTAAATCCAAGTCATTTGACTTTTTACAATATCACCTCTTTCTATCTGGTTGTACCATCTGTATTTCTGCCTTTTCACAGTATTTGTGCTTTGGCAGTTACAGTACCACCAAAAAAAGCAAAAAATAAAAAGGCATATTAGAACTGAACTTATTTGAAGGGAAAGAGATCATATTTGCGTATTCCCTTTTCAGTGGAAGGGAATTGGCTCCATAAATCAGTTACAGTTAGAATCTAATAAATGATGCAGTGTGTGAATTGTCTACCCAGCTTGCATACCTCCAGGTGATAGGGAACTCACTACCTATAGAAGCAGTCTACCACAGCATTCATTAGCTTGTTTCCAAGCTGCACATTTAAAACTATCCAGTGTGAAAGGAGACAAACTTCAAAAATGGCTCTGGGGATGATTTGAGAACCTGAAGAAGCCTAAATTAAGAACTGAAATACTCTGGTTTTCCCTTTATGATTTTACAGGAGTATAATAGTGCCTATTAAAATCCTCCACTTGCTTCTCCCCTCACTTCCTCCCCTTCTTCCCATTCTCTTGATCTAGGCTTGGGTTCTCTTTGTCTAGTTTCTGGAGCTGGGAAGCCTTTGAAGGGAATAAGTGATTGGTTTTCTTAGGTGGCCTTCTTTGGTGTTTAAAGGACCAGTGTAGGAGGCATTGAAGGGCATCATTTAGAGGAGTGGGCACAGGCACATGAAAAGCAGTTCAGCAGAAGGGATAGAGGGCAGATCTGAAAGTCAGCAAGACCTGGGTTCAAGTGATGCTTTTGGCTCATATTTGCTGCCTGCCTGTCTGCAATGCAATATCTCTTAGTCCTCCCAGGCAATTCTCTATGACTATCTGTTTTTTGTTGTTTTTTTTCTAGCTCTATAAAATAATTTTTGGTAGTTTGATTGGTATGGCATGATTATTTGTTACAGTCAGCAGAAGCAATGGGTACCAGAGGAAGTTCCTGACACTGACAGGTCTTGATTCCCCACCCCAAACATCCTGCAGGTACATTGCTGGTCTCCCTGTCATTCTTTCTTCCAGCCACACCTGCATGGGTGTTTGGGGAGTTCTCATAGCATCAGAGACTCAGGGCTGTAGTAAGGGATTTTAGAGTCCATGGAGTCCAACTTCCTTGTTTTACAAAGGGAGAAACTGAGGCACCAGGGGTAAGGGACTTGGCCAAGGTCACATAGCTACCAAGAGGGGGGGAGGCAAGATTCGATTTGCGAGTCAGGGCTTCCTAATTCTAGGTCTGGGGTCCCATTGCTATTCCCCACTGGTTCTCGATATTCTGTTGGGACGCTGTGGAGTTAGGCTCTCCTTTTCCTCAACTGTTCTGCAAGTATCCGCAGGGGACTTCCCTCCAGTGATTGATCAGTGTGGCTGTTATTATCATTACTTGCTCTAGCACTCTGTAATTTGCAAAGTACTTTACATACATTGTCTCATTTGAGTCTCACACCAGTTGCTTCTGACTCCCCGTGACTCCATTTTGGGGATGTCTTGGCAGAGATATCGGAGTGGTTTGCCATTTCCTTCTCCAGTTCATTTTACAGATGAGGAAACTGAGGCAGAGTTAAGTGACTTGCCCAGGGTCACACCGCTAGTGTCTGAGGCTGGGTCCTCTGACTCCAGCCCCAGAACTCTATCTACTAAGCCACCTAGTTACCCAGGACAATGAGGTAGGTGTTATGATTATAGCCATTATACAGAAGGGCAAACTGAGGCTCAGTAAGGTTACATGATTTTTTCAATATTAGCTAGTAAGTATTAGAGCCAGGAGTCAAGCCCATGTCCCCTCTTTCCACTGCCCCTGACTGTCTCGTGGAAATGAGAAACTGAAACCTCGAGCTCATCATGTAACCCCTTACACTTGGATAGAAATTAGGACTTTTCAGAGTACTTTTAAGTTAAAATCATGGATTCTTAGGACTTTAGAAATATCCTTTGATGTCTCTTAGTTCACTCTCTTCTTTCTACAAGTGAAGAAACTAAGAAAGCACAGATTCTTGGTGTCACAATTCAGTGCAACAAATACTTATGCTTACTGTGTTCAAGGTGGTGTTCTTGATTTGAGGGATACAAAGGTTCAAAAGGGGCCTGGTTCCTACCTTCAAGATACTTCCATTCTACTGAGGAGCTGGGAAGGATTACAAAATAATGTATATAGTATGCAAATATGAGCAATATATTTAAAATATATAAATTTATAAGTATGTACATTTTATATATAAACAAAATATATTAAAATATAAGATATTGTAAAAAATAAATATTATATAAACTAGAATATGAGTGTACAGGAGGGCCAAACGAAGAGAGAGGAGAGCAGTGTGGCAGAGTGAACTGGGTGCTGTTTTGGAGGTAAAGGACCTGGGTTCAGATTTTGGTCCTGCAACTTGCCAGGGGATTTTGAGCGTCACCTTAACCTTTCTAAACCTCCGCTCCCTCATTTGTAAAATGAAAGGATTGGATTTAATGACTTTGGAGGTATCACTTTCAGTCTATAATCCTAATAACCTAATACCTAATAACCTAAAACCTAATAAAGGTTTGGGGACTAGGGCTGGAGAATCACTTTTAGCAAATTTTAGTTAATATCCAAATAGTGATGGAACAGGAGTTAGAACAAGGAAACCCCAGTGGACTTTCATCTACATTGATCTACACTCCATCTCACCCTCCTCCCCCTACAGAAAGAGAGAGAGAGAGACAGAGAGAGAGAGAGAGAGACAGAGAGAGAGAGAGAGAGAGAGAGAGAGAGAGAGAGAGAGAGAGAGAGACAGAGACAGAGAGAGAGAGAGAGAGAGAGAGACAGAGAGAGACAGAGAGACATAGAGACAGTGAGAGACAGAGACAGAGAAAGAGACAGACAGAGACAGAGATACAGACAAAGGGACACATACAGACAGAGATTTGGAGAGAGACAGACACACAAAGGGAGAGAGAGAGCGCACTTGGGGAGTCTGTTTAGGCTTCTGAATTTTAGAATTGTATAAACAGAATGGAGTAACTTGCATGCAACAATGAACCCAGTGAATTGACAGCTAAGAAATGTTAACCAATTCCTGTATTGTGACAATGATTTCTTTCCCCCAAAGGACAATTTCAGTGAATCCAAGACTGTTGTTGATTCACAAATTAAATGGTGCATTATTTTTTGTCATTTGAGACCCTCCTAATTGAATGCTGTTTGTCAACTCAATTTTTTTTCATAAAACCCTGGATGGTTAGCTTGGTTTTTCATGGGTGGTTTCTTTTGGGGTGCTACAGCCTGTGTCTTTATATTTTTATATCCTTCTGGGATTTCTTTAGAATTCATAAGTTTCCCAAACCACTACCAACAATTAAAGTATTTGGAAAAGGGAAAATAAAAGATCAGTGTGGGCAAAGGGAGGGGGTGGGTGTCATTTAGATAGAAATAGACAAATATTCTTTGGAAACATGGCCTGGGTCTGTGGGTCTGTTTGCTGGCAAGACAACGCATGTGGAATGTACATATGGAAGAAATTCCTGTAAATTTCTTCCAGGCACAGTCTGAGACAATGGGAGAAAATGGGGAGTTTTGTAACTTGTTCAGCCAAAGGGCGGACTCTCTGGAGTGGCACCGTGGGGCTGTTTGGAACTGAATCCTTCCCTAAAACCTCTCGGGGTCAAGGGGAGAAATGAACTGGATGAGCCTGTTCCAAACTCTGACAAATCTTTGCTCCCCATTTAGTAAAATATGAGTCCTTTGGGAGTAACTGACCCTCAGTCATCCAGGTGCAGCACGATTTGGAAGAGGGTGGGACTGAGACGTGGGCTGTGATCCCACGTGGGCTCGGAGCAGCTGGTCACATGCACACAGGGACATACTTCACTTGGCATGCTTTGAGGATCCAGATTTTAATGAGACCCCTCCCGCTATGCCTCAGTGATACCACTGTGTCATAACGCATCACCTCCATTCCATTCTCCGTCCCCTCCTCCCCCTTGCTGATACTTCAGATGTCTATTTGCCTCAGTATGGTGCCACGCCCTCATTCTCACATTTGTAGAGGTCGCTGTCACAGCAAATCACTCTCTAGTCACTCTGCTAACTAACTTTTTAAATAATTGGTCGCTTGACCGTCAAAAATGTCAGCTTACTGTCTACTCCGGGGCAGTCTGGAAATACCCACTTCACTAACCACTAGACAAAAGGCCAGTTCCTGCTTCTCTTACATAATAGGCACCCGTATCTCCCTGTATCTGGAAACAGCTGTTTCTCCTTTCTCTACCTTTGACCCCACAAAACCCTCACTTTCTGACACTTATACTATCTTTTTCAATTTTGATGGCAGAAAAATCTATCACCTGATGGCAAATTTGCCAGTGAGCCTCTGAACCTAGCGGGACTGGTCCTCAAACAACAGTCCAGCCTCAGACCCATGCTGAAATTCTTTTCAGCTTGATAGATGTTGCCAGACTGCTTGTGCTCCTCTGGCATAGACTTTAAGAACTCAGGGTAACCTCCACACTGGGTCATGGAGGCATCATAGTAGGACTGAGGTGCCCTTCACTTACTCTAAGGAAAATGAGGGGCACTTAGCCCCGAAGAGATGAATAGGCATCCTTCTTGCAGTCTCTGTGCCATTTCTATCTCATACTGGCTCCCCACTTCTATTAGATGAACTTTTTGTCTTGTCTTCCTGAGAACTAGGCTTCCCAGCATGGCCTGCAATCTCTTCACCGTGGCCCCCATAGGCACCCTCTAACTCTCCCTTTCAAGCAGCCCCGCTTTCCAGCATACCCTCCTTGAGGAGGGCATGGGTTGTCTTGTTTGCATTTATTTGTATCCCCAGGCACTTAGAGCAGAGCCTGGCACATAGTAAGCACTTTCTCTCTAGATAGATCCAGACACATTGCATACATATGTAAATTCAGTTACGCAGCTCCTTATCCAAACTGAAATTTATGAAGTTTGTCTGGCAATATTCCCACCCGCCTCTTTTTCTATTCCCTCCCTTACCTGAGCATCTGTGCTCTAGGGTGCCCCAATGTGGTTTCAGTCAGCCAATCAACAAATATTTATTAAGTGCCAGCCATGGTGTTAAGCACTACAGCTACAAAGGTGAAAAAGAAAGACGGCCCTTGCCTTCAAGGAGCTTACCGTCTAATGGAACAAGATAATATACAAATGGAGGCTGAAAAGCTAGGATGAGGGAAGGTACCCCTTCCTCTTCCTCTCTCCCCCACCCTCCACCATGATGGAGAAGTCCAAAAGAGTGAAGCCAGGTAGGAAATGAAGAGATGGCTTGCGCCCCCTCCTTAGTTCATGGCTGTGCCCTCCAATCAGACAGGCTGATTGGATCTTACAGGGTGCAGGCGGTGCTATTCATCTTGTACCTTTGCCTTTACTTTGTATCCCTGGGATTTAGTGTAGGAAGCCTTAAGAAATGCTTGTTGGTTGATTGATCAGTTAAATCCTGCTCTGCTCTCCATGGGCAGAGCTCCACACTTCTCTATTCTCACCCCACTCCCATTGAAATTTACCCATGCTCTAGCTTATTTCCTCAGCTCCTGATATTCTGAAAAAACAAAACAAAACAAAAACAAAAACAAATAAACTAATTCATGCTAAAGTGCTCATGGTTGACAATGGCTTGCTATACCATTTCTCCTCCATGCCTTTGCTGCTGATAAAGGACTCTTGGAGACATGGAGCCTTAGTGCAATGGATCTTGTCCATGATGGTGTTCATTTCATTGGGGTAGATATCCAAGACTAAAATGTCTTTCAGCAACATCTCTGAAATCACGTTCTTGAGGTCTCTGCTGGCTCAATGTGTCCCACATGAGCTGTGCCCTAGGTATGTCTTGCTAGGCTTAATCCCCCCACGTGGATTTTCTCCAATAATTCAACCATTGCTTAGGCTCACTCACGAACTCAACTCATTCTATGGAAGGAAATCTAAAAGAGGCTTTGAAGTATGAAAGACTTCCAGTTTTGTACCAAGCTAATCTGTCCTCTGTCCCGAATTCATTGTTATTTCCAGGAGGTTTACTTCTAAAGAACAAAAGCTCTGTCTAGACTCTAATTGGGCCAATTGGAATTGCATTTTCCCCTCATCTTCTTGGGTTAAAAACACAAATAATCACAATCCTGTTTCTTCTGATTTATTCCTCAACTAGGTCATTAAAGATTAATCAGAGGCCCCCTTCCTGAACATGGGGTAGCCTCAAATAGAGGGTGGTACTTGAGAACTTTTGTATGAAAGGAGGGAAGAAATTAGCTAACCAGGAAGAAAACTATGGGAGTTATGACAAACCTCAGAGTAGCTCTTTCTCAGTAGGAACTGTGGTGAAGTTAAAAGTCTTTCTGTAAGACCCATTGGGTTGGAAGCTCCAGAGTTCAGCTAGGAAGTCATATCATAACAAATTTAACATTTTTTTCAGTGATTTGGACAAGAGCATAGATAATAGGCTCATCACATGTACAGAGGATACAAAACTGGGAGAGACATCTAATAGTGGGTGATGGGACCGAAAAAGGTATTAGCAGGCTGAAAGGTTAGGCTGAATTTAACATGATGAAATTCAAAAGGGTGAATGTAAGGTCTTGAACTTGGGTACCAACAACAACAACAAAGGCAACAACTTCACAAAGAAGCATGAATAGACCACAGGTTTTCTGAAAATGATCTGGAGGTCTGGGTGGACTGCAAGCAATATGAAGTAGCAGCCTAAAAAACTAACAGGAATTTAGGCTATGTTGAGACAAGTATAGCTTCCAGGAATAGGGAGGTAATAGCCCACTATTATCTACCCTTATTCAATATCCTCCAGAGTATTATCTTCAGTTCTAGGGACCACATCAATTAGTTAAGAAATTTTCTTATCTGTGCAAATGTGTTTTAAATACAAGTAATTAAGAGAAGATATTATAATCTTACTTTGAAATAAACATTTTCATCCTATGTCTAGTAGATGCAAATGCATTGCATCAATTGATAGCTTGGTCCTTCAAGGCATTCTTAAATTCCAGTCCTTCTTTAAGAGAGATATTGATAAACTGGAAGAGCATCCCTAGGAAGGGTGTTGGGATTGTGGAGTGAGTGCCTTGAGTCCATGACACTGAAGTAACTGGGAATGTTTATCCTAGTAAGAGAACATTGGGGGGGAGGGGTTGAAGGGATCATGGGAACTATTTTTGAGTGTCTGAAGGGTTGTCATATAAAGGAAACATGAGATTTCTTTGCTCTGGGACTAGAAGCAATGAGGTAAGTGACAGATAGGCATATTTACAGTTGATGTCAGGAAAAGCTTCCTAATAATTTGAACCACCGCAAAGTGGAATAAGTTACCCAGAGCCACGATGGCTTCCCTGTTCTTTGGGATCTTCAAGCAGAGACTAGGAAACTTCTTGTCAGATTAAATAGAGTGAGCTCCTTTAGTTATGGGTTGGAGGTGTCTTCTCTCTTGTTCTCCCTCCCCCTGGAAATTCTCAGATTCTGTGATTTTGTGACATTTAGATCTGGAAGGTTTCTTAGAGATCATCTAGTTTGACTTCCACATTTTACAGATGAAGAAACTAAGAAGTCAAGTGACTTACCCAAGATCACACAGGTCATAAGGGATAGAGTTGGGATTTGAAACTAGGTCCTCTGACACTATATCTTTGTTCTTTCCACGGCGTCATGTTGGCATTGCTCCATTTTTATGACCACATCTCTGGAGGGATTTGTT
This sequence comes from Trichosurus vulpecula, assembly GCF_011100635.1. Classification (NCBI taxonomy): domain Eukaryota; kingdom Metazoa; phylum Chordata; class Mammalia; order Diprotodontia; family Phalangeridae; genus Trichosurus; species Trichosurus vulpecula. Next base: position 142,228,265 of record NC_050581.1, on the reverse strand, counting down.
TCTTTTTGTGTTCTCCTTCTACAGAAAGAAAGGGGCCATTCAGTCACCTCCTAATTTTATCACCCTTCTTTCCCTACTCCCTGCTTTGCCATAGACCCTGAAAGTAACTGGATCCTTTTGCTGCTCCAGGGCCTGGGCTTAAGCAAACACATTTTCCACCAGCTGGGGAGAGTTTACTTCCAAGTCATCCTATGCTAACACTGCTTTGTTGTCAGGGACTATTAAGTTAAAGGTTCCTTTAGGGGCATGGGGAATAAAGTTGGATTTTTTTTCCTTTTGTGAACATGCTCTGTCTTGACTCCTGATCTGGTCCTGGTGAAGGGGTGGGGGAGGTGTATGGGAGGTTGTATTGTTCTGATGGCTGGCAAACTATGTTTCCTGTATTTCTTCAGGCAGTGGTACCCAAGAGCTTCCTGTTGGGTTGGCTGCTTTCAGAGAGCACAGCTTCACATCTTCCTCTCCTTGAGAAGCTTTTGAAGGTCAGTTCCAATGTCTCCTCCTAGTCACAAAGGCCTCAAACTAAGCCCTTCTCTCATCTGATTCCTCGACGTGGTATGGAGATTTATCCTCGTCCTGGTTTCGCATCTGATGCAACAGACCATTTAGAGAACAAGGGTTAGACAAACAATTACATTAATAAAAATATACCCCCAAATCCTCAGGTGAAAGCCATACCTCCCCAGGAATGTGAAAGCCACTAGCTTGGAGATTAAAAGGAGTTATCAAGGAAATTCCCTGGGACCTCAGGAGTGCCTGGCCATCAAAGTCTGAAAATTTTTTGTATATGGATAGTCCTTGCTCAGAGGGCCCACAGCTGGGTCCCAGATCCATCTGTGCAGAGGCAAAGTTAACTCAAACTGCCCCAGATCTGCTCCGGAGAACATTGCTTCACAATGGTCCTGGTTGGTGCTATGGGAGTGTGGGGGATCACTTTGAAGAAATTTCTACTAAGGTGTAGAGGAGTCATGTTCTTAGGATGCCAACATTCAGAGCTTGAAGGGGCCTTAAAATCATCTAGTCCAACTGCTTCATCTTATAGGGAGGACCCCAAGTCCTAGAGAGCTGAAGGAAATTTGGATCACCTAGGCAGGCTGCACTCTCTATTGCTGAAGGGAGAGCCCACCCTGAGGAAGTCACAGATATTTAGAAGGACCGGAGAAAGTCATGTATGAAAGGGAAAGTGAAATTCAATGACTAAGTATAATTTGTAACATTTATATAGTGTTTTGAAGCATGCAGGCTTCATGGGTAGTGTCTCATTTGAACCTCACAACTACCTTGTGAGATGGTTACTACAGGCATTATTATCCCCACCTAACAAATGAAGAAACTGAGGGTCTGGGTGTTAAGCAGTTATGATTATTAAGTGTCTGAGGCTAGATTTGTGCTCAAGTCTTCCTGACTCCAGGCCTAGCGCTCATCCATTGTTCTACCTATCTGCCTCAATGCAGGCCTTCTCCATTTCTGGGTAAACAACTCTGAGTGCATGGCCTACTGAGGGTGAGTGAAGAGCACCATTTTTATATGGGAAGAGTGCTGCCTTGGTTTGTAGATTCCTTGGTGCCCAGAACTGACTATTGGGGCAATAAATTGGCAGAAGTGACTCTTGTTTACATGGGTATAATATTTCAGTTTGTGAGACTGAAGATGGGTTTCCTTGGAAACCAAAATGAATCGGGAATAACCAGCAGATTTTTCTCTGCTTCACAGTCCTATGAAGTAGGTACTGCAATTATTACTCTTGCCAATAAGCCAATGGTTTTCTGATCTTAGAAATTCCCTCCAGTGATAACTATTCCCTCCGATGTTATAGGTAGCAACCCCTCTAGGACTGCCCATCCTGTGGGATTCTCATCTATGCCCTCACATAAATCCCCCACAAGGAGGTCACCCAATGGGCTGGGGGCCTCCCTTGAATTCTCTCAATATTGCCTAGATACCAAAGGGACAGAAAGAGAGCCCATCAGTTGTTTCTGACTTTAGAATGTGGCCCATTGGACGTTTTATTTTCCTTTTTTGATCTACTTTTCTCTGACGCTTTCCCAGACACTACTTCTCTTATGTAATTCCTCATTTATAGTTAGTCTTAAGATTATAGGATGAGAGTTATAAGGGAGTTTGGAGGACACAGAGTCCAGCCCCTTCATTTTACAGAAAAGGAAACTGAGGCATAGGATGGTTCAGCAATTTCCTTCTGACCACCTAGCTAGCAAGTGTCTGAATCTAGAGCTTCCTGACTTCATGTCCAATGCTGTCTCCATTCTGCCGTGTTCCGGCTTGCTGATGTCTACCATATGCTTCTCCATTGCCCTGTGGGTGAGTCTTCATTTTGGTTCTGCAGTGAATCTGGTGCCCCATGACTCACTGCCATACAGCATCCTTAGGAGAATGTTGGTATTAAAATTAGGAATTTTCATTTCAGGGAGATGCTGGGGTGTCATTAAGAGAAAGTATTATTATCCCATTTTACTGCTGAGAAACATTGAGGCTGAGACATGGCTGGGAATTAAGTGGTGTTGGCTCTCTATTCCAAGTCCATTATGGCCTTTTATAGCTACCAAACAGCCTCCCACTCACTGCCATTAACAGCGAGTGTTGAAAACAAAAAAACCCAGCAAGTATTCCTGAGTGACCTCTATAAACATCTCAAGCCAAGGAGCTTAAATAATTATTAGGGAATAATATGAAGAGGCAGCATAGTATAGTGGTTAGGACACTGGACTTGGAATCAGGAGGACCAGGGTTCAGATGCTTACTAGTTATGTAAGGACAAGTCATTTAATCTCTTTGGGTCTCAGTTTCCTCATCTGTAAAATAAGAATGGGGTTAGACTTGATGCCTTCTAAGGTTCCTTCTAGCTCTGAATGTGTGATCCTATGATTAGGGAATTATTTCCATCCATCCCCAATAGGAGTTTTTTCCAGATTTCAGCCTGCCTCACACGGGGATGTGGAGTAGGGATTCCCTTCTGAGACCAACTTTGGGAGGTGGAATGCTGACGCCCACCCACGAAGGAGGCCGAGGCTGCACTGTCTTTCCCATCTCCTTTCTCCAGCATGGACTGAGGGCTCTGATGCCGGGCCTCCCTTTGCCTTATGTGTGGTCCCCCCAGGGGATTGGGTTGGGGTCATGGTGATGGCATACCCTGACCCTACTGAGAGGTCACACAGCTTGGCTTCCTCCCACCAGCAATCTGACTTTCCATTCTATCCCCATCATGTAGGGTTGCTGATACATTTATGTGACCACTTCTAAGTCAGGGTGTTTAGGCTCAAACTGCTCCGGCCATGTAGAAACTGACCTTTCCCTCCAGGTAGCTGCAGGCTCTGTGGTTGGAGGGTTGGCCTCTAGAAAGTTCACGGTCCAAGTGGAGCTTTTGGCCCAGGGGATCACTTGGAACTCCCTTGAACTGACTCCACTGAGTCGCAGCATGAACCTCCAGCCCCACTGGATGAAAGACTCTGGCTGGGGCGTTTCATTAGCATTCTCTACCCTGGCCAAACAGACTCAAAGAGACTGGATTTTGTTCTCCCTCATAAAACCGAATGTTTTAAGAGATGAGAAGAAAAAAGAAAGGGAGGAAATGTAAGATGAGGGGCCCAACAAGATAATTGCTAAGGTCTTTTCCAGCTCTTAACATTCTGTGATTCTTCTGATCACTGAAATGTTTTATTGAGCCCCAGGAATGAAGAAGTATTGCACAAGCCAAGTCCAAGCATCTTTTCTGTGTTGTTTTTTTTTCTTGGAAAACAATGAATAAAAAGTCTCAATTTTACATTCCTATAAATATTTTTTTCTTGGAAAATAATGAATAAAAGGACTCAATTGTGCATTCCTGTAAGTATTTTTCTTTGAAAAACAATGAGTAAAAAGACTCAATTTTTACCTTCCTGTGAGTGGAGGCATGGTGGGCACTAGATGGCCCAGCGGATAGAGTGCTGGGTCTACAATCAGGAAAACTTGAATCCAAATCCAATCTCAGACATTTGCTAGCTGTGTGACCCTATGAACGTCACTTAACCTCTGTTTGCCTTAATTTACCAGAGAAGGAAACGGCCAACCACTCCAGTATCTTTGCCAAGAAAACCACATGGACAATGTTGGCATGCTATGGTCCATGGGATCACAAAGTGTCAGACATTACTAAACCACTGAACAATAATAATAGATGATGGAGTGTCCATCTCCAGGCTAGATCCTTTCTTCTCTGGACTGAAGGATGGGTCTTCAGAGGCACAGATCTGGAACTGGGAGGGACTTGACTAGTCCAGTGGCTCCTTTTTTTGGCGGGGGAGAGTCATGGCCCCCTTTCATGGTCTAGTTGGTCCCTTTCTCAGAATAAAGTTCTTACATCCATAAAATAAAAACACATTGACTTACAAATACAACAATTATATTGAAATATAGTTATCAAAATATTAAACAAACAACTTCCAAGGTTACAAACACCTGGGTTAAGGCATTAAAGGCTCCAGTGAGAATATAAATATGGAATGTTACCTGGAATAGGGTAGCTCATTAACCTGCTATCAGCATCTGAGGAGGTAACACTGAAAAAGAAAAAGAAAAAGGGAGAACTCTGAAAGAAGGAAGACAACCTGACCTGTTATTTTGTCCTGGGCTAACCATTTCTCTTGTGGACAAACTGTTCTGATCAGACAGTTAATTGCCTTAATCCTCAAATTCTAGTGACTTTCAACTTAGGTAAATAAATATTTATCAGGCAACTGTGACATACAGAACACTGTGCTAGGGCTGGGAATACAAAGATAAAAAAGAACAGATTCCCAATCACAGTCTAGTCAGTAACCTTGGAGGACTCATTCTATTCAAATCTGGATAGATCAGCTGCCTTTCCCTGTCCCACCTTCCCCCAGTGCCCCAGTGTTTATTGCATTGGACTTAACATGGTGGACCTCACATAGTGGACCTTATGTCGTGGCCCTCACATGGTGGACTTCACGTGGCTTTGGCTCCATCTTTTATCCTACCTGCTGAGTCAGCAGAGGTCTCAGTGTCCCCAGAGGGTAGAATTAGGAGCAATGGATGGAAGTGGTAGAGAGGCAAATTCAGGTTTAGCATAAGAAACAAATAAACTCCCTTTATAACCCAGTCTCCTCCTATTTCCTAGTCTTCTTACACCTTACTTTCCCATGTCCATTTCTATCCAGTGACACTGCTCTCTTTATGGTTTCTCACACAATGCTCCATCTCCCAAAAAGAAGATTAGATTAGGGAGGCCTGGGTTCACAGCTTGCCTCTGACTTAAGTGATGATTTAAGATGACTTAAGTGATGACTTAAAAGACTCTGACAAAATGATCCTAGGCAAGTCATTTCCCATCTCAGCGCTCTGGGCAGCTCTCTAAGAATGTGCAGACCTGTACTGGTAGAGGTTGTTTCCCCATCTGGGAGGCCCTTCTACCAGTGAAATAAGAGGTGGAGTTCTTATCACCAATGCTGATATTTTATAGGTAAGGAAGCCTATTCTGAAATGTTGACTAAGGGAACTGAAAGGTAACTTTCAGTCATTGCCACCATGGGAAGTACCTTCCAGCTCTGCCACACCAGTTCTCCACCAACCAGCATCCTGCTCCCTGGCACATCTTTGTGGCTCTTCTCTGGAGAGGTGTAGAGACAAGTCCTTGGGGAAATGCCAAGCTAGAGTCCAAGGTCTTCTGACAGCCTTTGCACTTGGATTTCCTTTGTTAATTTTTCTTTACTTTGATCTCCCATGGAAGCTGCTCACCCATCCTGGAGGAATGGCTTTTGTCTCTTTTCCTCCCTGATGAATGTCTCGTTTTTTTAAAGAGTTATGAATGACTGGGAAAGAAAAATGCCAGAAACCTCACCCCGGCCAAAAGCAATATTTTCTATTCTCTAAGGCTGATTAAAAATAATGGAAATTAATCTTTGTAATTCAGTGTGTGTTTGCTTGGGTAATGTACTTAGATAGAATATGTTCAAGTTCAACTCTCACCCAAGCAGTTTGTTTTATGTGTTTGAAGGAGGGAAAAGAGAGAAAAAGCTGGACCCTCTACCAGAGAGATCGTGTTTCTATAAGTTCGCATGACCTCATTCTCTTAAAGAAAATAACTAACTCTGAGCTGAGCTTGTTTTAGAAATGAAAAGGGGGGCAAAGGTGGAGGGCTCTAAGTTTCACCAAAGTAGCCTGGGGCGGGGGGCAATTCTGGAGCTTTAACCGTTTAGTAGCCAGAGGAGAGTAAAAATGCTGTATGTGTTTAAGGTCAGAGGTAGGCAGTTAACTACCATTAACTCTGATGGTTTCGGAAAATTGTAGTTCAGCAACAATCAATGGCCTTTAGCATCAACCTTACATTTTCTATTAGCAGGGGAATTAGAGTCATGAATCTTCAGGTTTGCTAGGGGACTTCAGAATTTATTCATAGACCCAGAATTCAAAGCCCTGAATGCCTGTGGCAGGCATAGCTGGTTCCTAACCTAAAAAAATAATTTTATTGCTACTTTTTGTTTTTATATGATATTTCCAAATATATCTCTACTCAGTAAGCTTTCCCTTGTACTAAAGAAAAATAAAGGAAAACTAGCATGACACAGCCCATCAGATAGTATATGCAACATTCTACATGCAGGGTCCTACATCTTTCAAGGAAGGGAAAGTTATTTCCGTGTGTGTGTGTGTGTGTGTGTGTGTGTGTGTGTGTGTGTGTGTAATATTCCAAGTCCAGTGACCCAGTCTGTATTTGCTTTTGTGCTCTTTTCATTGACATGACTGTAGTAATTGTTTCTATTTTTTCCTGGTTCTGCGTAATTCACTCTGGATCAGTTCAAACAAATCTTTCCATGTTTCTCTGACTTCCTCATGTTGCTTCTTATAGCACAATAATATTCTGTTATATTTGTTCAGCAGTTCCCTAATCAATGGAGACTCATTTTTTTCCAGTTTGTTTGGCTACCATAAAAATTCTGCTTTGAATATTTTGTCATAAATAGAAACTTTCTGTCTCTGGCTGTCTTGACCTCTTTGCCCAGCTGCAGAAGCTCTAGGTCAGAGGTTATGGAAATTTTACCTAATTTTACATAATCTTACATAATTCCAAATTGTTTTCCAGAATCATTTAACTGATGGACAGCTCCACCAGTAGTATTTAGTATGCCTGTCTTCTCATAGATGGTTCAGCATTGACAATATCCATTTTCTCCATCTTTACCAATTTTCTGGGTATGAGATGAAACTTCAGAGTTATTTTAGTTTATATTTCTCATGATTTCAAACAATATCATTCAAATCCTTTGACTTCTTATCTACTGGGGGAATGGCTCTTGGTCAAATATTTTTGAGTTACTTTGATTCCTGCTTTTGTAGCCAGTACACAGGAATTATAGTCTCAGAAATATAACTTCTCCCCCCCCCCCAAAAAAAAACACCTCACAATATCACTTGTCCTTTTCTTTGTGGTTAAGTCTTTAAGAGAAAGCAAACTAAAGGGATAATAGAATGGAATCATAGGTTCATAGATTTAGAGCTGGAAGGGGCTGCAGAAGTCATCCATTCCAATGCCTCATTTTCCAAATCAAGAAATTGAGGCCAAGAGAGATTAACGGAGTAGATTCATTGACAAGTTTGGCGGGCACAGGCACAAAGATGAGATAAGGAATCCAACTGTGGAGGCTCTTATCTCCCTTGGCTTTGTTGGTTTCAATCCATCTTACTCCAGTTCTCTGCAGCCAGTATTTGCTTGGGTTGGGATCTCTGAGAAGGCATTTTCCCCAATCTGGATCTCATCTCTTCCTTGTCCAAATCTCCTCCTCTTTCAGCTAAAAACTTCTTCTTCCTTATCTTTCTCCTTGGCTCCTTCCTCTTTACTCCAGCTTCACCATGATGAACAGGTTTTCTACTATCTTCTGTATCGGGGGCTATGATTTTTTTTCATGCTACAGACACTTTTGGCAGTCTGGTGCAACTTAGAGACTCTCAGCAATTTATTAAATGCATAAGATAAAATATGTAGGATTACAAAGGAAACAAATTCCATTGAAATAGAGTAATCATATTTTTTAAGTTCATAAACTCCAGGTTAAGAACCCCAAATGAAAACAACTGTTCATTCATTTCAGTTGTGTACAACTCTTTGTGACCCCATTTGAGGTTTTGTTGGTAAGGATACTAGAGTGGTTTGCCATTTCCTTCTCCAGCTCATTTTACAGATGAGGAAACTGAGTCAAACAGGATAAAGTGACTTGCTGAGATAAGTGTCTAAGGCTGGATTTGAACTTAGATCTTCCTGACTCCAGGCCTGGTATGCTATCCACTGTGTCACCTAGTTGCCTCTTAAATGAAGAGAATTATCTAAACTATTTATTTTTTAAAATTATATTCTATTCTCTCTCTCTCTCTCTCTCTCTCTCTCTCTCTCTCTCTCTCTCTATCTCTCTCTCTATCTCTCTCTCTTTCTCTCTCTCTCTCTCTCTTTCTCCTCTCCTCTCCCATTGATATCAAATCCCTCTTACAAACATGTATAGCCAAGCAAATTCTGCCATTGGCCATGTCCAAAAAAAAAGACATATGTCAATCTGCCCTATGAGTCTATCACCTCTCTGTTATATTCAGTCCATTTCTAGGGGAGTCAAAGAAGGTTGGCCTCTGGGAACATTTGGCCTTTAACCAGAGCCACATGAATACAGAGGACTATTTGAATAATTACAGGAAAGGGGAAAGGGTCAATTCAACCATAGGCAAGGGATCTAGATATCCAATCAATCTAGAATTGGAAAAGATGTTATACCAGTAATCAACAAGAATGTATTAAGTACCTTCTACATGCCAGGCACTGAGATCATAAATACAATGAATAAAATGGTCCCTACCAGCACAGAACTCACAGTCGAATGGAGGAAGCAGCAAGGATATATATGTATATATGTATGTATGTATGTATGCATGTATGTATGTATGTATGCATGTATGTATGTATAGAATAAATATAAAGATAATAAGTACAAATAAACACCAAGTAGTTAAACGAAAGGTAGTTGGAGAGGGAAGGCTGCTAGCAGTTGAGTGGTGGGGTGGGGGTGGCATCAAGAAGAGATGTACATGTAGAAGGTGATGATTGAGGTGCTTCTTGAAAGAAGAGAAGGATTCTATGAGGCAGAGGTGAAGAGAGAGTGCATTCCAGGCATGAAAACACAAAGATGGGACACAGAGTACTACACATGAAGCCTAGAGAAAAGACGAGTTTGGCTGGATTGCAGAGTGCCTGAGGAGGAGTAATGTCCAATGAAATCATCTAGGTGGTGCAGTGGATAGAGCACTGGACTTGGAATCAGGGAGACTTACCTTCATGCATTCAAATCTGGCCTCAGATACTTACTAGCCTCCTGACCCTGGGCAAGTCAGTGCACCCTGTTTGTCTCAATTTGCTCATCTGCAAAATGATCTGGAGAAGTAAATGGCAAACTACCCCAATATCTTTGCCAAGAAAATCCCAAATGGGGTCACGAAGAGGTGGACATGACTGAACAACAACACTGTCCAATGAGACTTGGAAAGATAGGTTGGGACCAAGTTGTAAAGGATTTTAAGTACCCAAAAGAGGAGTTTATATTTTATCTTAGAGGCAATAGGAAGCCCCTAAAGTTTATCGAGTAAGAAAATGACATCCATATATGAAATTAATGAAAACAATTTAGGCATTATTGTTGGTAATGGGTTGATGTTGGAAGAGGCTTGAGGCAGGAAGACCAATTAGGAAGCTGTTACAATAATGAAGGTAAGAGGTGATGAGGGCCTGAACTTAGGTGATAGCTATGTGAATAAAGAGGAGGTTTGGATACAAGAGATACTGTTGAGGCAGAGATAGCTAGCTTTGGCAACTTATTAGAGATGTGAGGTGAGGAAAAGCGAGGGCTACTGGATAATGTATAGGTTATGAAACTGTCTTTGACCGAAATAGAGATAGATTTTGGGGGAAAGATAATGAGTTCAGTTTCTGACATGTTGAGTTTGAGATGTCTCTGCAATATTTGGTTTGAAATGTTTTATAGGCCATGTGATGCAGGGTTAAAACTTAGGGGAAAAACTGAGACTGAATATATCCATCTGAGACTAATTGGCATAGAAATGATAATTAAATCCATGGGAGCTGATGGGGTCTCCAAGAGAGAAGAACTGAGGGTCCATGCTAGCGTTTGGGGGCATGTCCAATGTTAGGGGGCATGATCTGGATGATGAATCCGTAAAGGAGATGAAGAAGGAGTAGTCAGACAGGGAAGATGAAAATCAGGAAAGGGTAGTGCTCCAAAAGCCTAGAGAGGAAAAGGTGGCCAGTTGGTAAAGAAGGATGAGAATGGAAAAAAGAACCATCAGCTTTGGCAATTAAGAGATTGTTGGTAACTTAGAGAGTTTGAATGCTTCAGTTTCACCCCATCTTCACCATGAAGAAAAGAGTTCTACTGCCTTTACTATTGGTGAGTGAGGAGTGTGGTCTTCATGTACAAAGAAAGACCGGCACAGGGTGATACCCCATAAAGAGCACTGGGTTTAAAATCAGATATGGCGGCTGTGTTACTTACTAGCTTAGTAGGGCAAATTACCTACCTTCCCTGGGCCTCAGTGTCTCTGAGGGGACGGCTAAGTCATTTCTGAACTTCTACTCAATTCTCAATCTCATGATCCTGTCTGTAACTCTGAGGAACAAATTACTGCCAGAAATTATGCTGGCTTATTCAGCAAGATGTTACTAATTTTCAGTAAGTCTTGTCTGCCTTTGGAAGGTGCGTTAATTCTTGGGGGCCCTGGGACTGCCTGGGAAGACTTCATTTGCTGAGAGGTCACTATTAAGGCAACAAGTTTCTGTGTTCCCTGTGAATTGTGGCCCCTTCTCCCTTCCAGCAGAAGAGCCAGAATCCTAGGTACAGCCAAAGCCCTGAAATACTGGAGTGATCCTGAGAAGTACCTTACCTCTCCAGCCAAGGGTGTGGCAGTAGAGTTTTTTTTTTTTTTTAAAGAAACTGGAGTTTGGAAGAGAGGTAGGTAGGGCCCAGCCAGCCCAGTTTTCTGATTTTCTCCAGTTTTAGGAGGAAGTTAAAGTTAAGTACCTTCTGCATTTCAGCCCACTGAGAGGTCACAGTCTCATACAATATCCTCATACCTTCCACTAGACCAGATTTCAAAGAATGGAATCATTTTTTGGGGGGGAGGGCCTCCTAAAGGCTAGGGATGGGGTAGAAATGGAAAATTCTTTAGGTGTGGAAGGAGGCTAATGATATAGCCAGATTCAGTGCTCACTTGAAGGGTAACTGTGGGAATAGGACTAAAAAAATAGTAACATTTGGGATACTTTAGAATTATAGAGTTGGAAGGTCATATAGTCTGATCTCCCTCCTACTGCAGGAATCTGTTCTATAGATAGCATCCCCTGAAACATAACCATTGGAAACATTACTTTGGGAAACCAAGAGTTCCATTATTGGACAGCTCTTGCTGCCAAGGAATTCTGCCTCCCTTTAACCTTAGGCATTGGTCCTGGTTCAAAGCCCCTAGATCAATACAGTGCTGGATGTCTCAAAAATCTTAGTGGTCTTAAAAGTCAGTAACTTAAAACCACACTAAGATTTTTGGGACATTCTGTATCAGTTTAAACACCATTCAACATAACACTCCTTCAGATACATGAAAACAGCTATCATGACCCTTGTGTCTTCTATCATCCGGGCTAACCATCCCAAGTTCCTATAGTCAGTGCTTACTTAAGAAGTTTCTAGACCCTTTACCATCCTGGCTGCCTTCATCTGTTATATACTATATTTTCCAGTGTCTCTCAACATTGGCCTCTAAGAAATGAACACACCTGCCTGGAATGACCAGAAAATATTCTTCCTGCTTGTATTTAATATATGTTAAAGCCCATGCTCATAAACTAAGTCCTTTCTACTTTAGAAGACAGAATCTGCCCAAGTGTAGAAAAATTGGATTTAAGGCTTAAGCAGGAATGAAGGTAATTATCAGAACATCTTTGGAGTGGAATAAGGTGAGTTCAAAACCAAGAGATCTCAAAAAGTTTAGGATTTTTTATCAACAAAAGTATTTTCTATTTTATAAATTATCTTCTAATATTTTTATTAACTTTTTGAAGTCACTAATTGAGATAAAAGACTTGATTTTTTCTACAAATCATTTTTGTGCTTTGTAAGTTATCTTCATTCTTCTTTAAGCAAAGAGTCAACTTTTTCTTTACGATTAAAAGCAAGTCCTTTCCATCCATTTGTGGATAGCCTGGCCAATATGCACAATGTTATATGTACACATGTTATTTATCTATCTATCTATCCATCCTTTCTTTCTTCCTTCCTTCCTTCCTTCCTTTCTTCCTTCCTTCCTTCCTTCCTTCCTTCCTTCCTTTCTTTCTTTTTTTCTTTCTTTCTTTCTTTCTTTCTTTCTTTCTTTCTTTCTTTCTTTCTTTCTTTCTTTCTTTTCTTTCTTTCTTTCTTTCTTTCTTTCTTTCTTTCTTTCTGTCTTCCTTCCTTCCTTTCTTCCTTCCTTCCTTTCTTTTTAACTTTTTCTTTCTTTCTTTCTTTCTTTCTTTCTTTCTTTCTTTCTTTCTTTCTTTCTTTCTTCCTTTCTTTCTGTCTTCCTTGCTGCGTTTTTCTTTCTTTCTTCTTTCTTTGTTTCTTTCTTTCTTTCTTTCTTTCTTTCTTATCTACTCATCTATCCTCCATCTATCTATACATGTGTATATAAACTTTTAAAAATATCTCATTTTTGAACTCACCCTTATTCCACTCCAAAGATATAATATATATAATACACACATATTATATATATATATACACATATATACGTATATATTACACACATACATACATATTATCTCTAATAGTGTAGGAAAGAAGCATTAAACCAAAGCACAAAGGTATAGTATATCATGATTAGTGAATGTCTATAGATGTAACAAAGAATGAGCAGATTGATGGACTTATCTCCTTTTATACTTCCATTTCTAAAATAAGTGGCTGGTTTACCTATCTCTCTTTATGTGTGTATGTGTGTGTATTCATATATGTGTGCATATATGTGGGTATATCTTACCTATGTTTGTGTACACCTATTGTCTTTAACTATAGGTAGGCATCATATAAAGAGCATTAACATTGGCTTCAGACTGTTTTTAAGTCCCAACCCTGGTACTTAACTACCTATGAGACCTTAGGCAAGTCACTTAATTTCTCTGGGCCTCAGTTTTCTCATCTGTAAAAGGAGGGGGCTACATTAGTTGACTCTTAAGTCTCTTCTGGCTTTATACCCTATCCTCCTATTTTTATGGGGAGTTCTATTCTTAGAGTTAATTATCTAGCTAAAACCTTTCACTCTGGCTAGAGGTATTTGAAATAATTAATGACTGCAACTCCCTGGTGTGAAATGCAGGATTTAGGAAATTCTAACCTCCTAAGTTTATGGAGTGCCAGAGCTGGAAGGGACTTTAGAACTAATGGGTGTCGTTGTACTTCCTCATTTTAAAGATAAGGATCCAGAGAAGAGGAATGATTGACCAGCAGTCCATGCTGCTAGTAAATCACAAAGCTGGGCTTTTGTTAGTTCATTCCACAAACATTTATTAAACAGGTACCATATGCCAGACACTGTTAGGCACTGGGGATACAAAACCAAAAATGAAACAGGTCCTGCCCTCAAGGAGCTTATATTCTAGTTGGGGAGAAATATCATGTGCCCAGAAAAATAAATGCAAAATATATCAAAAGGAACTTTGGGGATGGAGGGAACTAATAGCTTGGGGCATCAGGCCAGGCCTAATGTGGGAAGTGGCTCCTGTCCTGAGCCTGGAAGGAAGTGAGGGAATTTTAAAAAGCAGAGGTGAAGAAGAAGAAGGCATAGAGAATGTCCATGGGGATAAGAGATAGGATACTGAATACAGGAAGCAACAAATAGGCCAGTCTGGCTAGAATATTGAGTGAGTAAAGAGGAGAAATCTCTAACAAACCTGGAAAGGAAGGTTGAAAACAGGTTGTAAAGGGCTTTCATTGCCAAGTAGAGGGGTTTTTTTTGTTTGTTATTTAAATTTCAACATGGAGACAAAAGGGAGCCATTAGAGTTTCTTGAGCAGGGAAATAACATGGTCAAATCTGTGCTTTAAGAATATCAATCTGGGGCAGCTAGGTGGCGAAGTGAGTAAAGCACTGACCCTGGAGTCAGGAGGACCTGAGTTCAAATCCGACCTCAAACACTTGACACAAGTACTAGCTGTGTGACCTTGGGCAAGTCACTTAACCCCAATTGCCCTGCCTTCCACTCTCTAAAAAAAAAACAGACAAAAAAAAAGAATATCAGTCTAGAAACTGTGTGGAGGATGGACCAGAGAGGGAAGAGATTTGAAGCAGGATGAAGAAACTGAGGCTGAGAAAGGTTAAGTGATTTGCTCAGAGTCACACATTTAATAAGTGCTGGAGACAGGATCTGAATTCAGGTCTTCCTGACTTCAAGACTGGCACTCTTTATTGAACTTGGAGTTTCCTTCTGACCACAACTTTGATTTCTAGCCATCTGTCTCACCTTAAAAATCAAAGATTAGTGGTATTTCAGAGTTGGAAGGGACTTCAGTGGCCACATAGTCCAACCTCTATTTGAAAAAGAATCCCATCTACCGCATACCCAACAAATGGGCATCTCTTCTTTTCCTGAAGGCCCCCCATTGTGGGAGAACTCACTATCTTTCGAGACGGCCCACTCCACTTTGGACTAGCTCTCACCATTAGGAAAATTTTCCTTATATCAGATCTAAATCTGTCTCTTTGCAACCTTCATCACTGCTGCTGGTTCTACCCTCTGCGGCCAACTTTCATTTAAGAAGCAGCTAGGTGTTGCAGTGGATAGAGCACCAGGCCGGGAGTCAGGAAGACCCAAGTTCAGACTCAGCTTCAGATACTTAGTAGGATCAAAAGAGTTAACCTATGTAAAGTTTGTAAACTTTAAAGTACTCTATAAATGCTATTATTATTGTAATTAGAATTGTTACATGTAAAGTCCCTCTAAGGCTTAAGCGCCCCAAATGGTAACTGTCCTCAGGACCTTTACTTCTCTCCTCCTTCCCTCATTCATCAACATCTACTTCCTTTGGGTCCTAGTTAAGGGGAAGCAAGGTGTAGTGGGTAGAGTGCTGGATTTTGAGTTGGGAAGTCCTAGGTTCAAATCTCACCTCAGACACCTAACTGTGTGACCCTGAGTAAGTCACTTAATCTGGCTCTTTGCCTCAGTTTCTTCATCTATAAAATGAGAGGTTGGTCTCAGTGGCCTCTTCACAGCCTAAATTCCCTTCAGTCTCTAAATCTATGGTCCTACTCTCTGCTCTCAATTTGCTTTCATGTGAAATAGAGAGGCAATATGTTTAGTAATATGAAGAATCAAGGGACTCAGCCACACTTTCCAAGGTGATCGTGTCATCCTGGACAAGTCACTTCATTTGTCAAACCTTTATTTGCCCATCTGTAAAAGGGAACTTCTCGTTGAGGATCCATCGAGTGAATGTACTTTAACATAGCCCACGTAGAGCTGGTAGGGACCTTAAAGACCACCTGGTCCAGAGTTCTTTTACCTTTTTGTTTCACAAACCACTTGGGCAATCTGGTAGAGCCTAGGGACCCCTTTTCAGAATAGTGGTTTTACATGGTTGATATAGAGACAAGTTTTGCATGACAGCACACATGTAATCTATATAAAATTGCTTGCCTTCTTGAGGTGGGGGGAAGAGAGGGAGGGAGAGAATTTGGAACTCGATTTTTTTTAAAGAAAGGAATGTTAAAAATTGTTTTTACATGTAATTGGGAAAAAATAAAAGTATTTTAAAAAAGAATAGCAGTTTTAAATGCTTAAAATGTATAAGATTGCAAAGGAAACAGTAATACAGTAATAAAAAAAAATTTTTAAACTCATGGACCACAGGTTAAGAACTGCTGATCTAACTCAGACCTTTTATTTTAAAGATAAAAAAGCTAAGATAAAGAAGAAAAAAGACTAAAGTCTGGATTCAGTGTTCTGATGTCTGTAGATATTACTAGAGGCCCCGGAGAGGAGTCACTTGGACTGCCTCATTCCCGTTTGCCCCATTAAGAACATTATAACATAACCCCTTACACTGATATAGAAAGACACAGTTTGCAAGGTCCTTTTGCATCCATTCTCTTATTAAGTCCTTAACGGGATGTTTTGAGATAGGTAGGCGGAGTGAGTATTCTGGTGCCCATTCTACACACTGAGACATTAAGATTCTCCGGGACCCAAACCCAGGTGCTCTAACTCCAGATCAGACATGCTTCCCTCTGCACCATCTTGCCTTTTGGGTTACATCTGAAATTGCTTTGGAAAGTGTAAAGTGTGAAGCAAAAGTAAGATATTGATTATTAAATCCCATTATAGTGCAAAGTCTCTAGATGACAAAAAGATATTCAGGCCCCACGGGATGGTCTGTGTATTTCAGAAGTGTCTGATCTAAGAAAATTCCAGGATACTGCAGAATTCATACAGCCCCTTGGGGCTCATAGTAATAGGATTTGACTCATGCTGAGAGAGAGAGAGAGAGAGAGAGAGAGACAGAGAGAGACAGAGACAGAGAGACAGAGAGAGACAGAGACAGAGAGACAGAGACAGAGAGAGAGACAGAAAGAGAGAGAGAGACAGAAAGAGACAGCTAGAGAGACAGGGACTGAGACAGAGACACACAGAAAGACAAAAAGAGACAGTGAGAGATACAGACAGACACACAGACACAGATATAGACAGAGACAGAAAGAGACAGTGAGATAGAGAGACAGAGACAGAGAGAAGAAAGACAGAAACAGAGGCAGAGAGAGACAGAGAGAGACAGACACACAGAGATAGACACCCAGACACAGAAAGAGAGACAGCGAGATAGAGACAGGGACAGAGATACATACAAGAGAGAGCAAGACAGAGACTGAGACAGACAGAGCGAGATGAATGTAGCTTTTACAGGTATAAAGAATTCTTTTGGGCCAGTGAGAACAATTATGAATTGAAGCAGCCAAGGAGGAGCTCAAGGGGACTAACTCCTCCTAGCTGAGATCGAGGGCCTGCAGAACTGGAGACATGATGATTAACTCCTTGCCGAGTTTTCCAGCTGTTGGATGTTATCCCAACTTCTAAGGATCTTTAATGCTTAACAGGCAGGATGTGTGTGTGTGTGTGTGTGTGTGTGTGTGTGTGTGTGTGTGTGTGTGTGGAGCAGAGTCACTGACAGAGTTTTCTTTCATAAATGCAGGAGCAAAGGGGAGAAAAGAAGGCTCTGGGAGGACCACAGCCGCTTCGGACCTGAGACGGGCTAGATTTCTGACTGGACGAGCCCAGGTCCAGTGCCGAGTGCAATCGAGGCGTTTCCTCTGCTGGAGAGGGGGTGATGGCTCTGCCCAGAGGACTTCCTTGGTACTGTCTGTCAGGAATCACCTTGCTGCTCCTCCTCTCTAGGGGCTCTGGGGCCCAAAAGGATTGCACGGGTGTGGACTGCAAGCCGTTGGAGAATTGCATTGAGGAGGTGCTGGAGCCCGGGGAGTGCTGCGCCTCCTGCCTGCAGCACGGCTGCACCTGTGAGGGCTATCAGTACTACGATTGTGTCAATGTCGGCTTCATGAACGGCAAGGTGCCCGAGGGACAGTCCTACTTTGTGGACTTCGGAAGCACGGAGTGTTCTTGCCCCAAAGGAGGCGGTAAGATCAGCTGCCAGTTCATGCTTTGCCCAGATCTGCCTCCGAACTGCATCGACGCCGTCATCCCCTCGGATGGCTGCCCGCAGTGTGGACGGATCGGTTGCTTGCACGAGGGCCAGAAGTATGTGGCAGGTCATACTGTCCGCATGCCCCATTGCAAAGTCTGTCACTGCCCAAACTCTGGCGGCGAGCTCATTTGCTACCAGCTTCCGGGGTGTGATGCCTCCGCCTTCCACTCTGGCAACCTCTCCGAGCCTGAGGACAACGATCCCGAGAGACATTACGATGACCCTTACAGCTACGACCAGGAGGCTTCCGAAGGAGACGCAGCACAGGTGGAAGCCCCAACAAAAGGCTGGATGGTTCCAGGAGCCCAGCCTGTCCCGGACCCCGGCAGCCTAGAGCAGCTGGAACTGCAGCGTGAGGATACAAACGCTATTGCCAACAACACAACCCTTCCCGGATTCACCCAGCTTGTCTCCCCTACCAGGCAGGCAGCTGCTGTGGCCATGGACCCTAAAATCCCCGGCCAATCTAGAACCAGGAGTGTGATGGAACAGAAGGAGGAGGAAGTCATAGACGAAGAAGAGGAGGAGGAGATAGAGGAGGAAGAAGAGAGGGGAGAAGATGATGGCTACCCAGAACCTTCCAAGGTACATAAGGCAAATGAAAAAGCCACTGGAGCTGGAAGTATTCAAGAGAAACCAGAGGAGAGACAGAACTCAAACAATGCTGTAGAATCTGAGGAGAGAGCCCAGGAGAGAGGGGAAGAACACGGAAGGGCAGAGCCTGAAGGAAACACAATTCCCAATGTTCAGCCAAACCCCAGAGACAGGGGCAGGGATGGTGAAAAGAGTGTCAGTATTGGATTCCAAGCCCCAACTTCCACAGAAAGAAACGTGCCCCAGTTAGCCCAAGGGGGTAGAGTGGAAAAGACCATCCCCAAGGTGAAGTTTACTCCAACCACTCTCCCTCCTGTTGCTCTCCAAGAGGATCCAACTGAGGAGACCCCCAAACAGTCCCAGACTCTCTACCGCTATACATCTCAAGAAAAGGTTGACCCTAACTCCATTCATTCTGACCCTAGAAGCCAGGAAGGTAAGGCTCTTGCTTATAATTATCAGAGTCCAAAAGCCCTCAAGACATCCTACCTACCTATCTTTTCAGGAGTTTCCCCATTCTACTTCCACGTCCTTCTTCTCTTGCTAGGACCTCTCACCTAATACCCCCCTTTTCTTTCTCATCCATCTCTTATTGCTCTCTCTTTTTTGTCTGCTCTCATTCCCCCTTCCCTCTGATTCCTTTTCTCCTTCCATTCTCTCTCACCATTCCCCATCTCTCCACTGCATCTTTTCTTCCATTCCCTCTTTCCCAATGGTGTAGTGGCTTTGGAGTCAGAAGAGCAGGGTTGGAATCCCCATTCTCCCTCTCATCTACTTTGGGAAACGCATTTAACTTCTCTGGGTCTCATTTCCTCAGCTATCCAAATGTCTTCTTCCCTTCTATTCCCTCTCATTCCCTCTTGCTTCTGACCCTCCTCATCCCTTCTCCTCTCTCTCTTTCCATCTTTCTCTCATTCTTTCCCTTTTTCTCTTCCTACTAATGCCATCTGTTACCTACTAGGTAACTTAGCATTTAGTCCTACTTTATTTAAGAACAGCACATGATTGGCCTTCTGTGATGCCTGTTCAGCTTTGGAAACAGGGGTGGGGGTGGGATTGATTAGAGGGATGGGTCTTCTAGTGGGATAATTTGTGTAATAGAGATGACATTATTCACATATGGAAAGGTTTGACGTTGACTCATTTGCTTTTTAATCAGATAAATGAATTTGACTCTGTTGAGCTAGGAAGAGGAGAGGAAAGAGGGAGGGAGGGAGAGGGGGGGGGCAGGGAGGAGGATGGGGAGGAAGAGAGAGATTTGTTAAATTTTAGTCCCAGTGTACTGTTGAATGTTTTGTGTCTGGTTCTCCATGCATGAACATAACTTTAAGGGACCTGGGTTTGAGTTATGCTTCTGCCTTAATTGACTGTATGATCATAGCCAAGTCATTTTAGAATGATCTGAGCCATAGCATCCTTGCCAGCAAGCTAAGCACCATAATCCTCCTCCTCTTTACTTCACAGGATTGTCACAAGAAGCCTGATAGAACTATAGAAATAAGAAGTTTTCATTTCCTTCCTCTTCCTCTTCTTTTCGTGTGTGAGTCAGTTGAGTTCAATCTTTATATATTTATTCAGTGAATTTTTTATCCTCAACTTAGTAACAACCTCCAAAAACAAACAGTGAATTAAACAAACAAAATTTTTAAAATGACCCTGATTAGTGTTTGTTTTCCAAAATGATAACAAAAATCTTTTGTTTGCCTCCATGATCCCTTGTCCTATCACTTTTTCAATGCATTTTTTGGCGTTTTCTGGCTTTCATTAGCTTTCTAGAAAGCCGTTAAGTGCACATTGATGTCATTATTTTGTGTGTTCTATTGTCCCTTGGTACTCCTTCTCACATGTTTTTCTATATTTCTTTGTATTCTTCATATTTTCCATTTCTTAAAGCGTAATCTTATCCTATAAAATTTCTACACAATTTGTTCTGCCAGGATCACTAACAAGCAATATGGAGCCTGGGGCAGCACAAACCATGTCCCCCAAATTAACTTTCTAAGCAAGGGGGTGGGAGGTGGCTACCTACCAGCTATGAAGTGTACCTGGGGTGCAGCTATGGGTATGGAGAGAACTTACTAACTGTCCTCTCTAAAGAACACCATCTGCTTTCAGCATCTTCTAAATCAATTAGTCTGGGACCAATCCCCAGCGGGGATTCCCACACTGGCTATGACTGGGTTAGGACTGCTTCAGCTATTCTAAACATGGGTTATTTCCAGATTTTTGCAATTATGAAAAAAACTACTGTGAATATTTTCATACTGATAAGAGCTCCTTCGCCCCCCTTTTAATAAGACCTATAGAGCATTAATCATAGCAGTGAGATCACTGTGTGGCAGTTTTTAATATTTTTCTGCCTCATACCTGCATCTCCTTCTAATATTCTTCAAAGCTCTCTAACGCTCTTTCCTTCCCTTCCCCAGGGCAAAAGTTCAATCATTGTCCTGTGGATCCAGCTGAGGTTGGGAGACATGCGGTGAGGGTTAAATAGAGGGTTTGGCATTGTTTGTAGGCACCAGGGCTGGCATGGGAAAAAGCACCATGCAACATGGGGAGGACCAGGGAAGGTCTGGCAGCCTCCAAATCTCTTCTTCACAATTCTGCTGTGCTCCTTGAAAGTTCCTCCATGAGGCATTCCTTTGGCTTAAGGCTCTGAAAGCTGTTAAAGTACAAATGTCATCCTGGCATACACACGAAACCATTATCATCCATTTTCAGGCAAGTGTAAATTAGTTAATGGAACGTCTTGCCTGAACGTATGTCTCTGAGGGCATGGGGCACCAGAGGAGTTGGTTCTGATGAGGAAAAAGGAAAGGAAAATATCTGGAGTACTACAAAAAGGAATAGACACAATTAGGAGACCTGATTTTGAGTCTAGGTATTGTGTCTTACTCCCTATGTGACCTTGAGAGAGTCCGTTCACCACTGTTGTTCTCAGTTTCTTCATCTGTGAAATGGGAGAGTTGGGCGAGATGACCTCCAAGGTTCCTTCCAGCTCTGGATCTATGATCCTGTGTTCTATGAAGTGAGATATTTGCTCCAGTTGATCTCTGAAGTCCCTCCTAGCTTTAATATTGTGATTATTTAACTGGGGAGAATTGCCTATTGCTGAAAGGAAGAGTCTTGAGTGCAAGGCTGCAGCATAAGGGGATTTCAATGTAGTAGAAAGAGGTAGAAGTCCTTCCTCTGCCAGTGACTTTGGGCTTCATGCTCCAAGCTGCAATTTCCCCATCTGTTAAAAGGGATCAAAATACTTGTTCTTCAGAATAGTGGATGGTAGAGTCTGGAAGGCCTGGGTTCAAATCTTGCCTGGCTATGTGACTACCCAAAATTAAAAGGATATTCTCTCTTCTGAAAGTCATCTTAACCACTCAGTGCCCCCAGGCAACTCTAAAATGATTATTTACAGGCAAGTTGCCAATCTGAACAGGAGGAGGAGTTTCCATGCTGGGAGTTCCCTATAGGGATAAAATCACAAGTCTGGACCTAAACCAACAAAAATACTGACATTGCCAATCTGCAATTTGCCTAAACCAATTTGCCTGACATACAGGGTTGTTGAGGCTCAATAAACTGCAAAGTATTATAGAAATTTGGACTGCTTTCATTTATTTTGCAGGAGGGAAGACTAAAAGGCCAGGGATATAAACTACATAGAAAGGCATTGAAGATAAACTTGTCTAACAGCTTGAAACCTTGGCCAGGGATGGGCTCCAAGGATTTGGGACACCCTGCTCCTCCTGGCCTCATTAGCATAGAGAGCTGAGGCTTGACCTAGGAACCCCATGGACCACAGGAGAAAGCCATCTTCTTCCATGCTGCTTAACTAGCTGTGTGGTCATGGCATTCCTTCCTTGCCAGTGCACATTGTCCCTGGCTGGGGGGGCAGTCTGATATCAGAGGTTTGAGAACGTAAGCAAAGGGTGGTTCTATCTCAGGACACATGATGTTTGTGGCCAGAGAAATCCCAGACCCTGCCTGGAGACTTGTCTCTCAAGTTTGTGATGCCAGTGATCCGGACTGGCAAGAAGGTACATTTTCTCCCTGCCCATAGGCTCCTTCTGACAGCTGGCATAGTGGGGGGATGGCTGACTAGGGCATCCTTCACATACACCAGCCTCCTGGCAGGAAACAGTCTTTTAGAGATGTCCCCTTACTCTCTGGGCAAAGATATTCATATCAATAGCAACTGTCTAAGAGGAAAACTACCCAAAGTTAAAAGGATATTCTCTCTTCTGAAAGCTATGAATTCACAGTGGAAGGTATGTTGCATATAGAAGCAACATGGTGATGGGTAGGGCAGTGGATTTGGAGTCAGGAAGACCTGGATTCAAATCCTGGCTCAGGTCCTTACTAGCTTTGTGACCTTGATTAACCAGTTTCTCTGGGCCCTGGCTTCCTCATCGTTAAAATGAGGAGGTAATTTTTAAAGGAGCTCTGAGGTCCCTTTCAGCTCTAAATGCATGACTCTATAAAAATCCATCTCCAATGCAAGTCTTATAGAGCATGGAAACTGTTGAATAAAGTTTGGTTGTTTTATTTTTCTGTTGTTTGTTTCATCACAGCCACTCACTAAACTGTCTTCTGAGGTGTGGAAGGGTGCAGTGGAGGGAAGGCCCAGGCTGATGAAATAGAGATCTCTTGAAATATTGTTAGTTATTCACTTTGCTTTGCTAAAAGCAAAGGGATTCTGAGAATCTCTGCAAGAGAATCGTTGTGCTGAGATTAGTAGAAGGTTCTCTGCTAATTGAAGTTACGTATTAGCAGGCTCTCCATAAATACTTGTCAATTGGTTGATATGATAACTAACCTCAAAATGGAAGGGTGACCAGAGTCACAGGATGACTGGAGAATATGTTGGGGGTCTTTCAAAGGAACCAGGGCTACTTTGTTTGGAGAAGAATAGATTCAGGGAACCCTTACCAAGTATGTGGAGGGTTGTTGTGTTGAGGAGGGATATTTGTTTCATGTCACTCCAAGGAATCAAAACAGGATAAACAGGTGGCAGTTGCAAAGGCATGGTGTCAGGAAAAAAAACTTGCTAACAATTAGACCTGTCCCATAGTGGAAGGATTTGTCTCAGGGCGGAGTGAGTTCCTCCTCATCGAAAGTCCAGAAGCAGAGTTTGGATGACCACTTGTCCAGTGTGTTCTCTAGAGTATCTTTTCCTGCTTGGGGTAGTATTGGACTAGTATTAGTGGAAATGGCACCAGATTTGGAAACAGAAGCCCTCATGTTCAAATCCCAACTATCCAACTTACTACTTGTGTGATCTTAGACAAATCATTTTTCCTAGGATCTTGGTTTTCTCATGGAAAAAATAGTGAATGAGAAGGTTGAATTTCTATGATTCCTTTCCATATCCTTTGATACCTCTGAGGTCCAAGAAACTGAGAATGCTTTAAAGTTATCTGTGATATTCTCCTTTGATTAAGTCAGGTCCCATGATGAGAGATTTCATTCCCAAATGCTTATCTGGGAACAGTGAAGACTTGCGGGTTGTGAAAGCTGTCTTCTAATGGATAAAGGATTTTCACCTGGGGACTAGGAATTAGATTTGCTCTTTGTGACTCCAGAGGGCAGAGAAACCATGTGGCTCAGGGGCTTGAGGGTAGAAGGAACCAGATGTTAACTCTGTTTAAGGGAGAAATCCCTCCAAATCAGAATTGTCTGAAGATGTAATGGGCTGGCTCATGATGTTGTGAGCCACCTATCACTGGAGGGGGTGACCATTTATCAGGTAACGTTCAGAGGGCAACCCTGCTTTGAACAAAGTTGGAATAGATGACCTCTGAGGTTTCTTTGAATCCTGTCTCAGATAGGTAACCCTGGGCAAGTCTTTCATTATCTCTAAGCCTTGATTTTCTCATTCATAAAATGGGAATGATGATAACACCTACCTGGGAAGGCTGTTGTAAGGATTAAATGAGATAATGCATAGAAAATGATTTTTAAATTTTAAAGGCTATATATAAATGCCAGCTATTATTATTATCATTAACATTATAATTTCATGATTCTATAGAAACTAGAAAAGAGTAAAGAAATATTGAATTCATGGACTTATAGGCTTAGAACTAGAAATGACCTCATCCCTCAGTTTACAGATAAGGATGCTAAGGCTTAAGAGGTAAAGTACTTGTCTGCCCAAGATCATGTAGGCAGTAAGTATCAGAGGCAGGACTGGAACCAGATCTTCCTCAGTCCAAATGTTCTTTTTAAATATTCCATCCATTGAATTTAGTTGGTTTTAATTAGTATTCCTCTTGCTCTGACCACTGATCTTGGTTAGTTCACATCAGAATCTCTTGTTAGGCAGATCCTTGACTCTTTCTTCTATTAGATTGTAAGTCCTTTGAGGGCAGGGCACTGTTACTCTTTTATGTGTGCATCCCAGCGTTTAGCACAGTACATGGCACATAGAAAGCTCTTGATAAATGCTTCATTTTTCCCAGAGGATGTCAGTATAGGCAACATGGTACTGCTGGGTTCTCAGCTCAGTCTACGCTAAGTTGTACCCATCTGTGCATGCCAGTGATGTGAAGCATTTAAATCACAGCAGAATACCTGACATAGTGGGTCCTCTGTCCTCTATGATGTCCCTTCCTCCTGACACATTTTCACTTTGCTGATTTAGTCAGGGTGTGTGATTCACTACTGAAGGGCATTCCCCACAGAGAAACTCCCTTCACCAATGCATATCTCTAACCGATTTGTAGCTTATGGCCTTAGAGAGTCTTTTAGGGACACTGAGGTAGCCCAGTTAGTACAGTATATGTTAAAGATGGGATTTGGACCCTCATTTTCCACCTCAAAATCCAGCACTCCTTATACCGAACCACAGCCTTAACACTCTTCACTTTTACTTCTGTCCCCTCTATTCATCCCTGAAGTCGTCGAATGTTTGAGTTGGAAGGGATCCCTTCTTTGCTCCAAGTGGGAGTGGCCTTCATGGAATCCTTGATGAATAGCCATTCATTCTTTGTGTGAACGTCTCCTTCTATCAGAGGTTACTACCCAATGGGGTCATTTACTCCCCTCTTGGACATCTCTAATTATTGCCAAGTTCTTTTCCTGAGCAGAAATTGTGCCTCTCTGTCCCATTTCCCTGCCCCACCCCCACCAGTTGTAGGTTTTCCTACACTGCCCATTGGTTGTAAGCTCTGCCCCACAGAATAGGTTCAATCCTTCTTTAATTCAATTCAACTCAAGAAGTACCTACTATAAGCACTGTGCTAGGCTCTGGAGATACCCTTCCCCCCGAAAAAGGAATCGTTTCTACCCTCAAGGACTTTACATTCTACTGAAATGATGCACATTCATGTAACCCTAGAAAGCTGGTAAAGTGCTTTGCTTACATTATCTCATTTGATTCTTACAACGGGTAGATACTATTTTATCCCCTTAGAGATGAGGAACCTGAAGGAATTCAGACTTTGCTGAGTCTAAGTATAAAACTCTGTCACTTACACCACAAGTCTATTACGATAGACCTGCTACATGGTAGCCTATTGGATATAGAGTGATAGTAATACCCTCCCACCCCACAAGGTTTCAAATCCCAGGTGCCTCCTCTGTTCATCTGTTGTGAGATTCCTGAGCACATGCTGGTCTTTCTCCTTGGGATGCATTCTAGTTTGCGATTGTTCTTCTCAAAGTAAGTGTGGCACCCAGACATGGACATAACACAGCCCCAGATCTTGTCTGGCTGGCTCTAATTCATTTCTACTTGGCCTGACCATGACCTCGACTCAAGCCCAGTAACTGATAATCATAGTAATCTTATCCCATCTGTGTAACTTTACAAGGTACCAAATATTTTCCTGTGCATTCTCTGCTTTGATAATGAGAAAAGCAGGCTGGTATACTGGCTGGGGGACTGGCCTTGGAATCCAGAAGACATGGGTGTGTTCTGTGCCATAGAAACCTCTTCACTCTGGAAGCTCACTCCATGCCTGGACTATTTCTTACATTGGAAGTACATCATGTCCCTGAGACCTCTCCCTCTGATTGGCTGTTTCCTCCCAGAACCTCCATTTTAATGAGGAAGCCCAGGTTAACTGTGTCTTCATTTCACTCTTGGCTGTACTCCCACCACCACATCCCTACACAGAGAATCTTCAGTCTCTACATTCTACCCTTTCGCCCTCCCCCCTTTATGCATAGTATTTCCTTATTAGAATGTAAGTTTCTTAAGGGCAGATACTGTCTTTCTATTTGTTTGTATTTTTATACTTAGCACAGAGCCTGGAACATATTTAAGTGCTGAATAAATACTCCTTGACTTGACTTGATTTGATCTGGGTTCAAGTCCTGTCTTTGACACATACTAGCTCTGTGAACATGGAGTGGTCATTTTTACTTCTCTGCTACAAGTAACTCTCTTAAGACTATAAATTATAGACTAGATGACAATATTCATGGGTGGAAGGAATTGCCACATAAGGGAGTTCCCTAAACAGATGAAATCACAGATCAGGCCTCCCCCCGCCCCGGCAAAAAAAAAAAGACAAAAGTTCTTGGATCTTCACAACACTCCTGTGAGGTCACGGTAGGTCAGGTTACCTTCCTTTTATTAATTAGGAAACTGAGGCTCACAGTAGTTGAGTGCACCCAAGTCACATGATTGGTAGATAGGAGAGCCAGAACCCCTAACCTCAGGCTCTAAATCTAGCCCACTTATTACTATACAAATCCAAAATGACTGGTCCCAAATCTTTTCTATAGGCTTTGACTAGCCAGGGCCCACCCCCACCATACCCATAGACAGAGCCCAAAGGGGCAGTATATATCTGGAGATCGGATTTGGAGAGAAGGAGAACTGAAAATGGATAGAAGAAAATCAACCAAAATAAAGTCACTGGGTGCTTCATTGAGAAGGTCAATCCAAGCATCCCTGGCTCCAGGTATGAGAAGGCATGGCGGGGTAGATAGGAACTTTGGTATAGCTGCCAAAATATGGTCTTTCCGTTTCTTGTTTTTCTAAGATTATCAATTATCATGAGACATTTCCCTGCCCATTACCCTGGTCCCAGGAAGCTTTCCACTCCATGGTTGGGGTTGGGGTTGGTGAGAGAGGGTTCTGATATTGTCAGAACAGCATGAGTCCCTGGGACCTCATGCTGTTTTTACTGGGGGTGGGTTGTGTCTCCCTTGAGCGTATCCAGATGTTTTATATAATAGAAACCACATGTCTTGTTCTTTTGGTGGTGAGGTGGGAGCAGCAGGATGGGATAGGACAGGGCTTCTGAGTTAGTATTAAAAAAAAAAGGCTAGTCAAGGCTTCAGCCAGAGCATAAAAGAAAATTGTATTTTGGCCCTGGGGATAAGATAGAGACGAGAAGTTGTAAAATTTACTATGAGCGTAGTTCTCGTTGAACACCAGGACACGCTGAAAGAAAAGCCAGAGTGATGATAGAAATAAGGGGCCCTGCTGGCAACGGGTATTAGGGAATGGGGAGACCTGTAAGTGTTTTTGG
Organism: Trichosurus vulpecula; assembly: GCF_011100635.1. Classification (NCBI taxonomy): domain Eukaryota; kingdom Metazoa; phylum Chordata; class Mammalia; order Diprotodontia; family Phalangeridae; genus Trichosurus; species Trichosurus vulpecula. The sequence continues at coordinate 142,200,407 of NC_050581.1, read as the reverse complement.
GAGCAAGTCTGTGATCATCATGTCCCCAATTCTTCCAGTTTCAGCTGCGAGCAAGTGGATTTGGGGGGAGGAGGGGAAGACTCTTATAGGACAGTAGAAGAAAGCAGGATTTGAAGTCTAAGGATTTGGGCTTGAATCTTATATTTATACTTATATAATCATGGGCAAAACACCTCCCTGGGACTCAGTTTCTCCTAAGAATACTGGAGGTTTTAAACAAGATGGTTTCGAAGGTCAGCTCTAAATCTTCCTTGAGACACCAGAGCCACGGGATCACTGAAAAGTCTTAGTTCCCAACTTCCAAAATTAATTTTTTAAACCTCTGCATTGCAGATGATTTATAAGGAGAGAAAAAAATATAAGAAAAAATTCTTCCCTTTTAAAAATAGCAGATGAAGTGTCTATGTGGTGTGGTGGAGAGAACATTGGACCCTGAGTCAGGAAGACTTGAGTTCAAATCCAGCCTTAGACACTTATTTGTTTCGTGACCTTGGGCAAATCATTTAACTATTATTTGCCTCACTCTCCTCAACTGTAAAAATGGGGATAATAATAGCACCTACCTCTCAGGGTTCTTGTGAGGATCAAATGAGATAATTGTAAAGTGCTTAGCAAAGTGCCTGGCATGTAGTAAGCATTGTAGATGATGATAATGATGGCGATGATGGTGATGATGGTGATGATGGTGGTGGTGGTGATGGCGATGATGGTGATGATGGTGGTGGTGGTGATGGTGATGGTGGTGGTGATGATGATGATGATGGCAATGATGGTGATGATGGTGATGGTGGTGGTGGTGGTGATAGTGATGATGGTGATGATGGTGGTGGTGGTGGTGATGGTGGTGGTGGTGGTGATGGTGATGATGGTGGTGGTGGTGGTGATGATGATGATGATGGCAATGATGGTGATGATGGTGATGGTGGTGGTGATGGTGATGATGGTGGTGGTGGTGATGGTGATGATGGTGATGATGATGATGGACTTTGCCCCTACAAAAGACTTGGACCCCACATTCCTATTTGTGATTGAATGTAGATTTAGAACTGGAAGGAACCAGAGAAGCATTTAATCAAACTCTCTTACTTTACAGGTGAGGAACCTGAAGCCCAGAGAGGGTGCCCAAGGTTACAGAACTAGAAAGTGGCAAAGCCAGGTGTTAAATTTAGGTTCCCTGACACCAAATCTGGTGCCCCTCCCACTATGCCATATTTCTCTCATGCCAAAAATGTTGTATCCAGATGAAAGGGATAGGATCTGGACTTAGGATTTTCATTGGAACAGAGAACTCCCGGATGGGAAAACTTCTTCTCCTAATGCAGATTGGAACTTTCTCTGTAACTTAGTATTTGGGCCATTTCCTTGAGTACTGAGAGGCTAAGTGATTTGTCTAGGGTCACATAACTAGTTTGTGTCAGAAATAGGCCTTGGACCCAGTTGGCTGCGAGGCCAACTCTACCCATCATACCACATTGTCTCTTAAGTTTAAATGACTATCAAGGGCAGCTTTGAGAAGGAAGAAGAGTCCTCAAAAAGGTGGATTCAGGAAGAGGACATTTGAAAGAGGAAGAGAGTGGACCCTTTGTGTTGCTGATTGGAGAAGGGGGTGATTTAGAAGTTCTATGTGCATATGAGTCTCAGGCAGTATTTCCTCCCCAGTCTGTCTCATTGAATCACTGCACATTGCTGTGAACACTCACCCCACCAACATTCAGGGTTATTGCCCTGATTCACTTTGGGTGGCTTTGACCATCTATCAGGGATGCTCTATGGCCACTAAGGGTTCTTCCAACCTAAAGATTCTCTGCATATGTTTAAAGAAGAATGAACGTGGTTGGCATGGATTCTCAGCCTGATCTGAAAAAAACCCAGATCTTCCATCATCTGCCAAAATGCTGTATTCTAATTAGTCAGTTAGTAAATATGGTCCCATATGTTTCTGTTTGCTCTAGCTTTCACAGTGTGGCTATTTCTCTTTCTTCTCTGCCTCTCTACTACAAGCCAAAAGGCCCATGGGGGAGGAGGAGGGGTGTGGTAGAGAAGTGGGAGATGTGCATAAGTTGTAGGACTTTAAACAAAAACATATTTTATTTTAAATGTAGCTGCAGTGATGGCTTTTGGAATAGCTCAGTGCAGATACAGAAAAATGGCTAATGGAATTGAGCCCAAAACAATTTCAACGCTAGTTCTGGATTCTTTTTTCTGTGGTTCACCTTAATCAGGCTATAGTTATGGCCAAAAAATATCTGCATGAATGCTTCATATGCTCTGACTTGGTGCAGTTGACAGGCCCTCCTTCTACAGAGAAGGTTATAGGGTTGCTGTTCCACAGAATGTCAGAGTTGGAGGGTCAAAACTCAGAGTCCCTCTAGTCAACTCCCCTCATTTTGCAGATAAAATTCAATTAAAAAATCATTTAGTGTCTATACTGTGTAAGGTACTGTACTGGGACCAGGGATACAAAGACAGAAATAGAACTGTCTCTAGCTTCAGGGAACTTACATTCTACTGGGCTAGTACAATATGTACACAAGTGAGTAAACACGAAGTATGCACAATGTATATGTAATCTCCAAGAAGGAGCAGGTGTTCCTGGGGTGGGGGAGGGGAGGAGAAATAGACAGAATTATGAAAGATCTAGAGTAGGAGGTAGCACCCGAACTGTGTTCTGAATAGAAAACTTACCTCCTGCTTGCCCCCCACCCCCTAGCTGCTAATGCCTTCTTCAAGACAACATGTTGTCTTCTCCGTTAGAATGCAAGTTTCTCGCAGCTGGCATGGTTTTTGCTCTTCCTTTGTATCCCCAGAGCTTAGCATAGTGCCTGGCATATGCTAAGCACCTTATAAATGTTTATTGACTGACTGACAAGCTAAGCACACAGCTAGTTAGAGGCAGATTTCCTTCTTTTTTCACAGATGACTTTCTTTTCCTTTATACTTCTTGAATGGTAGTTGAAAAGAGTGTGAGTCTTAGAGTCAGGAAAAGGCCTAAGTTTGAATTTCACTTTGGGGAGTTGTTAGTGGTGTGACCATGGGCAAATCTCTTAACCTCTCAAAGCCTCAGTTTCCTCATCTGCAAAATGGGGCTGATGCCTGTAGTATTTATCACACGGAGTTGTTGTGAGGATCAAATGAGGTAATGTATGCAAGGCATTTTGCAAATATTAAAGTTTTACATACACACATACATAAATCAATCATCACTATTACTACTATTATTATTGTATACTCATCCATCCTTTAAAGCTTAGCTTGAGTTCTGTCTCCTCTGGGAAGCCTTCCCTGATCCCCTCAATCTAACAAACTTCCTCCTTAAACTTCACACACAATTTTTTCTGGTTCTATCTTTCTCATGTGCTTATGTTGTGTATGACAGTTGTCTCTGTTTCTGTTATCTGCCTTCTAGATTGTAAGCTCTATGAAGGTAGGGATGCCTATTATCTAAGCTTGCCATTTCTCTGAGTATCTAGCACAGGAATTTTCACACGAATAAGGAATGCATGCCTGATGCCACTGCCTTCTATGCCTTACTCCCACCTGATACCCTGGCAAAGCGAAAAGTAGTTTTAATTGTATTTTACGTGCCATGTAGGAGTAGAAAAGGCCCTCCATGGTGGATCTGTGATCTCACTGATGGGGACATGCTCTCCAATGGTGCAAATTGCAGCCTTTCCATGCCTGATCATCCTGTGAGATATGATTCAAGGGGGTGAGAGGCACCATTTCCTCCCAGATATTGCAATCAGCTGCCATGCTGCGAGGAATTCCACCATTTGAGATGGATGAATGCCTTTTGCTTTGGAGGTTGCATTTCTAGCCATTTACCCTGTTAAAATGTGACACCCCTGGGAATGATTTGGGTGTAGAGGTGGGGGAAGCAGCATGGTGCCATGGCGAAAGTATTGGACTGGCTCATACAACTAGAAATTGCCTCAGAATTGTCAGGAAGACTGTATTCCGAATCTTGTCTGCAAGTCCAGCGGTCAGTGGGTGGGTAGATGAGGGAGTGGGGGGATGGGGTAGGGGTTTGCAGGCAACTTGCAATTTGCAAGCTTTGGCCGGTTTGTTTGTTTTTTTTTTCTTTTTTCTTCTTAGTTGTTGACATAGATGTTAGTGGCCCTGGGGAATGAGGAGGAGAAGCATAGAATGAGATGGGGGAAGGTCATGAAGACAGACTTTGTTCTTTCTGCCATTCTGTTCTTTGCAGCCTGCTGATTTAGTTCATTTTACTCTATAGGTATGTCCTATGGGAGGGCAGCCTGGATGGTTTAAAACCATCAATTACTTACAAGGTTAGTGCAGATTTGGACATTCTGTGTGGAATGTAGCTAGTGTAGTTACAGCTTCCCAGCCCAGGCCTCTGGCTGATCTCTGCTTGTTCTTCAGGCCAGACTTTTGTGTGGACCAACTGTCAGAATGTGCCAATGGCCCTGTTTGTTCTCAGGCTTTATTCCTTGTGTCATTATAGGTGTCTGGCTGGCTGGGGCTCCTACGAGGCCTCCGCATTCAGCCGGGAGCTGGTGCTGAGGGCATCTAGTTTTATTGTGTGTGTGTGTAGACAGACACACACACACATATGCGCGTATACATAAATACACCCTGTATATAATATATGTGTATACATGTGCATTTCAACATATATGCATATATACACAATAAAACTTAATTTTCTCAGTATATTTATATTACATATAAATTATATATAATATAGAAAAAACTGGATCATATATATGTATATAGGCATATCTATATATACATATATGTATATATCTATACATACATCTTTGTACATATACATATGTTGTTCAGGCGTTCGTGATTCCATTTTGGGTTTTATTGGCTAAGACACTGGAATGGCTTGCCATTTCCTTCTCCAGCTCATTTTACAGATGAGGAAATGGAGGCAAGCAAAGTTAAGTGACTTATCCAGGGTCACACAGCAAGTAAGTGTCTGAGGCCAGATTTGAACTCATGAAGATAAGTCTTCCTGACTCCAGGCCGGGAATTCTATCCACTGCATCGCCTAGCTGCTATTTATTTATTTGTTATTTAATTATTATTAAAGATTTATTATCCCAGTGCTTAGCACAGTGCCTGGCACACAGTGGGGGCTTAAGACATATCAGGTGATGATTGATTGGTTCTGGGGATTCATCAGCCAGGACACAAAGACTATTCGACTTTTTCTGGGCATTCCTTCCTGGCCACCTGTGTTGGCTGTGGGCAGTTTCCTAAGAGACTCTGACCAGGCTGGTCGTTGGCCCCGTTTCAAAGCTACCACAGTCATAGAATTTGATCCGGAATGGACCTTAGAAGCCACCCAGCCTATTCCTCTCGTTTTACAGATTAGAGGACTGAGGCCGAGAGAGGAAGGGTAAGGCACTTAGGGCCCCGCAGCTGGTCAGGAGCCAGGTGGGGATCCGAGTGTCGGCCTCTCAAATCCCACTCCAGTGCTCATCCCCCTCTACCACAGCTTTTATTTTTAATATCTTACTGCCATTTCCCAGTAATTACCCTCACCTATAAACCTTCCCTTGTGATAAAAAAGCAAAACTGACAAAGTGACCACATCTGACTGTGCCTCGTTCTGTCCCGTAGTCTAATACCTCTCTACTGTCTGTATTATCCCTTTCCATGCTGCTGTCAAAGCGATATTCCTAAAGTACACATCTAATGGTATCTTTCTCAGGAAACATCTTTGCCTCTAAGACAAGGAGAGGGGTCTTAACCTTTTTCCTGCCATGGACCCCTTTGTCAGTCTGGTGAAGCCTAGGGCTAAGAATGTTTTTTAAATGCATAAAATAAAATATGTAGGATTGCAAAGGAAATAATTCTGTCAAAATACAAATTATCAAAAGGCTAAAAGAATAAGTTCCCATACCCTAAACTGAGAATCCCTGCTAGGATAAAATAAAACCTCCTATTTTCAGCACTCAAAGCCATTTATAGCTTGGCTCCAACCTATCTTTCCAGTCTGATTTTATGTTCTTCCTTGTCTCTCAGGCCACACTCCAACCAAACTACCCTGCTTGGTATTTCTCACGGCTCACCTTCCTGCTCACACCTCCATGTCTTTGTTAAGGCTATCTACACTTCCTTTTCACATCTGCCTCTTAGAATCCTTAGGTCCCTTTAAGATTCAGATCAAATGGCACCTCTTATATGAATCCTTGCCTGATGTCCCCAGTTGTTCATCGCCTTTTCAAAATTATTTTGTATTTACCAAACTTTGTGTATATCTTGTATATACATATATAAGTATATATGTATATGTGTATACATATGTATGTGTGTATGTTGTACCCCCTACCCTGCAGAACGTGTTTTCTATGAGATCAGGTTCTTTCCCCCACTTAAATTCCCAACAGCTAGCATAGCCTAGGAAATAATACAAGCTTAATGGATGCCTATAGCTTTATCAACTCCAGAGACCATCTAGTTCAAACCCTGCCCACTCCAACCTTCATTTTGTAGATGAAGATTAGCACAGAGAGCTTAACTGATTTACCCAAGATCTCATTGGAAGTTTATGCCAGAGGTTGGATTTGAACTGAGCATCCTGCGACTCCCAGCCATAATTCTTTCCACTGCTTTGAAGATGATTCTGAGTTCTTGAAGGCTGTTCTAGAAGGCCTAAGAACTAGGCCTGTCCTATCAAGGAGATATTGGTCTGAAGACAGCTTATGTGTGTGTCCGTCATATATGTATGTGTATATATATATATATAATATATATATAATATATATGTGTGTGTATGCATGTGTGTATAATATATATACATATATACACACACATATATGTATGTATATATGTATATGTGTGTGTATACTATATATATATATATATATATATATGCAATGCACATAATTGGGCAGTATCTCTTCTTTCTCTCTATATATATGCAATGCATGTAATTGGACAGTATCTCTCTATCGTTGGTAAAACCATAGCTAAAGATATTGTCTATTTTGTCACTTAGTGTTCATTATACTGGGCATCGGGGAAGAATGGAAAGAATACTGGATTTATGGTCATAAGACCTGGATTTAAATCCTGGCTCATGGCTTGCTACTTGTGTGATCTTAGGAACATTCTGTTTTTGGGGGGTGGAAAAATGAAGAGATTGGGCAAATTGATCTCTAAGGTTACTTCTAGATCTAAGTCATCTAAGCCGACGGCCCACCTGATAAAATTCCTGGCCTGAGTTTAGTGCCAGAGAAAATATTCTCTCTGAAGATGAATGCGTATGCTTTCTGTTTTCAAAAAGGGAAGGCTATATAATCTAACATGTTTCTCTTTTTTTTCCAATCTGCCAGAGAGCGGAGAAACAGACTCCTTGCCCAGAGTGGTAACCTCCTCAACTCAGGTGCCCCAAACACCTTCTCTTTTATTTTCCTTTTTTAGGATTGCCATTTTATTTTCTCCTCAAGCATCTCATCTTGTACTATATTTTTATCTCTATGCTGCTTCCAATCCCTCTGGAAATAGGCAGGGTAGAAATCATAAAAATGTAGAAACCACAGCTCTTCCAAGTCTTTTCACATCCATCATTTAATATGATGTTCAAAACTCTGTGGGGTAGTTAGGTAGGGCCAGTATTTTTGCCTTCCTTTGATAAATGAAGAAACTGTGGCACAGAGTTAAGTGCTCAAGAACATAGTGTGAGTCCGTTTCCAAATTTGAACCAGAATCCAGTTCCCTGATGCCCAGCCCAGTGCCCAGTGTTGAGAAGCAGTGTTTCATGGTGGACAGAGGGCCAGTATCAAAGTCTGGAAGAATAGGGTTCAAATCCCACCCTGACATATGTTCATTGTGTGGCCCTGAACAAGTCATTTAGCCCCTCACTCTCCCCAGACAACTTCCTAAAGTTATAAATTGCTTGAAGAGTTGGCAATTTGCATTGGTAGAATAGATTTCCTCAATGGGAGTTCTCTGCACCAATGAAATCATTGCTCTCTACTCCCTGCAGATGTTTGTAGGTCAATACTAGAATAAGAGATTTCAAAATAGTGTCTCTGGGATTTGAGATAGCAGGGTGATGTCCATATGGTGTGGTTTCTTGGTCACTGCTCCTGTGAACCTAGCTTTGCACTTGTTCTGCTGTTTAGGAGTTTTCTCTAGCTCTTAATCAGCATAGGGAGCTAAATCTAAGCTTTCTTTTCCACCACTCCATTCAGAGTCCTTGGCCAAAGGACCGTCAGTCTTTAAAGACATTGTCTGTGCTAAGCCTGAGGTGTTAGGTTTCAGAATGGCCCTTGTTAATAGACTCTATGTTGAGAAACAGCCTACCTCAGTTAACAGAGGGCCAGCTTTGGAACCAGAAAGACCTGTGTTCACGTGCTGCTTTGACCCATATTGGGTGGATTATTGTGGACAAGTCATTTACCCTCTTGGGCCTGGAGACAGCTTCCTAAGACTTTATTTTACTGATATTTGCTAATCTGCATCCCTGGAGGGAGCTTCCATGCTGGAAGGTCCACACATTGATGAAATATAGGCTGATATATATGTATATATACACATATCAAATATTATATACTCATGCATATACATATTTTATAGAGATATATAGATAGATACAGAGACCTACATCTATATAGACAAAGCTATATATATATATATATATGAATTCATACCAGTAAAGTTAGGGGAGGAGAGAGAGACAGAGACAGAGACAGAGGCAGAGACAGAGACAGAGACAGAGGCAGAGACAGAGACAGAGGCAGAGAGAATATGTCATACATTCAAGGATGTCATAAATGAATAAATAAGCATTTATTTAAAACTATGTGATAAACTTAGGGTATATGAATAAAAAATGCGTAAACAGTCTCTGCGCTCAAAGAGCTTACATTATAAGGGAGGAGATGACAAATAGAGGAGTGTCACAACCAGAAAGTAGCATTTTAGTTTGGAAAGTTACAAGGATAATGAATGGAGCCATAGAGGAATAGACCGACATATCCTTTTCTGTAGCAAAGGCAGTTTTGATTTGATTAATGACTCCAGAATTGGAAAGGATATGGGAGAGGAGGGAAGGGGGGGGGTTCTTGAACTCACCAATCAAGAGGATTAGGTGGAGGGGATCAGGGAAGGTGTTTCAGACCCAGAAGGGTTATTCTTGCTAGTGGCAAACACACTCATAGGGAACATTAGCTTAACTGGCTGGGTCTGAATATCCCTGCTAATTTGCCTTTCCTGTTTTTTCACTCTTTAACTCACGGCAAGGCTAATTCTTTGCCTTCTTCCTTTTATGGTTTTCAAATCTACCTCCTATAACTCTAGGGTTCCATGGTGTTCTCCATCTTTTTTGTGATGTGGGCCATTTTTTTGAGGTTTTATTATCAAAGATGATGGTATTATGGTGGTGGTGGTGGAGAGGTTATGTGGCTGAGAGGTCAAGTCTGTTATGAGACTTGTTTTTCATGATCTGATCCCTCATGTCATGTATGAAAAGTAAAGGTGGTGGAGGTGGGTTGGGGGAGGGGATAGCCAGGTAGGTCACTGAATTCTATCACTATATTGACTTCTAAACCACAAAAGTAATCATGTATAGTCAGCAACAGCTGATTATGGAGTCTCTTGAATCCTTCTTCACTGAAAATAATAATTGGAAATAAGGCTTGGGGCTGAGGGCAAGGTAGCTATATTGGAGCATCTGCTGCAGAGAATACTATATACAATGGTTTTTAAAAGGTGTGTTTTGTTGAATGTTTTTCAAATGCTCATAAGGGGGAAAATGTCTAGTCCCTTTAGGTATCTCATCTAACTTGGCATCAGAGGTCTTTCCCAGTAGTCAGATTGTTAAGTGCAGAATTCTGTAGAGCTTAGAGGGGAAACAAAATAAAACACTTTTTGTGCAAATGTAGTCCAGGTCACCGAGCTGAAATAGAGGTGCTAAGTAAGGGGAAGAAAAATCTTCTTTTGATTGGAAAAGGAGACTATAGATGTGTTCACCTCAGTAGCCATAGTCTTCCTTCTAAAGCTACACATGACAAAGCAATTTCTCTCTTCTGCAAAGAAACTGCCGGCAAGAAAGTATTGTTGTCTGTCCCTTGTTCTTGAAGAGAACCAATGACATGAGGCAGCTGATGTCATGACTTGCAAGTGAATTGGATTTAAGTGAGGGAGGGCTGTGCGAAGTCACCAGCCTCACTTTCTCCCCTGAAGCCATCTAGGTCCAATGGCAAGCTATAGGTCAAGATGACCAGAGATGACCCTGCCCCAGATGCAGTGAGAGACCCTGGCCTTTTTAAGCTAAGGTCTTTCCCAGGTCTCAGTTTGACTGAGGCAACACCCATTCAGTGATTAAGGCTAGGTAAGAAATGAGGCAAAGAATGACTTCTTTGATTTAGTTAAAAACATCAATCTAGTAGGGTAAGACCCTCGGGCAAGAAGGGTATAGAATACTGGACAGCACTCCTGAGGCCTAAGGAGGTCACTTACAGCCTTCCCTCTGACAAGTAAGCAGATATTTAGAGGCTACTTCTAAAAACCCCTGTAAGGGCTTTTGAAGTTAAACCTTGAAGGTCTGAAGCAAAAGGTGGAGGCCTGGGAGTTTTCTGACTCTTTGTAAAAAAAAAAAAGGCTCAGGGGAGGTTTTCATTTAGTTCTATTGGGGAATATCAATCAGTAGAGCCTGCCATACTGGGAGACAATATGGTTGTTGCCGTTGTTCAGTTGTTTTAGTCATATCCAACTCTTCATGATCCCATTTGGGGTTTTCTTGGCAAAGATACTGGAGTAGTTTGCCATTTCTTTCTTCAGGTCATTTTACAGATGAGGAAACTGAGGCAAATAAGTGACTTGCCCAGGGTCACACAGCTAGCAAGTATCTGAGGCCAGATTCGAACTCAGGTCTTCTTGACTCCAGGTCCAGAGCTTTATCCACTGGGACAACATCCAGCTGCCCTGACAGTATGGTACAGTGTGAATGATTGACAGCAAAGCAGGGAAACCTGAATTCAAAGCCTAACCACGTGACACTGGTTTCCTTCTGCATAAAATGAAAGGAATACTACCTGTAGTTCCTGTTTCTATTTTTAAAATGGCAGGTGGGCGGGGGAGGCGGGGTGTTGTGAGGCCCAAATGAGAGCTTGTTCATAAAGTGCTCAATAAATGTCCTTACTGCCTCAGGTGAAGTCTCCAACTGACAGGGAAGAGGATGGTGAGTGAGTCTGTAGGAGAGTGAGGCTTGGCTAGAACACTGGCTTGCAAGAAAATTATCCAAAGGCCACACTGAAGAGCTATGGATGAACAACAACATCCTTTCCTTAGCCTTAGATGTGGGAGAGGGAAGAGTTCTATGCTTTACGGGGACTACTTTGGTCTAGTAGGATTTAGTACAAGTTAATGTGAATGAGCGGCTGGGGGAGAGATAGACTCCTGTCAGAGCACTGGATTTGGACCAAGAATGTTTGTGTTCACGGTCCTCTCTAACTGCTTGCCACCTGTGTCTTCCTGGCCAGGTCACTTAACCTCTGGGAGCCACTGTTTCCTCATCTGCAAAATAAGATGGTTGTACTAGATGGTGGTTAAGGTCCCTTCTGGTGCCCAAATCTTGGGAGAATCCCAATATGAAGAGTAAGATGCACTTTATGAAGCAGGACCACCCAGGGCAATGTGGGAGGGATAGATGAGGAGGCTGGTTCTCCCAAAGGAAGAATGATTAAACTGATAAATGAAAAATAATTTAGTAAACACTTGACGTTGTGCTAACCACCAGGATACAAAGAGAAAAGGATAGATGGTCCCTGCTCTCAGGGAGCTTCCGCTTTTAATTGGATAAGACAACTTATAGAAGAAAAGTCACCTGACGGGTAGATGGAAAAGCACAGCAGACCCAAGAGTACAGTGGTGGGGCAGATGGAAAGGCCTTATTATATTGGAATGAGATGACTTTAAAATTTCCATGAGTGAGTCATAAATTTATCTTTTAGCATGCTAGGAAAATAGATTTGGAACTGGAAAGAACGTTGGGGCACTGAGTCGGACCCTTCGTTTTATAGATAAACGGATTGGTTTGGTTAAGTACTGGGTCAGTTCTTCCACTAACACATAACATTGGCCGTAAAGTTGGCATCATCAATGGAACAATGGAACCAGAGTGGTTTAGAACTTAACATGATAGCCGCTGGCACGTGATGATGAAGCATCTTAAGCTAATTAGACTTCCTTGATTAATAAAGCCAGGCTACAAAGGGCAAGGCTGTTCTGTTAACTCTTCGTTGCTTCATTTCCTCCTGGAATTCCTTTCTTTGTTTTTGAACCCACCATGGTGGAGCCATGCCCGAGGCCAGACGTGACCTGGGTAATTGACTCAGATAAGTCCTCTCTGAAAGAGGGTCTATTTCCTAATTAAGCACTGACCATGGACACTATCCAGAAAGCCCCCCAACTAGATGAAGTGGACATTCCATGCCCTTTGGTCCTGGACAGGATGGAGTTCTTTTGGTGAACTCTTAGATTAACTATAGGCAATAATAAGTTATCCAGGACTGAGTCAGATTTAGAATTATAGGCATATGGTTTCCTTTTAGGAAAAATACACTGAATGTGTGCTTTAATTTCACTGCTTGTTGACTTGCCTTGGGTTACAGTCTTGGACAGGGGGCGGTGGACTTTTAGTTTCATTAGTTCAGGGAACTCCCAGTGTGGAAGCTCCTTCCACCAAAACAGATTGGCACAGAGGAACTTGTTTGTAATTTATTGTCTTAGAGAATTTCATGGCGTGCAATGAGAGATTAAATGCCTTGACTATTTGCAGGCAACTACTGTGTCAAAGGTGGGGTTTGAAACTAGATTTCCTGACTCTCAAAACTGGCCCTCTATGTACTATGTGCTTTAAAAATCAAGACATTTTAAAAGGATTTCCCAAAAGTCTTAGTGCAGTTTTAAAACTTAGCTTTAAATTAAAACTCAAACTGTAACCCTTTACATGTGTATTTGTGTACATGTGTTTGTATGTATGTATGTATGTTTATTTTAATGACTTTTTTGTCCACATATGCTTTTATAAACACAATTTCAGTTAGTCTTTAGTGAAATTAACCAGCCTAAGAAACTTTGGGCAAGTCACATCTTGTCTCTGGGCATTAGCATCCTCCTTTATAAAATTAGATGGTTGGATTAAATGATATCTAAGGTTGTTCTTGGCTTAAAAAAAATGTGATTCGATGATCCTGT